>NC_136430.1:371435999-371653499 GCF_052849685.1 Lactuca virosa | reverse complement strand
ACAATTCAGTATATTCATCATTTTTATCATGTTAGATTAAGATGTGAATGGTTTTCATGAAACAATATATATAGTAAAATATTGTACAATTCAATTCGTTTTTTAACCCAATGATTTTCTTTATTTATATATATGCGATTAAAACTAACAAGTCATGATGATGTCAGCACTAGTGTTACACCCTCGGCCAACGGCGGAAACGTCAGACTCTGCAACGTCTTCATGAATCATAGATATTGATTACATTGAACAATACACATAAAATATAATAAAAATAATACTTTTATGATAAAAAGATATTACATCATAATAAGTTTTACAAGTACTAGAAAATTTGAATACAATTAATGTCTTAAATAATCGAACAATAATAATGCCTCCAGTGAATCCATGAATGTTACTCCCAAATGTGTTGGTACTTCCCGACTTTTAGTTTCATGAGAATACATGCGGTTTTGAAAACGTCAATATAATGTTTGTGAGTTCACAGGTTTTTATCGTTTTTAAATCGAAATTATCAAGTATTTGTTTTATAAGTATTTTTTACTATTTCAACTTATATAATTAGTGGAGTATCTTTATTCCAAGTGTTAATTCAACTTATATAAGCAGTGTTGAATTCTTATATAAGCAGTGTTGAATTCTTATCCCACAGCTGTGTCGTGCCGGTTCTGTCGCGAAACTTCGACAGGTCATAACTTCTTCGTTATAACTCGGATTTCGGCGTTCTTTATATGTACGGAATCCTTGTAACATATACTACAACTTAGTTAAGATTACTCCTTCTAAATAATATTCCATCAAAAAGTCATTTTGACGCTTAACGTCTCTAAATTGACTAGCCCGGATCTACTGGCGTTACAATTATCTCCCCCTTAGGATGATTACGTCCCGGAATCATCAACGAAAATATGACTTGTATAATGATTCCATACGTTATCTTTTCATCCTAGGTAATAATCGTAACTTCTATTTTTCTTCGAATTATTATCTAACTCTTGGACTTCTTGACCGCAGACGATGCTCAATCTTGCACCTGTTCTTCGTACTATGTTGGACTTTCAATCGTAACCTACGAGTTACAAAATAAATCCTTATTGAGGACTCCTTCTTCTTCTTAGGATAAGTACTTTCCTTTATCTATTGTAACAGATCGATGGGTCATGTTCTAATGACCTCTCATCATATGATGCAACGCTTAGACTCAGGTCTCTTAGAGTCAAATTCCAGAATGGAATATACCTTCCTTCATATTCTAATGTGATATAATCACATTTTTGCATGTAGCATATCGAGCTACAAACTTCTTTATCAACGAGCGCGATGTTATCAGTCGCATTGATTTCCATCTTCTGACCTCAGTCAGATGCTACATCGAACTTGGTTCTCCGAACCACGTAACAAACTCATTGTAGTCGGACTCAATTTGATATGACCACTAGGGTCGGAATAATAACCATCTTACTAGTCATTACCGAAACGATGGTAACGACATACTTGAATAAAACGAGACCAATTACTAGCTTCTTGGTAACCTTGTGACTTTCCCCGATCTAAGCGTGAGTCTTGTGCTTCCAGTAGTATAGATCTCTACTACTATTCACACCTACTCATACTCGTCCCAAGTATTGTCTCGCAGTCCCCAAGTCCTAAAATCACAAAACAATTTAACACATACGAATGTGTCCAATTAATCATAAAATTTTCCTAGACTCTACTAGGACTTCTTCCATGCGTATCATTAATCATCAATTCTACTTCAACTCGGTTGGTGATGGAAATTCCAGACGATGGGACAACTTCAAGAATTACACCAATCGTTCCATCATCCTGCCACTCGAAGGTGTACTTCAGACGTATCGTACTCCTCTAAACGTTCCGTCATTTTATCAGACATATTCTAAATGCAAGATACCACTCTTACGATATCTTCCGATAGGTGTCATTCACTATCATAAGCCTTTCATTTCCTCCATTTACTCAATTCTCTACGAGTCTTCACCATAATGTTTTGCACACCAAAGCAGTCGTTCGATGTATCGAGACGAGAATATAGATAGAGGAAGGTTTAGACGCATATTCCTCCTCATTACTTCGAAGAATTACATGTCAGTTCTAATATCGTAATTAAACGTTTAGAAACCTGAGCACATAAAATTTCCAGATCCGGTCGGCAACATACCATAGATCTGAACAAATAATAGCATATATCATTTAGCACATAAAGGCATTTTAGGCATCTTTCCTAAAATAAACTAGTGCTCGTGTCAATTTAGGCGTACTAACTAAAATATTTTAGACACACTCCTCACGATCATTACTTAGAATTCTAAGTTTAAGTCTAGAAATTTCCTACAAATTCCTAGTTCGCTTAAACTAATGCTTTGATACCAACTGTGACATCCCCAAATTTCACGGCCAGAAAAGACCGATTTTGTTTATGCTTTATAAAAATCAGAGTACTTTTTTTTAATAAAAATCTTGCGGAATTTGTTCCCAGAAAAACATGACAAATACGTTATCAAAGCATTTCCGAAGAAATGTATTTTTATTCATTTTAAAACATTTGGGATGTCATCGTCAATATAGAAACATAAGCATAAACAAAAATTACATTCATTTACACTAGTGATCTACATCTCTTTTAAATCTCTCAGTGTAAAGTAACTTCATATCGATACCTGTGATACAAATAAACTGAGTGGGTCAGGTTTGGAAACCTGGTGAGTACATAGGGATTTCAATCCCACAATGTTATAACATATATATATATATATATATATATATATATAATTTAGAATTCACACAATATAAATTTTCTATATATATATATATATATATATATATATATATATATATATATAACCAACTCTTACCCCACCCCGTCAATCCTCTCAACGAGACTAATAACACTAACCTCTCGACCTGATCCATACTCCCGGATCTAAAACTAACCTCTCGACCTGATCCATACTCCCGGATCTAAAACTAACCTCTCGACCAGATCCATACTCCCGGATCTAAAACAAACCTCTCGACCTGATCCATACTCACGAATCTAATAACAAATAACTATGTCCTGTCCATACTCCCGGACTAAGGGCAACTAACTATGTCTTAATCCATACTCCCAGATTAATGACAGATTATATGTCTTGTCCATACTCCCGGACTAAGGACAACTGACTATGTCTTAATCCATACTCCCTGATTAATGACAACTGACTAAGTCTTAATCCATACTCCCGGATTAATGACAGCTGACTAAGTCTTAATCCATACTCCCGGATTAATGACAACTAACTAAGTCCAATCCATACTCTCGGACTAGGGACGATAACTATGTCTAATCCATGTTTCCGGATCAATGACATATTTTAATGTTCTATTCTCTGTATATATCTCACTCGTACTCATAAAGAGATACTACCTCATAACCATTATAACAAATCTTAGATTTACTCTTTAACCTAAGTTATCATAAACAATCAGGTATGTTCTTTAACACTTAATTCAGACATCATCAAATAATTCACACAAAACATATATTTAATACATTCAAACAATACTTGTATAAAATCATGTTCATGAAAGGGACTATGCACTCACTTGATAAGACGATGATCGGACAGCACTACGGCTTTTCGAGTAGAAATTCTCCGGTGAAACCAGGATGCTTTCTTGAAAACCGGGCTTATCGCGGGCAGAGTTTCGGCTCAGAAACTTTACTTCTCGGGATCCTCGGGGCTTCGGGACTAGCTTCGGGTCTCGGGAATGATATCGGGGCTTCGGGGTATAAGTTGCACGCAAAACGAGGCAGTAACAAGTGAGAGAGAAGAATTTGAGCACTAAAACTCAACAGCCCACGACATCTATTTATAGGGGCTGGTCCATGCGATTACGCTGGGCGTAACTCCAGAGTACGCTGGGCGTACTCCCTCTACAAGCAGTACGCTGGGCGTACTCTTCGGATAAGCTTTGGTATGCGTGCCTCGAACTTAAAAAATTCATAACTTCCGCATACGAGCTCCGTTTTCGACGTTCTTTATATCCACGCGTAGGTGAGACTATGCTCTATAACTTTCATTTTGACTCCGACGGCTAATTTTGACTTTATTTTTATTATATTATTTTTAGTAGGCCGGGACAAGAAAACTCCGTTATAAAATCATAACTTCTTCATCCGACGTCCGTTTTCGTCTGTCTTTTTACCGTTGGACTACTAACGACGAGATCTTCGATTCTCGTTTAGATTGTTTTGGCCAAATATCAATCGATCTCAATTTTGAGATTTGGGTTGTATACCGCTAAGTCGAAACTTAGAAAAATCATAACTTCCTCATACGAAGTCAGATTTAGACGTTCTTTTTATGCACACTCTCGGTTTAACGAAATCTACGACTTTCGTTTAGACCAATAAGGCTAAATACCACTCTATCGTAAATCCACTATTTACGTCGCGCTGTGTCGTGCCGGTTCTGTCGCGAAACTTCGACAGGTCGTAACTTCTTCGTTATAACTCGGATTTCGACGTTCTTTATATGTACGGAATCATTGTAACATATACTACAACTTAGTTAAGATTACTCCTTCTAAATAATATTCCATCAAAAAGTCATTTTTGACGTTTTACGTCTCTAAATTGACTAGCCCGGATCTACGGGCGTTACATAAACGACCTTTGAGCCTAGAGGGAGAGTGCGTTGCTAATTGTGAGTATTTGGTGCATTTTGAGAAGAGAAGAGAAGATTTCCAAGCCAAGGGACAAGAGGGTGCTGCTAGATCTGAGGTTGTTTCACTTCAAAGCTTCTGGGAAAGGTATAAAGCTTTCACCTTTCTCATTCTATAGCATAGATCTTATGATTTTGTGAATCTAGGGTTTTTCCACCCAAATATGAGGACCTTGAGTGTTCTATGCTCATTGAGAGGTTTGAACTTCAGATCTGGACCATGTGAGGTCCCTAGAGTCCAAAAGTCCCAGCTTTATTCAACCATATTAGTGGTTTTGAGTGAAAAACCCTTTTTGGGGTGTGTTTTGGCATTTTAAGCTCAAAATGCCATGCATGAACGTAAAGCCTGTGACTTTACATGATAGATGAGCCTTAGGAGTGTGGATCCAGAGTTTGGGGAAGTTCTCTGCCTTGAAAACAACTGAATGAGAGATGAGTCTGAATGGACTCGCCGAGTCAAGAAGCCGACTCAACGACTCGGATGGGCTTGTCCCGATGGTTTTGATCGTACAGCAACTCGGCGAGCTGACGGGTCAACTCGGCGAGTTGAGCCAGACCTTTAAGTGATTTTGTGGATGGCGAGCAGACTCGTCGAGTCCCATAAGTGCACTCGACGAGTAGGGTCAACATGGAATGTTGACTCGAGTTTGACTTCTGTTGACTTAGGGTTTGGTCAACCCTATCTTTGGGAAACCATGGAGGGGTAAATTGGTCTTTTCCATTTCAAGAGAGAGAGAGAGAGATATAACTTAGTAAAATGTGCAATTTAAAGAGTTGATTAGATATAATTATCTTATGTGATCAGGAGGAGGCTAGACTCGGTGATCCGAGTGCGAGAGTATTCATTCACTTAGCTTACTTGCGAGGTGAGTCTTCTCACTATACTTGCTTGAGTGGCACATGGTGTGATTGAGCTGTTTATTGTGTCTATCTGCGTATTTGATATTCTGCATTATGCCTTTGTGATTTATGCTGAATATTGTTATTATGAGCTTACTGAGTTGGGACTGGAGGGTCCCACTGAGACACACTGACCAGAGGGTCTTATCGAGTTATAGCCTAGAGTGGCAATTGAGTTGTATGTGGTATTTTGGGGAACTCACTAAGCTTCATGCTTACAGTGTTATGTGTTACGTGTTTCAGGTACTTCCGATGATCGCGGGAAGGCCCCGACTTGATTGTACACACACACTGTCTTTGGGAATATATTTTGCAGGATCCTGGTTTACGTGATAAACAACTTTTGATAAATAGATTGTATTGATGTTGATATTGAGATTTTTCGGGAATATGATATGTGAATAATTTTACGTTAAAAATGAAAATTTTGGTTTGAAAATTTCGGTGTTACAAGTTGGTATCAGAGCCTTGGTTTGAGGGATTCAGATGCACCTCCGGGTGTGTCTGGACTCAAACTGAGGATTTGAGAAAAATTTCAAAAGAAATGATTTTTCTAAAACGAGAAAGAGCTTTAAGAGAAGACGAGTTGGAGCGGTGTGTACAATCAGCCAGAGCCCGAACAGTGATTTCCCAAGATACCCTTATTTTATGTTATGAGATAATTATAAAATATTCTGTTAGGATTGCATGATAGAAAATTAGGCTAGGTATTTCATATTCTAGGGCTAGAGTTGCCTGATTTGTGATTCTTTAGCCTAGGAGGTGTTTTAATCAGTGTTACCTACTAATTGCTCTGAGTATGTTCTGAGTTTGAGTCGAGAGATAATCTAGGAGGAGGTACCTAAATGTTTTAATTAGTGGAGCGTGTGTGGTTAACCGGCACACTAACCTGGACTTAACAAGGTAGGCAAAGGGTAACTTAATATTTATCATAGTATCGGTGGAGCGTGTGTGGTTAACCGGCACACTGATTAAGGGGTAAATATTAAGGGTACCAAGTATATTTGCATGGTTATTCACACCTTGTTTTGTGATCCTCAGCATCCCAGTCACAAAACCTGAAGGGCACACTCGAGATTGAAACATGCCTTTGAACAGTTCAATGAATCTCAAAGATCTAGGACTTTCAAATCCAATTAAAACCTAATAAATTATTTCGTTTTTCATGGTGGAAATTGGTGAATCGTCATTCACCTACCTTCAAATATTTTATAGCTTGGATTACGGCATCCCTCTTCTAAGTTATAAAATAGTTTATTGGGTCCTAGCCTTAATATTTCATATTGGGTGTCATATTAAGGACTTTAAATCAACTATCTTGAATATCTCCCAAAAAGATGTCTGGTCTAGACATTTATGATCTTCCCAAATCTCTTGAAACAAGCTTTCCTAAATGAAGATGATGTCCCATGGATATCATACTTCTTTCACCTCCTCCAATTATTCTCCCTAACCCACAAGTTCCTAAAAAGTTTAAGGTCACTCAAGCCCTATTGGCAAGGCAAGGTCTAGGTGTGATCACATCTTGGAGATGTAGTCACATATTGACAAGCCGGGAGAGTTGGGTGTCAAAGTCTTGAGAAAGTTGGTGGCTCAACTACTTTCTAAGTCACATAGTGAGTTCTTTTGGGAATCCTATGAAACAGACTAAGACAAGACCCTTAATGATCTTATCTATTTGCTAAGATCAACTTCCTAAAACGCTATGGACATTGACAATGATGACATTGGATATCCAGTAAAGCTCTCTCCTCCCAATGGAAAGGGATCGGCCATAGTCAACTCTGTTGACCCAATGGTAAAGAGAGAGGCGAAGTCTGAGATAGTCCCATTATCAAGGATCCATAGGTAACTATTGCCAAAGGAAGGGGCATTGGTTACGAAGCTGCCAAATTTACCTAAGGATGTTAAAGTCAATAAGTTTGGCTCTACTTCAGGTAAAGTCCATTGTCTAACTCTATTAAGTACATGCTGATTTTGATCGCGAAGATGGATTTCAATCGCATGGTTCGGTGATCAGAATTTTGGGCTATTACTTAAGAGTTATGATATTTATATTGCTTAGGAATAGATAACAACAAGGTTTTCATATGGATTGTAAGGATAAGTTTTTCCGCAAAGTTTTAAAATAAAAGAAAAAGGTTTTGATTTTATTTATTTTAAGTATCCTTACAATGGCATTTGTGAAAAGTTGTTGCTTATAAGATTCCATTGATAGCAATATTGGAAAAATGGATTTGATTCTTTCGGTTGTGGTAGTGTCTAATATTACCAAATAAGGAAAGATTCTCATCACCCAAGGTTCAATTGGACCGAAACTTGGAATCATGCAAGTTGTATAGTATGATGAATGAGAACTTTCAGCTTGGAAAATTAAGACTAATTCCTTATGTGAATAAGGAAAGGACTAAGGGATCGAGTACACATTCTTGTGCACTGGTCAAGTCCACCACAAAAGATCAAGAAGACTATTCGTCATGATTTACTTAAGTTCAGTAAATATGGTTATACTTATAAGTTTAAGTATAAGTCTGTAGCATTGGAGAAGTTTCAATGTGAGACAGAACGAAAAAGAACAATCAAAGTATGGAAGAAAGATAAAAGTTTCTCAAATCTGAAAAGATGGGAGAGTACTTTAGTATCATGTTTATGATCATCTTAATGATTAAGATACTATATCACAATTGGTCCTCTAAAGATACCATATCACAATGAGTCATACTTCGTTCCAAAACAATTCTTAGAGTCATACTCCAAGGTTGTAACTTGAGTGACATATCTTAAAGAGGGTTTGTTAACACTAGTCAAATGTAAGAGTAAAAGGTTATCTACTCTTGTACATTTGAAATTGGTAAGTTGTGATGTTTTGGATAAAACAGAGACCAACTTAGGCCAATTGTGTAAAGTGTTAGTCTTGATAAAGAATCCACACTATCTCTTGAATATTTGACAAGGGAGTCTTATATGTCAAGAGGACAGTGGGAGTCTTAAAGCTCTTGAAAGTTTCAAGACTTAATCAAGAATAAAACCTAAAGTCCTTCACTAGCACACGACTTGAGGTTTATAACCTATCGTGTTGAAATTTTTGTGCCTATTCAAGTTGGCTTTGAATAGGAGTTATGAGAGTTCTCAATTGGTTGCACAACTACTTGGAAGCAATGGCAGGCACCTGAGCTGCCAAATGGCAAGAATTTAAGATTGCACAAGTTTAATCAATATGAGTTTGGATTTGTCACTAACCTTGTCTTGTGATTATGGTTTTGACAAATTCACATGGATAAGAACACATACACTATTAAATCTAAGTGTCATAAGGTTTCTCTCCGATTCATGAAAATGATGGTTAGGAAACACTTTCACTAAGTAGATTTTAGCTAGATAGCAATTGTGATAGTTGCATTCTCAAAGTCGTTAGTGGAGCGTGTGTGGTTTACCGGCACACTAACATGGACTTGTGAGAAATGGCAAAGGTCTAAACAATTGAGACTATGATTACGGCATACCTTTTCATAGTTCTAAAATTGTTTAGACACACATGTGAGCTATCTAAGAGAGGTGTATGATTTTGATAAAGTTTTATCAAAACAATCTAGTATCAGAAATTTGAACTTTGGTAAGAAAGTCAGCTGATTTCTGAGTACATGTCAAAGCTAGTGGGAGCATAAGTGTTATGCTAATAATCATCATGTTAGTGGGAGCATGATAATTATGACAAAGGTTGCAAGTTAGCAATGTTAATTATAGAAAACAAAAGTTTCAATTCGTGAGGTTGCAGGGGTTGAAAAAGTTGTTTTGCTATAATTAAGGGAGAGGAAATTATACTTCATTTCAATTCTAAAAAGCTTAGATTGAGATTTTAATCGTATTTAATCAAGGATATATATATATATATATATATATATATATATATATATATATATGAATTTCATGTTGGAATGGCTCAACATAAGGAAATTCTATATATGGGTCCATTATTTGCGTTCTAAAATTCGATTATGATTACGAAATCCCTTTTCATAATCTGAATTTTGAGAACTTGGCAAATTGAAATGGAAATATTATAGCAAAAGACTGGTTTAGTCTTTATGTGAGACATCATGAATCGTGTCCCATATGCTTCGGATATAGGATCGATTACATGTGCTATATTCATCCTTTCTAAAATTTTCCAAATGCCTGGGGCATTATGAAGGGAAAAGGTCTAGAATTGGATATGACTAAAATGATTAAGCAATTGTCGAGGACAATCTAAGGTTTACCAAAGATTGGTTGCTCAAGGACAGTTGGAAGTATAATGTTAATTCTGGAAGGACCATATTGACATAATCTGTAAGGAGACAACTCTTGTTCAGAAGTGATAGTCAAAATGGAATATGGAAATGTTTCAAAGTTAGAAATTATTCAATCTGTGTAAGATTAGGAAACTTAATGAAAGAAGGATGTTTCCAAGGAGCTGATCTCCTTTGGAATGCTCTGTAATGATTGTTGTCAAGTCTTTTTGACTTTGTGCATAATCATTAAGAGGATCAATGCATATAAGTTTAGAATCTAACAGATTTCAGTAAATGACATGAATTTGGAATTCTTGCATTTGCAGTAAGGATTTGGGACTGTGAAAAGAGGATCATTGGAGTGATGTTCAATTGATCTATTTTACAAAGTAAAGATCATAGACAAACATAGTATGCATACTTGGTGTATGGCATGACTAGTGTTTAGAAAACATAGTGTACATGCTTGGAGCATGGGACAACTATTGTTTTAAATTCAAGTATAAAGTTGATAAAACCGAAACAATGAATAATGAGTAATCAGTATGGTGATAAATAAAAGTGTTTATTTATATTCATAGGGTTTGATACCATATTTGATTCATTTATTCTTGTGTTTCACTTTGCATGTTTTGACTTCCAGAATAACTAAGTCGTTCTTCCTGAATGATTAAGTTATTCAAACCATCCACAGTCGGTCATATGTTGGAAGTAGATATGAATCAAGACTGTCATGGGTTGGTTTGTAGAGGTCCAAGTTGGTGGACAAAGTGGTGCTACAACACTCATGAGTGCTCATAAGTTCTGAGTATTGGATTCAACCCGCGCTCATTTGAATCACTTCATGGATTTTATCACGAGTGATCATGAGACGATAATATCTTATATTCTTCAAACCTAGAGATATGAGTTGTTACTATGAGTTGGTTATACATTGATTGCACGAAAACGCATTGGTAACTCGATGTTATAAAACGTGCCTTTGTGTATGATTCAACAAGTAGTAGAACAAGCCATATGAGTCGAAGTTTATCCATTCCTTTTACCTTCGGGATAAAAGCGATATCTGTGGGCCCCTCGATGATTTAAAGATGATACATGTGAGTGCTTGGCCAAGCCAGGACTGATTTGATTTGTTCAATCAGTCAGTCATCATGAATCGGAAATCGGGAAACAACAAATGGACAGAGAGAATGATTGATAATCCATGTCTCAGTCCATATGATATCTAGAATGGAGGAATATATGATCCCTTATCTAATGGACAAGTCATTGACAAAGGTCAGAGTTCATCGACAAGGTCAGAGTTCGACAGAAGCTTTTGAGAGCTACGATTGCTGATCGGTTCTTGAAGTCATACGCAATAATAGTTTTAGACTTATCCAAGTGGGAGACTGTTGGATTAATGTCTAAGTCCATAACTATAATTGGTAAGACTTGACCCGACCCGGCATGGTCCATTTGGGTTGCATGGCATCATGCATTTGGATAGACTATAATGAGAGAAATAACACTTAAGGTTGGTTAATATATTATAAGTTCTAATATATTAATAAGGTTATTTAATTAGTATTGATCAAGAATTAATTTGGAATTAATTAAGTGATCAAAAGGAGACTAATTAAATATATGGGTTGATTGTGTAAATCATTCATTCTTATATATGTGGGCTTGTGATCCAAGATTCCTTATGTTGGACTAAGTCCATGGGGTGACCCATGGATACTCCATGGAGGTTAAAATCCATGGAGCATAAGGAATGGGTAAAGTTATGAGTTACATGGTGTAACCCTAATAGCCACCATATAAAAGAATCCCATTGCTCAAGAAATCGTGCACTAATGTGTGAGTGTGAGGGCTAGACGATTTCAAGGAGTGTTCAAGTTTCTCTCAAGTTATTCCAAGTGTATTTGATGTTGTGTGAACCATTTGAGGTGTCACACTTGGGGCACTAGGCACTCAAGCTTCATGAAGACATTCTACATCAAAGAGGTATGTATTCTATCTTGTTATATTTATTATTTTGTATGCTAGATTAGGATAATACCTTGGATGTTCATAATTGTATGTATAATAGAGAAAACATAGATCCAAGGTATTTAGGGTTGCATGTACACTTAGGAGTGTTAGAATGCTCATAACCCAACAGAGGGAACGGTTGCTCCAGGAGTTTCTGTCTCTCAGACAGAAGACGGAGACGGTGACTGAGATTACTCGGATGTTTCACGAGAGGGCGTTGTTCTGCCCTGAGCATGTATCGACTGAGCAGGCACGCATTAGCCGTTATTTGAGCATTTTTAGGAGGGATATTCGGGAGTTCGTGGCGAACTCCTCTTATCGGAAATTTTCGGAGCTTCAGGCAAATGCCAGGAGGAGGGAGATCGAGTTGGAGACCCAGGCTAGGGAGGATGCGGAGTCTCAGGGGAGAGACCGGCGGCCGGTGCAGTCTCAGCCGACAGCCAAGCGGGCTAAGCCCGCCGATTCGAGATCAGGAGGCCAGAAGGGTCGCGCTTGTGGCAAGTGCGGCAAGAGTCATGAGGGATCTTGCCGGGCAGGGATTTGCTACAAAATATGGCAAGGAGGGGCATATGGCGAAGGACTGCCCCAAAGGTTTTGCAGTTTGTTTCTACTGCAATCAGACCGGCCATCGGAAGGCCGAGTGCCCCCAGCTTGCTCAGAGATCAGCCCAGGGTTCCACTCCTGCTGCATTGCGTGTTACTGATGTTAGGTCGGTGAAGGCCGAGGCCCCGAAGGCTCGTGGGAGAGCTTTCCAGCTGACAGCGGAGGAGGTCCGCGCAGCACTGGATGTTGTGGCCGGTATGTATTCCTCAATTATTTATTTATTTACTCCTCGCTTCTTTTATGGTTATCATGTGCTATATTTAGGTACATTTCTTGTGAGTTATGTACCTGCTTTAGTGTTATTTGATTTGGGTGCGAGTCGATCCTTCGTATCCATAGCCTTTAGTCGTCACATTGGCAACCATCGCGAGGCGTTGAGTCGACCTCTGAGGGTTTTTATAGCAGATGAGCATGCGGTTGTTGCTACCGAGGTGTTCCGGGGATGCGTGCTGGAGATTTTTGGCGTCAAGTTTCCGATTGACCTGGTACCGATCGCGATGGGTGATGTCTGTGTCAACGTGGGCATGGATTGGTTGAGCCGCTTTGGAGCAGTGATCGACTGCGAGCGCCAATTAGTGACTATACGAGACCCTAGTGGGGGAGTGCTTACAGTGTATGGCGAAGGTACTAGATCTGGGTCAGCTTTCTGCTCTGCCGCCAGGGCAAGGCAGAGTTTACAACAGGGATGTATGGGATTCCTGGCGTATGTGATGGATACGCGGACCGTGTCAGAGAGGCCGAGTTCTGTATCCGAGGTTCCGATAATATGCGAGTTCCTTGATGTTTTCCCAAGGAGTTACCGGGTGTGCCTCCCGAGAGGCAGGTGGAGTTCCAGATTGATTTGATTCCGGGTGCGGCACCTATTGCCAAGGCACCCTATCGCCTTGCGCCACCAGAGATGCAGGAGTTATCCTCTCAGCTCCAGGAGCTGCTGGGGAAAGGGTTCATTAGACCAAGTAGCTCACCGTGGGGAGCTCCGATCCTTTTTGTCAAGAAAAACGATGGTTCGCACCGGATGTGCATTGATTACCGGGAGCTGAACAAATTGACGGTCAAAAACCGTTATCCACTTCCGAGGATCGACGATCTGTTCGATCAATTACAGGGGGCGTCTTGGTTCTCCAAGATTGATCTGAGGTCCGGATATCATCAGATGAGAGTTTACGAGGAGGATATTCCGAAGACGGCCTTTAGGACTCGTTATGGGCACTATGAGTTTATGGTGATGCCCTTCGGGCTTACCAACGCACCGGCGGCGTTCATGGACCTCATGAACCGGGTGTGTAGGCCCATGTTGGATCGATCGGTGATCGTGTTCATCGACGATATTCTTGTGTACTCGAGGTCCAGGGAACAGCACGAGGAGCACCTTAGAGAGGTTTTGAGAGTTTTGAGATCGGAGAGGCTTTATGCCAAATTCTCCAAGTGTGATTTTTGGTTACGAGAGGTCCAGTTCCTAGGGCATCTCGTTAATCAGAATGGGATATTAGTCGACCTAGCCAAGATTGAGGCGGTCATGCGATGGGAGGTGCCGAGATCCCCATCTGAGATCAGGAGTTCTCTGGGATTGGCCGGTTACTATCGGAGATTTATCAGGGATTTCTCCAAGATTGCAGTTCCTCTCACCAAATTGACCCGGAAAGGTGTTACTTTTGTTTGGGGGCCTGAGCAGCAGGCATCATTCGAGATCCTTCGCCATAGATTGTGCGAAGCTCCAGTGTTAGCCCTTCCGGAGGGAGTAGAGGACTTTGTGGTCTATTGCGATGCGTCTACCTCAGGGATGGGTGTAGTGTTGATGCAGAGAGGTCATGTGATAGCATACGCATCGAGGCAGCTGAAGCCTCATGAGACGAGGTATCCCACCCATGATTTGGAATTAGGGGCGGTGGTGTTCGCCCTCAAGATTTGGCGCCACTATCTTTATGGCGTGCGATGTACTTTATACACGGACCACAAGAGTTTGAAGTACCTCATGGATCAACCCAACTTGAATATGAGACAGAGGAGGTGGTTGGATGTGGTGAAAGACTATGACTGTGAGATCCTGTATCATCCGGGCAAAGCTAATGTGGTAGTCGACGCCCTGAGCCGTAGATCCGAGAGCGCTCCGATCCGGGATGTATGTATGAGGATGACGGTGCTGACTCCAGTTTTGGATACCATTCGAGAGGCCCAGGTGGAGGTCGTGAGACCGGAGAATCGCAAAAGGGAGCGGGTGATTGGGCAGGTGTCTGAGTTTGTGACAGACAGTCGTGGGCTTATGACTTTCCAAGGACGGATTTGGGTTCCCTATACTGGCGGAGCTCGCCGTGTTCTGATGGAGGAGGCACACAGATCGAGATTCTCGATCCATCCAGGAGCCACTAAGATGTACTTGGACCTGAAGAGAGACTATTGGTGGCCCTGTATGAAGAGGGACGCGGCTTGGGTAGTCGAGAGGTGCTTGACCTGTCGTCGGGTAAAGGCTGAGCACCAGCGTCCTCATGGCAAGTTGCAGCCACTAGAGGTTCCCTAGTGGAAATGGGAACAGATTTCCATGGATTTTATCACCAAGTTGCCAAGGACCGCGCGAGGTGTCGACGCAATTTGGGTGATTGTGGACCGGTTAACGAAGAGCGCTCACTTCCTTGCTATTAGTGAGAGTTCTTCTGCAGAGAAACTAGTCGAGGTATATGTAAGAGAGGTAGTAGCTCGGCATGGAGTGCCGACGTCGATAGTGTCAGATCGGGATGTGCGTTTTACTTCCAGGTTTTGGAAGAAGATTCATGAGGAGTTGGGGACAAGATTGCACTTCAGTACAGCCTACCACCCACAAACAGACGGGCAGAGCGAGCGGACGATTCAGACGCTCGAGGACATGCTTCGAGCATGTGTTATGGACTTCGGTGGGAGTTGGGACACATATCTGCCCTTGGCTGAGTTTTCTTACAACAACAACCACCATTCCAGTATTGGTATGCCTCCTTTCGAGCTCCTTTATGGGAGAAGGTGTCGGACTCCTATCTGTTGGGGAGAGGTGGGGCAACGACTGATGGGTAGCACTGAGATAGTGCTCAAGACGACCGAGCAGATTCAGCAGGTCAGGCAGAGGTTACTGACGGCCCAGAGTCGCCAAAAGAGTTACGCTGACAGGCGACGATCTGAGCTCGAGTTTCAGGTTGGAGACTCTGTCCTGCTGAAGGTATCCCCTTGGAAAGGGGTGATCCGATTTAGGAAACGGGGCAAGCTTGGGACCCGATACATCGGTCCTTTCAGAGTGACCGCCAGGGTGGGTAAGGTAGCGTACCGTTTGGAGCTACCTATGGAGTTGAGTCAGATTCATAACACCTTCCATGTGTCTCGGCTAAGGAAGTGTGTGGCCGACGAGACGGCGATAGTACCTTTAGAAGACATTCAGGTGGATGCGAGCCTGAATTATATTGAGAGACCAATAGCGATCATGGATCGAAAGGTGAAGGTTCTGAGGAACAAGGAGGTACCTCTGGTTCAGGTCCAGTGGCAACATCGGAAGGGGTCCGAGTTGACATGGGAGCCAGAGTCCGAGATGCGAGGGCAGTATCCGGAGTTATTTTCAGATCATGACTTCGAGGGCGAAGCCTGATTCTAGTGGGGGAGAATTGTAACATCCGGAGTCCCAGGTACATCATTTTGATTATTTATTTCTTTGAATTTATAGTATGACTCGACGAGTTGGTGCTACAACTCACCGAGTAGTATCACGGATGGCCACGTGGGTTTAATGACCTACTCGACGAGTCCGAGAGCCGACTCGCCGAGTAGGCGCTGGGATGAGAAACCCTACATTCCCAGGTTTGGAGCCTATTTAAAGGCACTTATAGCCTCATTTGCGGCTACCCTTCCTTGAGAGCAAACCCTAAACGACCTTTGAGCCTAGAGGGAGAGTGCCTTGCTAATTGTGAGTGTTTGGTGCATTTTGAGAAGAGAAGAGAAGATTTCCAAGCCAAGGGACAAGAGGGTGCTGCTAGATCTGAGGTTGTTTCACTTCAAAGCTTATGGGAAAGGTATAAAGCTTTCACCTTTCTCATTCTATAGCATAGATCTTATGATTTTGTGAATCTAGGGTTTTTCCACCCAAATATGAGGACCTTGAGTGTTCCATGCTCATTGAGAGGTTTGAACTTCAGATCTGGACCATGTGAGGTCCCTAGAGTCCAAAAGTCCCTGCTTTATTCAACCATATTAGTGGTCTTGAGTGAAAAACCCTTTTTGGGGTGTGTTTTGGCATTTTAAGCTCAAAATGTCATGCATGAACGTAAAGCCTGTGACTTTACGTGATAGATGAGCCTTAGGAGTGTGGATCCAGAGTTTGGGGAAGTTCTCTGCCTTGAAAACAACTGAATGAGAGATGAGTCTGAATGGACTCGCCGAGTCAAGAAGCCGACTCGACGAGTCGGATGGGGTTGTCCCGATGGTTTTGATCGAACAGCAACTCGGCGAGTTGACGGGTCAACTCGGCGAGTTGAGCCAGACCTTTAAGTGATTCTGTGGATGGCGAGCAGACTCGTCGAGTCCCATAAGTGCACTCGACGAGTAGAGTCAACATGGACTGTTGACTCGAGTTTGACTAGACATAATATTATCTATAAATATTAGGCATAACGGCGACATGAAGCAAAACAATGATTTATAATTAATAATTAACGGTCAATATATAAAACAATAATTTATTTAACTATGTATGTATTATCCCTCGAAAAGTTGAAACAATATTAAAATGAGGTTGTGAAATCACCCTCGAAGCGTGCTTTGACTGGGCTTCGGGCGCTATAGCTGAGGGTGTCTGGGAGCTCGTGGCTGCTCGGGAGAAGGGGAGTGGGTAAGACAATCGAGAGTAAGAGAGAGGTATTAGAAATGGGTGTTAGAACTAAGGGGGTCAAGGATTATATTTATAGTTAGGATTTAAGAGAGCGCATCGCGCTAAAACAGAAGCATGTCATGCTTCAGCATGCTGGCTCCACCCGATGATTACACATGTTGCTTACTCACTCGCTCACGTCAATCGAATATGGATGACTCCGCGCTTCAGTGGGGCCACGTGACACGCTCTGAGCGTGCCACGCAGGCTTCTGCTGAGTAAAATCTTTGATTTTCGAAAAATAATAACTTTTGCATACGAGCCATGTTTTTGACGTTCTTTATATTCACCTGTAGTTATCGAAGAGTACTACAACTTTCCTTTAGATTGTTTTTACTAATTCAAACTTTATTTTTAGTCCATATTTTTATAAGGGGTGCACCTAAATGATTTTGTAAAAATCATAAATTTCACATACGAATTCCGTTTTTAGCGTTCTTTGTGTCCATGATTTTGTATCGAGGAGTACTACGATTCTCCTTTACATTGTTTTGGTTAAAACTCGACCAATATTTTTTTTATTTTTTACGACACACATTTCTACGCAAGATTGATTTTAAAACTTAGAAAAATCATAATTTCTTATTAAGAAGTCAGATTTTTGCGTTCTTTATATATTCGGGATTGTGTCGACGGATACTTTCTGATTATGTTATTATTTTTTCAAAATAGTACAAAAATTTTGCGCCAATATTTTAAAATTTTGTACGCTTTGGCTTAACTTCTCTCGTATATTGGAACACGTGATATTTTATTATCAATACAAATTTACAAATATTACAAGTTAATCTTATTACAATTCACGTTTTGGCAATTTTGCTATTGACGACCGATGACAATTTTTGGTAATTGTCCCAAATAGTAGGAATGAAAACTTAGTGACATCATAAAATATGTCGCGGTGATGTTTAGTCTCAGATTTCGATGAAATTTTCACGGTACATGGAAAATTGTGTGATTTATAATAATCATAGATACGTCATAGCGTATGGTGTTTCCGGCTATTCAAGACTGTTTAGGGACCTTAAAAATGATTATTTTTGTTTTCCGAAAACTTTTTTTTAATATTTGTTTTAGATACTTGATTAAAAATCTCATTCTAATCAATTTTATGTGTCATTTATATGATATTAACTCACATAGAATGTGTTTTTTCCGTTGTTTGGGACTGTTTAGGCCTTAAAACGGGGTTTGATTGTTTTTTGAATTTCCCGAAACAAAGTTATTATTTATTCACATATGAATAAATAGAAAATTAGATGTATTAGATTGTGAACAATTTTATAATAATATAACAATAGAGTGTAGCAAAAATATTTCCTTTGGATGCAACGGTGTATATTCATATATTAACATATTTTTTTCTTATTAAATTATTCACGTGTGAATGCAATATTTATTCACATATGAATAAATAATACAATACATTAATTATTTTGTGCATAAAGTTTTTCTACCCATAACAACTATTTAAATTCAATATTGTACTAAGATGGACTACAGTTAGCTAATGAGATGTATTTAACAAAAAAAAAAATACAAAATATATTAAATTATACACATTTACATGTGAATATAAGAAATATATTGTATTCATTAATGTATTTCATGTACTAGTTCAACATCATTTATTATGTCTTAATCAATGTCACTTCTTTTTCTATTTAACATGTAAATACATATAAAACTTGTTATAATATACATTTCTTATTAATCTATTTACATATTAATCACATATGAATAAAATAATATAATATTATTTATTCGCATGTAAATAAAACTTTTTGCATATGTGCTTTTGGAATTTTAATAAGTATATATTGATTCGCGTGTCAAGGTATATTCACATGTGAATATGCCAAATAAACAATATTCACAGATTAATATACATTAACATGTGAATTAGTATATTCTTATTAATAATACAAATCAAATATGAAATGGTATATGTTATTCACATATGAATCACATATAAAACCTATATTCACATATAAATATATCATGTTAATTACGCATGTTAATATATGATATAACATACGAAAATTATATTTAAATTTGAATTTACCATAAAAACAATATATATATATATATATATATATATATATATATATATATATATATATATATATATATATATATATATATATATATATAATATACCAATCACATATAAATAAACCTTGACAACTGAATATATCAAATAAATAGAATATACAATGTGATATTCACTTGTGAATATACATTCACATCTGAATCAATATCTATTAATTAAGTACACAAAAGAGTGATGTAAGGTTACATATTATTCACATGTGAATAAAGTATAAAAATACAACAAAGCTATATGAAATATTTCATCAAATGGTTGGAGTGCACATAAGTAAACTTATATAAACATGGTAAAACATTCACTAGAAATACAAAACAAAATGCAAACCATAATCAACATCATGAAACTTATAATCTTATGTGTTATTCATATATGAATAACATGTAAGAATACAAACAGAGCTCTATTGATTATTTCATTACATATTTGATGTGCACACAAGTTAACTGATATAAACATAATAAAATCAATGACGAATGTATATATAACCAAGGTGTGTCACTTGACCGACCTATTTTTTCATATGTATAACAAGTTATATATTATTAAATATGTGATGTACCTTAAATAATTGTGGTGAACTACCTTAATATCTTTGGCAAGAAAAAAAAAACAAATGCAACCCATATTCTACATTTTAACAGCCCAAGATTTTTTATGATATAATCTAATATGAATATTCCACTACAAGTTAAATTTTAAAAAATAGAAAAAAAATTGTTTATATGAATCGACCCTATCCAGACCCACAACTACTATTTTTTTGATTTTTTT
The DNA here is from genome assembly GCF_052849685.1 of Lactuca virosa. NCBI lineage: Eukaryota > Viridiplantae > Streptophyta > Magnoliopsida > Asterales > Asteraceae > Lactuca > Lactuca virosa. Next base: position 371,633,216 of record NC_136430.1, on the reverse strand, counting down.
TTATCGTTTTCTATCAATTTCATTTAAATAGTCAACCACGTGGATTTACGTTTTAGACTCGTCATTATGTAAAACATTCACTAGAAATACCAAAAATAAGGCAAATCCTAATCGACATCATGCAAATTTTAATCTTATGTGTTATTCATATGTGAATAACATGTAAAAATACAAACAGACCTCTATGGAGCATGTCATCAAACACTTGGTGTGCATAAAAATTAAATCTTATAATTGTGATAAAATCCTCACTCGAAATACAAAATACAAACAATTAACCTTGAACTAGAAAAATAATAATTAAAAATCTCAAAAATTTTGATAAAAAAACGAGGTTTGCACAAAGATTTACCTAAGAGACGAGGTTGTAAAGATTAAAAAAAAGTAGTTATGTTGATGAATGTTTCACATCATTGAATGTTGTAGGATGCTAATGAATGCCCGATTGATGGAGTTTCAACGATTCACGAGCATTAAATGATGATGAGATGGATAAACCTGGACGATTTGAAAGGACTTTGCTTTAGATCAACAAACTTGGCCTAGATTGAACGAGGATTTGTATTTTTATACGAAGAATCAATGATTTTGGATGAAGAACATTGACTTTTTATGAAGAACGTTGTTTAAATGACAAATCGTTGATTTTGATGAATTAGACAATAAAAACTTTCATTTAGGAATAAATACATGAAAGATTTTGTTATTTTTAATTAATCAGTGACCATAATTACATATTTTCCCTACTTGATTTAATTAAACCATTTATTTTTAGCCTTTATATTTAAAAAAATTAATGGCTGGTAATTGTTCTCACGTTATCGATCTTATATTTGTTCTCATATATATATATATATATATATATATATATATATATATATATATATATATATATATAACTTAATCAATTTAATGCATTGACTGAATCTAAATAAATGACTATTTACATGTAAATCTAATCCTACCTAATAAATAAATAATTTTTTTGACAAATGTCATTCTCTTATTAAATTGATCACATTTCATTTTGTCATAATTTTGAAATATATTTATTTTCCACTTGTCATTTACTTTATTTTTCATTTCCAATATATCATTAATTTAGTTTCCATAATTTAAACTTACTATAATGACTATTAATTTGAAATTTGAAATTTGAAATTTCAATTTTTATTTCAAATAAATTTACGGTTTAAACCTTTATATTTAACATATTGTTATAATTAATCTGTTTAGTATACGGGTCTGACAGCTAAACATATAATTTTAATTTATTTATTTTTCACGTGTTTTCTTCTCATAATTTTCACTTCTTTTAGATTTCAAATTCAATTAAACTTCCCATGTAATCAATCTTATTTAACGTTTTGTTTTAATCAACCCGTATAGTATACGGGTTTCACAACTAGTATACTCTAATAAATAAAGATCTTTTTGCCACATGTCACATTCTTATTCATTTTGTCACATGTCATTTTGTGGTTATTTTAAGAAAAAACATCATAAATGGTCCCTGTGGTTTGCGAAAATCTGAAGTTTAGTCCTTGTGGCTTAAAAACGTCATAGATGATCCTTGTGCTTTCAAAACTTTTGACGATTGGTCCTTATTGCTAACTCCGTTAGCTTTTGGCCGTTAAATGAAGAGCATTTCTGTCTTTTCTCTACCACAGGGACCATTTATGAAGCTTTTCTCTTATTTAATAATAATAATAATAATAATAATTATTTAATATTAAAGGTCTCTCTCTCTCTCTCTCCAATGCCCCATCGTTACCACTGCAACATCATTTCTTTCTCTTTTATGAACCCTAAAAGTACCAGTGCCACCTTTATACTCTAATCACATTCTCAGTCCACCATCACTGGTGATATCCTTGGCCGGAACCACCCAATTGGGGCCTCTCGTCTCCGCCACCCCTGCACATCTAGATTTCGAACAACAGCCAAATCGCAACCTCTCATCTCTTCCACCCCTCTGTCCCTCTCTCGTCTCTTTCTACCTTCTAAACAAAGTTAATGATGGCGAGGGTCAGTGGTAGCAGACAGATGATGACATTTCAGACAGAAAAATCTTAGCAGGTCCAAGTAAATGTAGAGGAAGGGAGAAGTGGCACCGAGGATCGATAGCAGCCGAGCGAAGATCGGAAGCAGACTGCAGATCGACGACAATGGATTAGGGAAAAATCAAACCTACAAATCAGTTTTCGGTTAAAGAAGGGAGAATCAGAAACAGATAATAAGAAGAATCAGAAGTTGTGTGTGTGGTTTTCACATGGATATTTAACCAGGTTCGATGGTTGTATTTGGTTGGTGACATGGAAGACCCATCATTGACGGTAAGAACATCTGCACCATTGTTCGATTTATGGAGGTTGAAACTGAGTCAGATGGGTCTTCCATCGATTTGAAGGGTCTCAAACCTCAATTTATTGGTTTACGTGTCTCCACAATCTGCCGGAGGAATGGTGTATCTACTACCAGCATCTGCTAATCGATTTTCTCATATGATAATCGATTTACTCGTTTTTCAATTTCTTTGTTGATATTCTTGATTAAGTCGATTTTGTGAGTCATAGTTCATGTATTGATTAACAAAATGGAAATTTTCAAATACAGGATGGATATGATTTCAGAAGTGGATATTATCGATGAAGTAAGAGATGAGTTTGGATGATGATTGATATGAATCTGTTTATTTGGATAAATTAAAGATATTATGATTGCGTAATTTATAATTGATCAAGATGAATTTAGACCCAGATGTTGGTTTGAAATCAGTATACCGACATGATAGTATCAGTGATCGGAAATAGAAATGAAAGTCTGAATCAACAATAATGTTCCTATTGTAAAATTAGAAGTCAAATTTAACTTCAGTATTTTTATTCAGGTTCTTTGTGAAAGAAAAAGGATTTTGATTCAAAATTGACTTCACTATTTGCGTTTGTCATGTGTTCATATAAATCTAAAACAATGGTATGGTGTAATTGGAGAGAGACCTTTAATATTAAATAATAATTATTATTATTATTATATTAAATAAGAGAAAAACTTCATAAATGGTCCCTGTGATCGTGAAAAGACGAAAATGCCCTTTAGTTAACGGACAAACTTAACGGAGTTAGCAATAAGGACCAATCATCAAAAGTTTTGAAAGCACAGGGACCATATATGACGTTTTTAAACCACAGGGACTAAACTTCAGATTTTGGGAAACCACAGTGACCATTTATGATGTCTTTTCTTATTTTAATTTAAATTTTATTCCACATGTCAATTTTTATGGTTTTATCATTTTATTAAATTCCATATATATTTAAATATAATAATAAATGTATATCAACTTCATTAATGGACTTTCCTTCTAATTTCAAAATTACTAAATTAAAGCCTCATTAGTTTCCTTTATTTATTTATCTAAATTATTTGTTTAAATTTAAAAGAGAAAAAACACTTTAATTTTAATAATTCAATATTCTTCTCAATTTTCTTATAAAATCAAACTTCTCAAATATTTATAATTTCATATTTATTTGTTATTTGAAAGAAACTCATATAATACATGGGTATCACACCTAGTAAATAATAAATGACTATTTATTTAATAATCATTATAAATTAATATTGCATATCTTCATATTAAAATTTTAAAAACGTTTAAAAAATAATATGATTGTAACTTAAATTGAACATATTTTTAAAATAAGTTCAAAGAATAAAATTAAATTCAAACAATTATTACATATATAATGAAAAATCAAGTATAACAGCACATGAAATATATATGCTATTTACACATATAACTGTGAATAACTTAATATATGAACATAAAAAAAATACTCCATTACTCATGATTTTCGATATAAATATGATTTTTATTGTAAAGAAATAAAGAAAACTCAGAAAAAAAATAAATATAAAATCGATGTTAATACATTAAGATGTTTTGTTTCCATTAAATAAAAAAGCAATCATATATAACTGAATTGAGTTTTTATGCATTAAGCTGGTATTTTAAAAATTAAAAAAAAAACCACCTAAGTCATTTTCCCTATTAATTAGACATCTTTATACACCAAAGTGTTGGCAAGGTGACTCTCAACTAACATGTTGAGAATTCAGCTATCCCTTGCGGCAGATGTCTAGTTTGAAAAGATTAAGGGTTTACGAGCTAAGAAATGAGTTGTGTACATTATACATGTCTAATATAAATTTTTGGTCAAACATTTAACTTTAACATGAAGCTACTATGTAGCATTTAGTTTGCGGTTATAGATATATGAAAATGTATTTTCCTATGAGGGGTTGCTTTTCTTGAAAAGGAAATATGGATAGAGTCTAAGGAGAAATGTTACAATATGTCAATGGTATTTATTACATGGTAATGGTTTATTTATGAAAAAGAGATTTATTTTATTGATTTATTTGGTAAAATGGATCTTTTTATCATTTTTTGTTGTTATATATTAATTTTTTTCCATTCTATTATTAATTTATGCAGATTTTTCAAGATTCTCATTATACTAAATTACAAATTTATGTTGTTATATTCTAACTTGGTGCTTATTTCGGGTTTAATAACGTTTTTTGTCCATTTGCCTAAAACCACTAGTTTCAATCTGTTAAACCATAATCAAATGACTATTTTGCTTCTAACTTATATTTTTTATTTGTATAATAATAATAATAACTAGAAAAGATTCCTCGGCGTTGCCGGGGTCGGAAGGTATTGCTTTGTAAAATAAAGTAGCATGTTGGTTGCTATTTGTCCGTTAATGTGAGGGTAATTTGGTCTTTTCAGGTAGTAGAGACTGAATTTGTCACCATGGGTAAACCATATGGACCATTTATGTAATTTTGGCGGTGGTGGTGGTGGTGATGGCAGATGGTGGGTGGGTTTATGGTATTGGGTGAGTATTTTCTAATAAATAAAACATTAATTTAAAACCAAAAAGAGAATGTTAAATCTGGTAAACCACAGGGACCAATCGTGTAATTTTGTCTAACAATAATAATAATAATGATGAGGGACCATTTCTGCCAAAAGACAAAATACTAATAATATGTAATAAAAGGCGAGGATATGAAAAATTCAAACCAAAGTGAAAGGGTTGTTTATGAACAAAAGCATAAAGATGAAGGGTCAATGTTGTAAGTTGGAGGACCAAAATTGACAAAAAATGTGCCACTTTACTGTTAAAATCTTTCATAACTTTAAAACCAAAAAGAGAATGTTAAATCTGGTAAACCATAGGGACCAATCGTGTAATTTTGTCTAACAATAATAATAATAATGATGAGGGACCATTTCTGCCAAAAGACAAAATACTAATAATATGTAATAAAAGGCGAGGGTTATGAAAAATTCAAACCAAAGTGAAAGGGTTGTTTGTGAACAAAAACATAAAGATGAAGGGTCAATGTTGTAAGTTGGAGGACCAAAATTGACAAAAAATGTGTCACTTTACTGTTAAAATCTTTCATAACTTTAATATATAAATATATAATAATAATAATAATAATAGTAATAATAATAATAATAGCCTCCCACCCATCGTCTTCAAGCAATTATCCAACAGTGGTCCTCTGGTCCCCCGTTTTCAACCCCAAGACGATCGTGTGCCGCCGGAGCGTTACGAGGAACGATGGTCCTGGAGAAATGGGTGTTACAAGCGGAGAAATGGGTGTTACAAGCATTGGGTGTTAGGAAAGATTGACTCTTTTTGTGAAATAAAATTGACGAATGAAATTGAAATCTCATTTCTAAAAGTAAGCTATAAAGTCAACAAACCAAACAATAATTATAATAACAACTAGCGGAAAAACTCGGGCTTCGCCCCACGCTGTTTTTTGTGTTTTTTTTATGAAAAAATGTAAAAAATTTCACTGTAACGACCAAAAGTGTCAATATAGCTAAAAAATTAAAGGGGTTAGAATTAGTAAGTTTTTAGAAAATGGACCAAAGTTATCAATTCCTTAAATGTTACATTTTTAACGGCAAAATAATACACAAAATAGTACTCTAAATTGATTATTTTTTAATTTTTATTTTTGTAAAGTGAACTTCCCTAACGTGGATTTCCAAACCAACTTTCGCATACCGACTAAATCCAATATTCCAATATTACGAAAATAATGTTATTTTTTATGCCTTAAAGTAACTGCAAACGAACTTACGTAGTAGTCAAAAGGGCTGAGACCAGAGGGAGTGGAGTGTGGTTTCAGCCTACGTGGCATGTGAAACTGCAGTGAACACCGCCCCCTTCAAGTTCTGAGGGTCTGATTCGTATCTAATATAATTAGGTGATGTTGATAGATAGATGGAGGCGGCGGCAGATGATGATGGTGGCAGCAGATAGACGATTCAATAGCTAACATATTGTCGGTGTTATCTCCTGCGTTAGCAATAGAAGCTCAGAGGAAAAAACACCATGTAGATTGTAGCTATGGACCTGAACAGACGTGGAGTAGGTTCAAAGCGGTGGAATGAGTAAATGGATTAGAAAAGAATGGCGGTGCAGAAGGATCGAGAAGAAATGACCGACCCAATACAAATAACATAAAAAGGGACGAAATTGCAACTTCAAGAAAAAACTGGGCAATTCCATCGATATGTATTGAAGTTTATTTAGTTAAAAAAAAAGGTAAAAAAGAAATTCCAAAATGGTTAATAGGCAAAATAGAAGGACCAATTATGTCAAACCCTTTAGTTTAAAAAAAAACACGAAAAAAAGAAATTTCAAAATGGTTAATAGGAAAAATAGAATGAACAATTATGTCAAACCCTTAGGAACTTTACTGTTCCTAAGGGAACCTAAAATTAATATATATATACTAGTGGTGCACCCGTGTGATGCGGCGGCGGTGAATAGTTTTTCAAGATGCGATACGCTTTTTTAGGGTGAATAATTTCCTTCCGCCGAATAAATCTGGTCGAGCAACGCAGACGGATGACGGTTTGTTTATTTTGGTTTTGTCAATAAGAAATAGTTGTTGTAAAGAAAATGATAAAATTAATAAAAAAAAATTAACATTTTTGCAAAAAAAAATTTAAAAATTAAGGTTTTACACAATTAACCCTAGATTTTGTAGATTTGAACTTCAGAATTTTTAAAATAATGTTTCAGAAAAATAAAAAATGACATGCTAAGAAACGGTATTGTTTCTTGACTCAAATAAAAAATATTATGTTATGGTTTATTTATATTTCAAGTAATATGATTCAACGTTATTTATTACTTATTTGTAATAAAGGGCAATAATTTCAGGCACGGTGAGTAGTTTGATTTTAAGGTATAGGTTTTTCCATGAGTGGTAATTAGTGTCATTACAATGGTTCTTTTAGGAGTATATCCAATGGTTCTTTTTTGTTAATTGTTTTGCACCAGCGCAATGCATACAACCATTAGCTTTCATTAGATGATTAATTTGTTTTTTCACAAAGAAAGCAAGTTCCTTTTGTTCGACATATAGTTTCCTTTTTGTGATTAGTATTAGTCGATGGATGTCAAATAATTGTCAATTAGTTTCCTTTCAAAAAAAAAATCATTGATATAGAAAACAAAGATTGGTTCAATTTAATCCAATTAAATAGATCCAAAATGTTATGGTTTATAAAAATATGTATTTAAATAATCAGGACTATAATAATTTAGATCTAACCCAATCAGGGGTTACGTGAAGTGGTCCAATTTTCTTTATGTATCTACACTAAACCTAGATAGATTTTTGAGTCAAATGCATATAATTAAGACAAAATTGCAAGAATGGTCCATGCGGTGTGTCAAAACTAGCAAGTTTGGTCCAAAATGAGTTTGGCTCGCAAGGATGGTCCAACAGTTTCGTTTTGTTGCGAGTTTGGTCCAATGGATTAACAGTCGTTACCAAGACCCCGTTAATTTACCCATGCCCCTCTCATTTGAGGGTATTTTAGTTCATTCATCCCTCCGTTCCCGCTAAAGCTCAATAAAAGCAGTTCGTCTCCTCAACAAAGTAGATCGTTGTTGTTTAACCAAGATCAACAAAAGCCCTAGACACAAAATTTGTTGTGTTAGTTAAGTTGCTATTTGCAGAGATTAACGGTGGATGAACATACCAATATGGCACGTAAGGTTGTTAAACAAACCCTTCAACCCCAAGGTTGTTTATGGTAAGTAATTTTCCCTTTTTTCTCTTTTGATTTCTTGAATTTTTTTGAAGTAACTCAACCTGAGGTGGCTTTTTTTTTTCTTGTTTTAAAGATGGACACCCAACATTGTTTACCATTAAGTTGTACCATGGAGGTGAGTTCACCAAGTACTCTGATGTCCGTTACATCGACGGAACTGTAAACTATGTTGACATGGTAGATATATATGAGTTTTCAGTTCATGAGCTCGATGCAATCATGAAAGGTTTTAGATACGAGGTTCCTCCTGTTATATACTACCATTTTCTTGTGCCTGGTGGAGACTTCCACTTCGGTCTTCGCCCTTTAGGAAATGATGAAGATGTTGCAAACTTTTCTCAGTATGTCAGTGAGCACAAAGTGATGAAGGTATACACAGAACATGGTGAGACAAGACTACTCACCTATTTATTGAATCCTAAACCTGTTATGAAGGTTACCCCTGTACAGTTAGATGAACCACATGAGGATGTGCAACACATTGGTGAAGCTCCTGATTACCAATCAAAGGAAGCACATGTGATGACTACCCCTACTGATAATTTAGTTGATGTGGTGCCCACTCCACCAAACCAAACTGAAATCCAAGTCAATGAAATAGTTCAAGTCTTATCCTTATCACCTGAGTATAATAGGAGAAGGGTTACGAGGAAGGATGGAGGGATGACATCTTGCAGTAAGAAAATATACTTTGATGATATTGGTGAGACTGAACAGATAGCCAAAGACTTTGTTGAGACAGCTACTGATTTTGATATTGGACTCTACCAACAAATACTACAAAGCAATGTTGATGGAGTCAATGGCACTCACATGCATGATGTCAATGAACCTCAGATGGATGAAGAAAACCAACCTCAGATGAATGACTTTTGGGATTTTGAATTTCAAACTGATGCTTGTGTCCAAGATGGAAGTGAAAACCAACCTCAGTCTAACATGGATAATAGTGGAAAACAAAAAGTAAGTGAGGTTGAAAGTAAAGAAGGAAGTGAAACAGAGCATGAACATGATAATGATGATAGTGATTATTGGGTGGATGAAGATAATATAATTGAAGATGTTGAAGTTGATATGAGGGATTTTAACATGAGCATTGACACAAAAGTAGAGTTCTTGGATAAAAGTGCTAGGAATCCAAGACAACATGAGAGTGATGAAGAAGCCGATGAGTTAGATGTCATTAACAATGATGCTTTTGATTCCATAGATTAGGATTCTGACTAGGACAGGAAAAGAAGAGCAGTTTTGAAACAACTAAGTAAGGAAAAAAGTTGCTCTTTAGGTGAGGTTCATAAGTGTCATTTTAAAATAGGTCAAAAGTATAACAGTAAGTAGGAGTTGAAAGAGAAAATCAAAATGCATACATTGGAAACAAAAAAGAATATTCCCTTTAAAAAAATAACAAATTCAGATTGAAGGCCATATGTAATGGAGTTGTGGCATTTACTAATGATGGAGTTGGTGGATCTACTCAACCCGAGAAAAGTAAAGGGAAAAGTAAAGGGAAAAGTAAAGAAAATGACAAACAAGGTGGGACAAGTCAGGGAAAATGAGATTCTTCTTGTCCTTGGGTGTTACATGCCTCGGGGTCTACAGATGCAAGCAGCTGGTACATTAAAATGTATGAAGACAAACACACTTGTATGAATACAAGGAAGGTCAGAGCTGCAGCAGTAAAGTTTATGTCCAAACAAACTATGGATCAGGTAGAATCCAACCCTACTATCCCAGTTAAAGCTCTCCACGAACAACTACAGAAGAAGTATGGAGTGGGTTTCTCAATTCATAAAGTTTTTAGAGCTAAAGTAGATGCAAAAACGATTGTAGTGGGTGATTACAAAAAGCAGTATGAAGTTCTGAGAGACTATATCCTTGAGTTGCAGTCAACCAATCCTGATACCACAGTCAAATACCCACTTGCATATGTCATTGTAGAGATTGAAAACTGTGAAACTTGGAAGTGGTTCCTTGAATGTCTTGGTGATGACTTGGATCTACATGATATGTCTAATTTCACTTTTGTTAGTGACAGACAAAAGGTAATATTTGTTTATTTTTTATTTTTAATCTTTATTTGTTAACCATATGTAATTTGTTGCCAGTATTTGCTACAAGTAGTTAGTCAACTGTTTCAATGTGCTGAGCATAGGTTCTGTCTTAGACATATACATGAGAACATGAAGAGACAATGGAGAACTAAGGAATATAAAGATCACATTTGGGATTGTGCCACAGCTACAACAGTGCCAGAGTTTAACTATTACATGTACCAATTGAGTTTATATGACAACTCAGCATATGAATGGTTGAAGTCAATTCCACCACAACATTGGGCAAAAAGCCATTTCACATGTAAGCTGTTATGACCCTTTTACCCTTAATAAGCAAATTATAATGATCATTAATGTGTCCATAAACAGTTGTACAAACATTTGTAACAATGCAACCATTTGTCTTTGTGTTGGCTAAATTACATAATTTTTTAGACTTTTCTTATCTTCTTCTTCATCGGTTTGACTTGGTGGGTCAACCTATTTGACAAATATTGCAAATATGTTCAAGGTTCTGCCAAAAGACTAAGGTTAATCAACTAAAAAAGTCTTCAATTTTTTTTAATTACCTTAAAATTAAGGCAAATCCAAAAAAAATTCTCCGGACTATCTCATATTCTTGTGACAAGATTTGGACAAATATCACCACACTATAATGCCCTTGTTTTTGGACCATAAACACACATTAAAGCTAGATTTGGGTGAAGTTGTTGACAATTTGCCAAGAGGGAAACCTTGAGCTTTTTACTTTTATTTTTTATTTATTTTTTATCGACATGGCTCTCATTTATTAGGCTGTGAGGTGTGGTAATCTTATCAACAACGCTATGCTTACTTGGCTACCTTTATTAGCGGTAAACAGTAACCACCGACCCTCTCACTATTTTTGCCAGCAACATTATGCCGCCGGTATATTTTCTCTGATTTCTCTTCATTTGTGCCACTGAGATTAATAAAGGAGGTGAATAAATCATGCATTACAAGCTTGTATTTTTGTATATTAGGAAAATACATAGGAGTACTAGGCAAGAACATCACCACACCGTACTTATAGGCAAATTGTGGTAAAAACGGTAAAAGTTTAGGTGACATCAAATTTTCGTAGGCAAAAACATTACAATACCCTCAGACTTAAGAAAACATATTATGGGTGTAGTCTCCTACATGTCATCCTACTCACTATACACAAGCCACATCAAGAGAGGTAACGAACTAAGACAAGGGTTAGCTAGTAAATGCCAATTTTGAAAAAAAAATTCATTAGAAGTGTAGTCTCCTACATAAACAAGAAAATGCAACACACCCTAACCAAAGTTTATTTTTCTTATTAAAGTGGGTTTTTATTATAATTTTTTTACTAGTTTTAGTAAGAAAAAACTGAAATATAACTATTGAAGTTTATAAGAAACTAGTAAACATATAAAAAAATTTCATTGTATGGATAAATCGTTAACTATTTTTTCTTTTAATTTAACTTAACAAGCTACATAATAATTGCTTTTTTACTACTTTTTTAATCTGCTATAAATGGAAATTACGTGAAGTTTTTAGTCTTAGTTTTATATTTTAACTTCATTAACCATACTAACAATATTATCATAAGAGAAATTAAATTACATCCTACCTTTTATGCCTACAATTATTCCTACCCATTAAAATTATGACAAATCACTATTCAATTTAATTTTATTTGATATATTCCTAATATAGCCTTAATGGGTTAGTTAAAAAAATATGGAATGATGACACTTGTCATAAATTTATTGGATAGGAACATTTGTAGGTATAAAAAGTAGGAATCAATTTAATTTCTCTTATCATAAAATAGATAGTGATGTGCGGTGACAATAATAACAACATCAATCTATTAATTAACTACTAATTAACTAATTAAAAAATTAATTGAAATCAAGATTTACAAGAAGCCGACATCACACTTGCTAGTTGCTACTTCTACTACTTCTTGAATGGAATTTTCTATTACTCCGTGTTTTCCTCCTAATTTTTTCTTTTAATAAAATAAATTCTGACTGAAGTTATAATCATATTTAAAATATTTCTATCATTTTTTACTTATTTACCTTTTCATTTATTCTAAAAAGGAGCATTTAATTTGGTTTAATTAAGCAGTTCAAAGATGAAATAGGAATTAGTAGGATATTATTGGTAATAATGTACTTTCAAGTTTCAACCCACCTAATTCCATGATTATTGCCCAAGGACCACCAAGTACTTATCTCAACTACTGTATGTTTCTTTTTCTTTTAGATATTTCAAAATGTGTTTTTATTTCAAATTTAATAATGAAGTTTTATTTAACATGTATTTTAACTAATAAACCTTTGTATTGCATGTATATACCTTTACATGTATACATGCATATTTAGTAATTAGTAATAAGAAGAATACTGATCGAATGATTATTAGTAAAATGCAACCAATTTGACAACCAAAGATATATATATATATATATATATATATATATATATATATATATAGAGAGAGAGAGAGAGAGAGAGATAGGTTCAAATGTTTTGACAATTATTGTGTGCCTGTGTGCACCAATGAGAATTTAGGAAATAATAGATCATTAAATAAATCATTTAAGGGTATTATAGTAATCTTGACATATTTAAATATGGTAGATAATTAATATATTTATCATCCCTTTAAATATGGGATATCAAAGTCAAACCCAAAAAACCCTACGCTTGAAAATTACAATTGCCGTCAATCCCTTCACCCATTTTCCATTCAGCACAAGACTCTTATGCAGAGTAGCTAACTCGGGTACTGTTTATCAGGTTCGCTTCTACAATCGGGGTTACTTTAATCTTCCTTCTATATTCTCGATTGTTCCACTTTCTGCACCAAACCGATTACCTTTCATCTTCTTTGTTTTACTCTTTCTCCCTTCTACACCACCGCCTAATGCATCGTCGCTCTCCACCACAGCCCTATACGATATCGCTCTCCACCACCGCCTGCCCTACTTAGGTCGGTTTGTGTTTATCTCTACAATTCGACTCTGATGACTTCAAAATTACTCTTTCAATTTTGGATGTAGGTAATTACTCGGGTCCATCACGATTTCTGTTGATTTCTGTTTGCCGACTATCACTTTCTAAGGTGTCTTCTCTGTCTTTGTTCTTCCCTTTGTCTTCTGTAATTTTATAATGATGTGTTTTGCTTTTTTTTTTTTGTAAGCTTTTGCTGGTGAATGGATGCTTTTGGATATGTGAAAGTTTGTAGTTTATGTTGTTAATCACTGGTATGTATGTATGGTACTCAGATATAAGGGGTTAACTTGTTTTTGTCAAGGGGTTTTACTGTTCGGAATCCCCAAATTCGTGAAATCGACCGGCCTGTTCTTCACGTATGACTTTGGTGATAGCCATGGATGTGTTCGTCGATCTATGAGAGATTCTGGAATCGGCTTCCAGGTATGCACTCTATTATCTGTTTTGTCTCCTCAGCACTCTATTAATTACATATGTTGTATGTTTCATCAAATGGAGTATAAAGATTTGTGCATCTGATTTTGCCTGCCAAATGTTTGTTAAAATGCTTGAATCAAATATTTCAGCCAATTTTTTTTGTAATATTTGAACTATCATATCTCTCTCATACTAGCTTGGAATGATATGAAATTTGTTTATGCATATTCTCCTTTGTGTTAGCTACAAGTTAGGTTCAGAAGTCATTTAAATTTGATTAATATTGGTTGAGTTATAGTCCTTCGAACATGCGATGTTACAGCTGTATTTTTAGCACTCTTTGTTCAGAAACATTTGTGATCTTTGAACTGTCATATTTACCACATTCTAGCTTGTAATAAGCTGACCTTTTTCCAAAGTACTGTCCTCTATGTTAGCTACAATGTACTCATTGTAATTAGATTAAGTCGATAATTTGGATCAGGTGACTCGGGAAATACTTGATCAAGTGACTCGAGTACATTCTGTTAGAATAAATTAAAAGTCTTTAATGTCTAACACATTCTGTTAGAATTATAGTTTTATTCTGTTAGAATATACTGAAAGTTATACTATTTTAAAGTTGATTATGTTTTTTTTTTGGATTTAGGTTTTGAAGGGGCTGTCATTTATGTGGAAAATGAAGAAAACATGGAGAACGAGAGTATTCTAGCAGAATGTTGTTATTTTTTAAGAATGTTATTCATTTTTGTTGATATTCTTTTAGAATATTTTATAACCATATTAAAATGTATAAGACTTTTAGTCTGTAAGAATATGTATGAATTTGTATTTAAGTTCGGATGTATAAGAATATATCAGAATGTTTGTTAATTTTCAACATTTGGTTCAAGAATTTTGTTTTTCTTCAATAATATTCTATTAGAATAAAATTCTGAAAGAGTATCATTCTAACAAAAAATATTCTGACAGAATAAAATCGGTAAAAATTAAAATTGAATTAATTAAAAAATTCAGATTTTTTTAAATTAGGAGAATTAATCATCCCTAAAAATCCGAAAATTTCCTTTTATAAATGTAGTTAATTGTCCAAAATACCTTTTTGCTAAAAATTGTGTGATTATATGGTACATGTTACCCCATTGTAATATCATACACTCTAAAATCATGTCCATTGATTAATTTCATCCGTTGGTCCAGATCTGTGCATTCTGGCACACAATACTTAGTAAAAACAAAATAACCTAAGCATATATATATATATATATATATATATATATATATATATATATATATATATATATATATATATATATATATCAAGACAACACCACTAGGGTCTAAAAAACGGCTCTTCTATTTATTACCTAATCGTCTGTCAAACGTATTAGTCTTTTTATTTATTTATTTATTTATTATGATGATTGTCACAAAATAATAATCTAACTTTTATCCATATATTCAGTTAATCTACAACAAGGCGAATGCAATGCATTTTATAAGATAAATGTATATGCAAATTAAAATTATATAGTTAGAATTTTAAAAAGCCTATATTGAAAATGATTATGTTATTGATGTTAACTATAAAATAATAACTTAATATTAAATTGACATGAAATCACAAATATTTTTAAACAATAAGATTACTTTTAACTATTGTTATAAGCAATCAATTTAAAACATATTTATTTGATTAACTTTTTAGTTTCGATCATGATGATCATATAAAATATAATCCATTGGTTTAAAATAATATAATGTAATTTATAGTTTTATGTTGTTGTATATTATTATTATTATTGTTAATTATTTTTAAAAATCACTTTTATATATATATATATATATATATATATATATATATATATATATATATATATATATATGAGTAAAAATTATTCATTAATAATATAATTATATTATTCAAATTATACGAGCCACATACCGGATGGCGGAAAAACAATCCTATAGTATATTTAAAACTCATATAATATATTTAAAACTAATAATATACATTTTCAACAAATTATTTGTTTTTAATCGGCAATTTTATTAATAATACCCCTTAGCAAGATGCTAGGGGATACGAGTACAATAGTAAACATCAAACAGAGCAAAGAGCATAATTTATGTACAATTCAATGGTGAAAGACACCACTTATCCCAATCAACTGTATCACTTCTTGGACTCCTATACCTTCTCCAAGTAAATACTGTTGCTTTGATATAATACAAAATTTTCGCCGGGTTCGATAATTCTCCTTTAAAAATCCGATCATTTCTTGCATTCCACAAACTCCAAAGGGTTCCGTATATAATACATGTAAACACCTCTTTCTTTTTCGGACAATGCCCCTAGTTTCTGGCAAAGTCAAGCACCTCATTCACTCTGAAAAGAATTGTGGGAGAACTCTACACCAATTTAGTACCATAGTTATAGTATCTCTCGCCAAACTGCATGAGATGAGAATGTGATTCATTGATTCATCTATGTGAAAATTAAGACAATTTTCAACAAATTATTAGTTAATTACTCTATTAGATTTTTATTTTAATATTACAACTTTTCAAATTACAACTAAAGATCATTAAAATTCAAGATGTTTTTTTTAATTATGGGATTTATTTGATATTTATGGCACTTCGTTAAATAAGATTTAAGTTTTTAAAATATAGTTAACTATATAAATGAATAACTTGAACATTTAATTTTCATATTTATATTAAAAATAAACCGTTCCAACATCAATAAAATAAATAGTATATTACTTTTATAATTTGGATTTTTTCGTAATAACTTATTTTGATATATTTGTTTTCATATAGTCTCTATGTATTCTAGAAAATAACTATTTAATAAATCAATAGAAAAGTTATTTGACAAGATGGAATTGATGAGTTCTTAATATATTTCATTATAGGAAATGTGTTTATGTTTTGTTTATTAGTGTAAAATAAATCAAACATTTTTTCAAAATATTATATAACTTTAAATAAGCATAAAATTAAAAGATTATGTCAAAAAACTACACACCTATTGTCATAAACTTAATTATAATATTTATAAATGAATATTTATTTATTATTTATTTAGATTAACATTATCATGAAGAGTTTAAAAAATACTTTATAAGTTTATATATATATATATATATATATATATATATATATATATATATATAGTGTTATTTTGTTATACATTATTCTTTAGAGAAATTAAATATACTCCTACATTTTGTTCCTACTTTTATTCCTACCTATTTAAGATGATGACAAGTGTACAAATTTAAAATCTCAATCAAATTTAAATTAAATTTAATGACACTTGTCACCATCTAAAATAAATAGGAGGATAGTAGAAACAAGAAGTAGGATGCTATTTAATTTCTCCTTAAGTTTAATATAAGTTTAAGTTATTGCTATTTCTTTTTCTGTTATATTGTCTTTGGCATTGAAGTTGGCTTGAATA
The DNA here is from genome assembly GCF_052849685.1 of Lactuca virosa. Classification (NCBI taxonomy): domain Eukaryota; kingdom Viridiplantae; phylum Streptophyta; class Magnoliopsida; order Asterales; family Asteraceae; genus Lactuca; species Lactuca virosa. Next base: position 371,616,089 of record NC_136430.1, on the reverse strand, counting down.
TTTCCTCACTTACATGAAAGTCACCATCAACATATACATTGTATCATACACATCCATTATTAAAATATGCTTATAATGTAGCAAAAAACACAAATTAATAAGGATGGTTTTATAACTAAAATTTATTTTTTTTCTTTTTTTTTTAAATTGAAATTGAACACTTTAAAATGTTGCCAAAGTTTTCTAATGATATATATTCATGTTAAATATAGTAACATCCCAAAAATCATAAAGTAAAATTTTCATTTTTAAATCAATCATAAACATCATTTATCCTTTTCAATCATTCAAAAGAACATCAGAGTAAAAATTAGTTATTAAAGTACAATTCCAAAATCATAAAGTTTCGGAAACATGGATGGATGTGCTGCGATCAAGTCGGACCCTTCCCTTTTAAACGGGGAGTACCTGAAACCATAACCATAAAACCGTAAGCACAAAGCTTAGTGAGTTTCCCAAAATACCACATACCATACATATAATGGGCCTTGCCCGACAACCATCGGGCCCCGCTTGGAACAGATTTGTCAGTAACATGCGATGGGCCCCGCCCAACATACTTATCAGGCCCCGCCCGTTATATATTCAAATACATACAATACATGCAAGAGTCACAAAGACAGCTAGCATACTATACACTCATCAGGTCGCGCCCGGTATATATGCAAAAACATGTAATACATGCAAGAGTCTCACAGACAGCTATCATACAAATAACAATAATCCATGGGTCGGCATTGGTGTCTTCGACCTGCCAAACACTGGGAAGAGACTCGCCTCAATCCGAGATAACCGAGACACATGCGGTGCTGCTACAGGAAACCTCACACCGAACATAATCAAATATCCTAATCAACAATTAAGCTCATTTCCCAAAATCCAAGGTCTAATCCATATTCTATCCTTCCAATGGGTAAAAGACCATTTTACCCTTCCCATATCTGACCGAACAACTCATGGCTGAACTCCCAAAAGACCCGAGGCCCAAAAGGCCTAAAAAGAGGTTTTCACGAGTACTCCCCGCATACAGGACTCGTATGCCCAACATACTACATGATGATGCCTAACGTACAATCCGTACACAACATGATATCGGGGAAAACATGCATTACGCTGAGTGTATGCATACGTACGCCCATCGTACTCCCTAGGAAACCAAATCCCACTTAAAGCACTTAATGGTTAAGACTAAAATGTCCAAACTCAGGTCTAACCTCTAAGGGATGTCTTAAGTCATAAAGTTCCTGGCTTTATGACTTTGCATGGCTTAATGGGGTCCAAACCAAAATCTAAGCTTCATAACTTCATCAAAAGACCACCAACTAATGCATGAAAAGAAAAGAAGGAACAAGATCACATTTTTATGGTTCGAGATAACTCCATAATGGATAAATTTTCCAACTTTATCCATTAGAATAGTCCAAACGACTAAGATTCAGTTTTTAAGTCTTAAAAGGGACCAAAAGTGCATCTTTTCCAACTTAATACATTAAGTCCAAGTCTCAAGCCTTTATATCTTAATCAATATGATGTTTAGATGGATAAAGTTTCCAACTTTATCCATAACAAGGTCACAAACTTTCAATATCAAAACTTTATGCACTAAAGTGACCAAAAGCTCATAACAACCAAGACTAGCTAGATCTATCAAAAGCATCATCAAGATTCAAACTTTAATCTACAAGCTCCAATGCAACCAACACTTTTTCAAAGAGCTCCTTCTTCTCCAAGATGCACCAAGAACACTCCAAAAGTACTCAAGCACATATTCTTTTGCTCAAATGGTTCAAACTAGGGTTAGGGTTTTCAAGGGAGGGTGTTGGAGAGGTGGAGGATGATAATGGAATGGGTTTGGGGAAGTTAAGGAGCTTAAATAGGGCTCAAAGCACGAAAATAGGGTTTGGAAACTGATCACGTATGCCCATCATACTCCTGGTATGCCTAGCGTACTCAAGGTTACCCTAGTACGCCCAACGTACTTCCCCGTACGGCCAGTGTACTTTCTCGTACGCCTAATGTACGCGGCTTAACCCAAAACAGTCCTAACTTCAAACGGTCATAATTTCTTCGTTTCAACTCCGATTTCGACGATCTTTATATCCACGGTAAGGTATTGAGGAGCTCTACAACCCTATCTAATTACTTTTAACTTAAAACACATCGAACTAAAATCCTTAATTCATAAAAGAACTCTAAAATACCACTTTTCCCATTCACCCTTGGGCTCCAAAGCACAAACAAAACTCTTGGATCACGTAATCTACATTACCCACATCCAAATGGGTCTAAACCTCTCCTTCCCCAAGGCCCAAAGCCTTATGATAATTGATCTTCGGGTCACGGTCCCGAAATATGAAACGAATCGAAACAAGGTTGTACAAATATGCATCAATAATATAATTATATTAGTTATATACTCGACGATGGAACCGGATAAAAAACATTTTATAGGATTTTGTAACTAAAAGAATAAATGTTCAACTAATTGTAACAAATAAATTTAAATAGTCTTCTTTTTGTTTTGGATCCAAATATATAACTGTAAATATTTATTGAAAGGTAAATAAAATAGAATGAAAAATATGTGAATATAATTTTAAACCCAAAAAATCACCCAATACCCTTTTAGGCTTTCAACACTTTGATTATCATATCCACCTTTAGTTCTACCCAACATATTTCATCATTAAAATTTTTTCCTTCACTGTGAGTAATTAAGCATGTAATAATCTTTTTATATAGGAAAATTATTTTAATTAATCAAGTAGTTAATTAACATAAGATGAAAATGTGGGAGTTTCAAATGAATATGGTTCAAGATTGATGATTTATCTTGAACCATATTGATTTGAATGAACTATTTTATAAGAGATAAAGACAAGATTAAGATAAAGATTATTCAAGTGTAATAAAGAGTCTAGTGAACTAATTTTTAATGTTAATGTTACCATTTTAACTACTTTGACAGAAGAAACTAATTTGTCCATTTTAACTAATTTGACAGATGAACTCGTGAAGAAAGTAATTTAGCATCTAGGTGGCGTTTAATGGAGGATTTTTTTTCATTTTGTGTTTATGTGGCTCTGACATGTCATTTACATACACTTTTTGTTTATTGTTAATCTTTTGAACTTATAATGTGCTTTTTAATTTTTTATAGCGTTTAAATGGGAGCCTAGTGGCTGATGAGCAGAATTTCACACAAGCAGTATGGGTTTAAACCTTTAAAAGCCCAATATATCATCAGAGTTTTGTGATTAACCTCCCACGTGGGTTATATCACATGTTGACGTGGGCCGCTCAGATAATGTGGTTTATCGTTTTGGATATTAACTTAATTTTATATATTTTAACATTAATATATAAAATAAAAATCATGCATGTTCATCTTAAAGAACATTTGCGTGAAGATGAAGATGTGAATTATGGGTTCCACATGCAAATGATCTCTTCTTATGACTTTAATAGACTTTATCATAACGATTAGTTAAAATGTCTCCTAATAGTCTATACCAAAGGTCTAGTATAACCATTTACTACTAGTCGGGATTTGTATGTATGTACCTTGCCATCCATGCCAAATTTTTTTTCTTGAAGATCTATTTTTCATGCAAATATTTTATAATTGGGTGATTGATCAAACAAGTCACATACTTGATTATCATACATGAATTTTATTTGATTTTTCATAACCTCCTTCCATTTAGTAGACTTAGGGCCTATCATGGCTTCTTGGTAGTTGGTAGGCTCATCATGATCTACCAAACTACCGTCGTTCAAATATAAGTAACATGTATCTTGATGGTGCTTGGCGTAATCTATCATACCTACAGAAAGGAGGTGACTTAATTACAGGTTCCTTAGTAATTCCTGGTGGAGACTCATCAGGTTTCACAATATATTATTAAAAACTGGTGATGACATCACGTTCCTTATTTCATGATTCCTGAATTTATTTTCAAGATCAACTTGGCTCCCACTACCATTATTGGATATCATATCCCTAGAAAGGAAGATCGTCTTTCAAGAAATAAAAACTTTGTTATCATAAGGTTTATGAAAGCAATATCCAAAAGATCCAGTAGGATATCCAGTAAAATAACACATCTATAATATGGGGGTTTCAATTTCTCTTGAGCTTAACAACACATATAAGCCTCACAACCCAAAATTTAATATTCTAGTGATGGAACATTCCTACTCCATATTTTAGAGGGTATTTTAAAAACTTTCTTTTATTGATACAAGTTTTTGGACTCTTGTTGCAATATCTAGAGTATAACTCCATAAACTTATTAGAAGTGTATTGTGAATCATTATGCATTGAACTATATCTAATAAATGTATAGTTCCTTGTATTAACTATACCTTTTGTGTTTTGGTGTCTCAGATGGTGTCAATTATGAGATAATCCCACAAATCGATCAATTATCACAAATTTTTTAACTAAGATACTCACCACTCTTGTCAGATATGATAATCTTAATCATTTTATTTATTTGATCCTCTACTTCTTTTTTATAATGCCTTAAATATCTCAAAGGTTTTAGAATTATGTTTTATCAACTAAACATAACCACACTTATTGAAACCATCAGTTAAGATAATGAATTATCTTTGATCGTGTCTTGTAGTCGATCTGAATGGTCCATATACATCAGTGTGTACAAGATCCAACTCATAATTTTCTATGAATGATGCATTTGTCATCTTTTCCAATAAACAAGACCCACATTCATCTTATTATGTTTGGTTAAATGATTATAAAATTTCATCCTGATGTGGTTCTTTTTTATGTAGCTAAGACTTTAATGCGACATATATGTCGTATCCAAAACATCTTTGGATTTATCCGAATAAACATTAAAGATTGAACCATTGTTGCCTCTTATACTTATGTTAGTTTAATAGATTCCATGACAAGGTTTATCTTTAAAAATTTTTAAAAAAAATTAAAAAAACCAAAGTAGAACCAAACCCCAAATTAAATTCATCTATGTATAAGTCATGAAAAAAAACTATTTCGTGACATTGCGGTCGAGTACATTTAATTTAACAAAACCATATATAATAGAAATTAATTTCATGGTTCCCAATCCTTTCATCAATGTGACATCCCCATTTTCACGGCCATTTTAAAACTTTTTATTTATGCTTATTTTAAAACAGAGTTTATTTATAAATGCAAAATTTGGTCCCGTAAAAGTTTTTCATTGATTTATAAAAGCTTGAGATATCATAACTGATACAAAACATAAGCATAAATAGGCCTTACAATATCTTAAACTATTAGTCTACATTTCCTTGAATCTCTCATCATGCATGTACCATTGTACCACTACCTGTGATACAAAGAAGTTGGGTGGGTCAGGTTGGGAATCCTAGTGAGTACATAAGGTTTTCAACCCACAATATTATAATCTTTAATTATACATTTTTTAGTAAACAAATAACCTAGTTACCTATTCATGTTATCCTCACTTCCTAATATTTAAATAATGATCCCGAGGGATCATTCCTAAAGGAACTTTATCAGCAGCGGTTGTTATCTATTCTTCCTTAAACATCTAGGCAACAACAATACAATAGTACTATGGGCATTACACAACAATACAATAGTACATTGGTCATATCACAACAGGCGACAACCCATTATTTCACACAACATTTTACTAACTAATATAGATGACCAGACACAGCAGTACATTAGTAATTTAGTTACAGCACATCGGGTAAGTGCTTGTTATTTCGTACAATCCTTATCTCGGCATCTCCTTTGTTTTATTCAGCCCTTTACTAACCAATCACAACCTCTCATCTGTTATTTCACAGAACCTTCACTATTCACTCGTATTCTAAATATAATAATTTCTATATGGTTTAATCAAGTAATATCTATATCATATTGCGCAGATATATTAAACACAACTAAACAACGCACATAGCATTTAAGCATTTTGAATACTTGTATTTATGTGTGAGCAGAAAGTAACTATGCACTCACTTGTTAAATTGGATGACTAAAAAGTCGGGTAACGCTTCGCTTCAGTACTTAGATTTTTCTTTGATGGCACCTAGGTTCATATCACTAAGTCTTAGTCTTATATTCCCAGTGACTAATGATAGTCTAGATTCCTTACTAATCCCAATGTCTACATCAAGATCTATAAAGTAAGGAACAACCAGGTATGATCATATTGGAGGTAGGGTCTATTTGGTATACAGAGTATATTGTTTGGAAATCTCACTTTAAACACCTCACTAAATCCAGCTTAGACATCATCCCCGCAAGTAGATCAATTAGTATAATGACTTGGAATTACTGATAATTCTTATTTATAGGTTCACAATAATGACTTATGAATATAAATATAAGTTATACTGAAATCAAAAGAGTGTAGTTTAACTTACAGAGGTTTTAGCGGAAATCAGGAAAACGCGGAGACAAAACTATCAAACCGAAACTTCAATTTTCCGGACTCCTAGACCCCTTAAAACCTTGTTAAATATTCCAAGGAATCCCGAAAATTTGGACTCAAGAAAGAATGGTACCTCAGAGAGAAAGATATTGGAATTTGGTGTGGAAGAATGAAAATTCGTGGGGGTATATATATGGCAGCGGGCGCATGCCGCGAATGGCCAAGAGGCGCGCTGCGCCCTTGGACCTTGGTGGCTCATTTGGCCTTTTGACACGAGTTGCACTCATGTTCTCCCATCCCACCCTTCTAAAATAAGGCCATGTGTCCAAATGTTAGAGGGCCACGTGTCGGATTTTTGTGGTGCCACGTCACCTTGACTCTTGGAGGAGTGGGCGGCTAACTTGCCACGTGGTGCACTCTGGTGCTGCCATATCATCAGCACAAGCATTTTCTTGTAGATCTTCGGACGACCATAAATTTCGCATACAAGCTTTATTTTCGAGGTTCTTTATATACCCAAAATCCTCTTGATGAGTTCTATAACTTTCATTTAGATCTCAACATCTAATTCTTGTTCTTACAAAAAATCATATTTAGACTGTTAAAGTCCATGTGAAATTCATAACTTCTTCATATGAACTCCATTCTCGACCGTCATTATATCGACGGGTTCATATTCACGAGATCTTCAATTTTCGTTTAGATTGTTTCAACTAATAATCAACCGATTTGAATTTCGATTTCTAGGCCCGCACTGCTGCGCTGAAACTTTGAAAACTCATAACTTTCTCACATCAAGTCAGATTTGGACGTTCTCTATATGCATGCTCTCGGTATAACGACTAGTACAAATTTCATTTAGCCGACTTAGGCTAGAAAGTAATTTATCGAAACTTCATTTTTTATGATACGTAGAGTCGTGCCGATTTAATCGTGAAACTCCGAAGAAGCATAACTCCTTCATACGACGTTGGATTTTAACATTCTTTATATGTATGGAATCCTTGTCAGATATACTATAATTTTGGTTAAGATTATTTATCCTAAATAATCTTCTATCAAAAAGTCATTTTCAACGCTTATTATATCTTAAGTTGACTAGCCCGAATCTGCGAGTGTTACAATTATCTCCTCCTTAGGATGATCATGTACCAGAATCATCAACAAAACACGGCTTGTATAATGACTCCACATGTTTGATGGGTTTTGAGCATTCTAACACTCCTAGGGTGTGCATGCAACCCTAGAAACCTTGGATCTATGTTTTCTCTATTATACATGCAAAGTTTGATTTTTCCAAGGCTCTCATCCTAACTAGCATATCATGGGGTACTTGTAATGTAAAACTAGTAGAATGACATACCTTTTCTTGTGGTTGATTGCTTGGAGCTTTAAGAGTCTAGCACCAATAATGTGAATGCCTCAAGTGGAATCACAAATCACCCAAAACAACTTGGAAGACTTTGAGAGAATATGAAGCACTCTAGAAACCGGCCCACCCTTATTATCTCACACACTAGTGCCATTTCAAGTGACAAAGACCTCTTTATATAGTATGGTGGATTAGGGTAACATCCATGTAAACCCTAATACCCATGACCTTTCATTTCCATAGGATCCATGGGTTAAAAGCTCCATGGACTTCCATGCAAGCTTAGCCCATCCTAAATGAACATTGGCCCATTCTATATATATATATATATATATATATATATATATATATATATATATAAGAGTCCATATTTAATTAGTTTCTTTTTTATCACTAAATTAATTCCAAATTAATTCTTGATCAATACTAATTAAATAATATGATTTCATATTAATATATTATAGATTATAATATATTAATAAATCATAAATATACTATTCTCAAAAGACTAGCCATACAAATTGTTCAGGTGAAGTGCAACCCAAATGGACCATGCCGGGTCGGGTCAAGTACATACCAAATATAGTTATGGACTTAGACACCTTATCCAACAGTCTCCCACTTGGATAAGTCTGATAACTATAGTTGCAAGTATGACTTCAGGAATCGACCAGCAATCGTAGCTCTTAAAACTATGTTGAACTATGAAGTGCCATTTTAGATAAGTGATCATATAATCCTCTGTTCTCAAGATATCAGCCGGACAAATACAAGGAACAACGTCGTACTTATTGTCCAGCAGTTTGTTACCCGATTTCCGATTTGTTTGACAATGAACTAAACTGAACACATCAATTTGGTTCTGACCGGGCTCGACACATAGGTCAAAAAAAATCATCGAGGGGCCCAGATATCGCTTCTAATCCTCCCAGGACTAAAAGGAACAGATAAAATTCGACTCATATGCTTGTACTAACTACTAGTTGAATCGTACACAAGGGCACGTTTTATAACATCAAGTTACTGATGTGTTTTCGTACAATAAATGTACAACCAACTCATAGTCAACAACTCATATCTCTAGGTTTGAAGACTTATATGATATTACCGTCTCACGATCACTCGAGATAAATTCCATAAAGTGATACAAGTGAGCGTGGGTTTAATCCAATACTCAGAACTTATGAGCACTCATGAATGTTGCAGCAACTTTTGCTATGTCTAAACACCTTAGACATCTACAAGACCAATTCATGATAGTCTTGATTCATACCTACTTCTAAAGTATGATTGAATGTGGAGAGTTTGAATAAAGTAATTATTCTGGAAGTCAAAACATGCAAAGTTGAAACAATAGTAAACGATTGACACAAGATAGTAACACTTTACTCATAAACAAATAACAACTTTTATTTAATCATCAAATGTCAATTACATTTTACAAGTTTCAGAAATAGCTATCTAATCAGTAAAACTAATATCGTCCTTCAGCCCGATGCGCCTCGCATGCTGCAAATACCTAACCCTAGTCAGTCCCTTCGTGAGGGGATCTGTTGGGTTCTCTTCTGACGATACCCTCTTTACCACGAGGAGTCCTTGTAACACCCATAAAATTCGATCTAATTTAAAAGTTTTTAAATCATTTGAAACCACTCAATTATTACAATTTGTTTTCAAAATGGTTTATACATCAGAGTTCCTAGAAATCATAATCGTCAATCGAGGAAGTGTACGGTTACGCCAGGATTTATCCGAAGCGGTTAGTTTCCTGTTATCTTATCTGGTGGTGAATTTGATGCCCCGTGGGTGACGACCCCGGGCTCTACTGTCATATTTCTGAGTGGGTACCCGTTGGGATATCTTGGCGCATGGCCTCTTTTCGCGTTGTCCCACCACCTAATTATTTGGTGGTGTGCAGAACTTGTGTACCCGGGAAGGGTGTTTACCAACTACGCCATCCCCGGGGATGACGTAGTAATCGCGGATGAGAATGTCGCGACCCGTTACAAGGAGTCCCTTGACCTCCTGCAGGTGGTTATTTCGAAAGAGAAATCACTAATATCAAGGAGTGGGTCCGCGGAATTCGCGAATAACTTTAGGGTTCGAGATTTGACAGTCGATCTCCCCCCGGTATCCATTAAAAAGCGTTATTAAACACTTTCCACCCCTACGGGTTGATGGCTGTTGCTCACCGTTATTCGGTGCGTGATTTCCGTTTGCTTTGTAGGCTGGGTGGAGCTGGATATCGTGTTCTTGCAAGGCTAGACCATAGGCGCCCGAGGCGGTATTCCCATCTTGTGGTTATGGGGCTAAAATTGCTCTCTCCTTCTTACCCGCTTGATTTCTGGTTGGGTAAGGGACGACCACTCAGGCCGCTGAACCTGAAACAATAAACTGAAATTGTAAGCCCGAAAGCTTAGTGAGTTACCCCCAAAATACCAATCTCATATAACCATAATCATATCATATCAACAAATACAGAACAACCATGCATCTCGAGTCTACAGTACGACTGGTCCACCCTCACCGGGCCTTTAGTCCACCTGGTCCACCCTCTGAGTCTACAGTCTGACTGGACCACCCACGCTGGGCCTTCAGTCTATCTGGTCCACTCTCCGAGCCTCGACACGTCTGGACCGCCCTCTCGGGGCCTTCAGCCTATCCGGACCGCTCACCGGGCCTACGGCCTGACTATGTGCCCCCCCGGGTCTGCAGTCTATCCGGTCCGCGTTGGGTATGTTGGCCTACAACACGAAGCAGGACCCGCCTCAACCCAACCGCCAATCAACAACCATGTGCACATATAACAGATAATCACATAACAGTCTATAGACAAATAAATCGATCTAACAGATCATATAGCATGGCAACATCCTATAACCAGGATACCGACCTAACCGGGCACTAACATAATACCATCCTAACTACCAGGACGCAGATCTAACATATCAGTAAACATGTCATGCAAATACCCGGATACAAATTCGATAAAGGGTCGGCCTTGGTGTCGTAGACCCTATTGATATAGTGAGGATAACTCACCTTGCAATGCCGGACTGAACCATGAAATCATGCTCCCGAAACACTGCTCCAAGCTCCAACACCTATAACCATCAATGATCCAATTCATAAATACCCGCTTACCAATTATTCTCAAAAGTCAAACGGTCAACCCTTGGTCAAAGTCAAAGTCAACTATCAAGGTCAACAGTCCATGTTGACTTCAACTCGTCGAGTACCCTCAGCTACTCGCCGAGTTCCTTGCATAACTTGCCAACTCGCCGAGTCACCATGCCACTCGCCGAGCCCAAGGCAATCTTCATCGGACTCGCCGAGTCCCTTCAGTCCTTCATCCATACAGATGCTTTTTAAGCCATGCTAAGGCTCCATACTGCAGATCCAACTTCCCAAGGCATGCTTATCACGTAAAGTTGTAAACTTTACGTGCATGCAAGGCTCTAATGACTCATAATGCCAAATCCAAGCTTGAAATGGAGTTTTACACTTAAGGAGGGGTTCATACTTGCCAAAGCTGATAGCTTTATGGACTTACAAATCAAAGAGAGTTCAGATCTGAAGTTACAACTTCAGATCTGAGCTCATACCCAAGAATAGCTTCATAACCAAGCCAAGAAGCCCTAAACTTCATCCAAAGAGATCTTGAAAGGAATGAGGCCAATATCATGAATTGATACCTCAAATGAAGCTAGCTGAGATAGACTTCAGACCCACAAACGTTCTTGCCTCAAACTTCTTGATCTTCAAGCTTCTTGCATCAAGGTCTTCTTTCCAAGCTTGAAATTTACACTAAATGGAGCACACACACGAATTAGGGTTTCTGGACTCTCAAGAGGCTGCAAAGGGACTAAGGGAGGCTAATGATCCCTTAAATAGGGTGCCAAACCCCGGAAATTAGGGTTTCACCCTCCAGCTCCAACTCGTCGAGTCACTCTTCCGACTCGGCGAGTTGGTCACTTAAACACGTGGCTCAAACCCGCTGCTACTCGACGAGTCAGGCAACCAACTCGTCGAGTAGATATTGAATTCATGAGAATTTATAACCATAAATTGGTATTCGAGAATCGGGGCGTTACAGTCCTTCTTCTATTTTGTGTCTTATGAAGTGATATTTTCTGTCAATGTGTCTGGATCTACCATGATCTCTCGGTTCCTTGGCTAAGGCAACCGCACTATTGCTGTCACAGAAAATCTCCATAGGCTCCTTTATAGCTGGTACAACTCCAAGGTCTCCAATGAAGTTCCTCAGCCATATCGCCTCCTTCGCCGCCTCGCTTGCTGCTATGTACTCTGATTCGCAAGTTGAATCAGCTCCCGTCTCCTAATTGCTCCTCCATTTAGGGTAAAGACCCAGGCCGACTGAGAGCGGAAATTATCCTTATCAGTCTGGAAGCTAGCGTCACTATACCCCACTACTCTCAAGTCATTACTCCCACCAAGGGTAAGGACCCAGTCCTTATTCCTCCGCAGGTACTTGAGAATGTTCTTCACCGCAGTCCAGTGAGCCTTGTCGGGGTTCCCCTGATATCTGCTGACCATGCTCAAGGAAAAGGCCACATCAGGGCGGGTAAAAGTCATAGCATACATGATCGAGCCAACAGCGGATGCATATGGTAATTGACTCATCTCAGCTATCTCAACCTCTGTACTCGGACTCTGAGCCTTACTCAGTTTGGCATTGCTTTGGATCGATAAATCATCTTTCTTGGAATTCTGCATGTTGAATCTTTTCAACACCTTGTCCAAGTAGGTACTCTGACTAAGTCCAATTAGTCTTTTACTCCTATCTGTCAATATCCTTATCCCTAGGATATAGGCAGCTTCTCCAAGGTCCTTCATAGCGAAATACTTCCCAAGCCAGGACTTAATCTCCTGTAAAGTTGGGATGTCATTTCCTATGAGTAGTATGTCATCCACATAAAGTACCAAACAACTAACTATACTCCCACTAGCTCTGAAATATACACAGGACTCATCCTCGCTTCTCGAAAAACCAAACTCTTTGACTTTCTCATCAAAACAAAGATTCCAGTTGCGAGATGCTTGTTTCAATCCATAAATGGATTTCTCAAGCTTACACACTTTATTAGGGTACTTTGCATTGACAAAACCCTCTGGTTAACTCATGTAAACATCCTCAGCGAACTTTTCATTAAGGAAAGCGGGTTTGACATCCATTTGCCATATTTCATAATCATGAAATGCAGCAATGGCTAGCATAACCCTAATAGACTTAATCTTCGCTACTGGTGAGAATCCCTGAGTTTGGGTGAAGCCCTTCGTAACCAGTCGTGCCTTATAAGTGTGAAATTTCCCATCCATGTCGGTCTTCTTCTTGAAGATCCATTTGCACCCGACTGTCTTACGACCCGGTACATTGTCAACCAAGTTCCAAACTTGATTGTCATACATGGACTGAATCTCGCTGTCCATAGACTCTATCCATTTAGCAGACTCAGGGCCTGCCATGGCTTCCTTATAGTTGTTAGGCTCATCCAGATTTACCAGTGTACTATCACTGATAAATGTATCACCTTCCGCAGTAATATGGAAACCATAATAATGCTCAGGCGGATTTCTAACTCTAGTGGAATGCCTCAGAGGTACAGACTCGTCAGTTGGTTCAACAGGAGTTTCCTCCTCAGGTTGATTGCTAGAGTTTGAGGTTCCTTCACCACTTGAATCCTGAAGCTCTTCAAGGTCAATTTGCCTCCCACTGTTTCCTTGGCTTATGAATTCTCTCTCGCGAAAGACTCCTCTCCTTGCCACAAAGACCACATTTTCACTAGGTCTGTAGAAGAGGTAACCAAAGGATTTCTGTGGGTAGCCGATGAAAATACATCGCTCACTTCGAGGTTCGAGTGTGTTGTGAGTCTCGCGCCTCACGAAATCCTCGGCACCCCAAACCTTGATATGGTCTGATGTGGGATCTTTCCTAGTCCACATCTCGTGAGGTGTTTTGGCAACCTTTTTAGTTGGGACTAGATTAAGGATATGGGCAGCAGTCTCTAACGCATACCCCCAGAATGAGATTGGTAACGAAGCTCGACTCATCATGGAATGAACCATGTCCAACTCAACCACACCATTAAGCTGTGGTGTCATGGGAGGTGTCAATTGTGAAACAATTCCAAATTCATTAAGATAGTCAAGGAACTTTATATTAAGATACTCTCCACCTCGATCGGATCGAAGCATCTTAATGTTCCTGCCCAGCTAATTATCCACTTCCTGTTTAAACTCTTTGAACTTTTCAAAGGTTTCTGACTTATGCTTGATTAAGTAAATATAGCCATATCTATTATAATCATCAGTAGAAGTCACATAGAAGCGGCTAGAATCTCTTGTAGCGGTTCTGAAGGGTCCATACACATCTATGTGTATGAGGTCCAACAAACCTTCACCCCTAGCACAAGTACCAGTGAAGGGTGACTTAGTCATTTGTCCAAGTAAACAAGATTCACAACTATCATCTGACCTTAAGTCAAATGACTCCAAGTCTCCAGCCTTTTGGAGTTGGCCTATGCGCTTCTTGTTGACATGTCTAAGACGACAATGCCACAAGGATGCCTTATCCAAACTAGTGGAAAAATCGATATGCAATACATTATTTCCTAGGTTGTCTACAACCGACACATTTTCATATACAACATCACAAGGTAATGCTTTAAAGTAAAGAACACCATTATAAAAAGCATTAATACCACCACATTCATTATCAAATGAAAAAGTAAATCCTTGTTTGTACAAACCGTGAAAAGAAATAATATTTCTCGCCATTTTAGACGAGTAATAGCATTTATTCAAATCTAAAATTAACCTACTACTTAGCAATAAAGAATAAACTCCAATCTTGGTGACAGGTGAAGCTTTCCTATTCCTCATGATCAAGTTTATCTTCCCGTGTTCCACATCCTCACTTCTTTTTAGGCCCTACAAATCAGAACAAATGTGAATTCCACACCCTGTATCAAGGACCCAAGAATTAGTATGTGGTGAGTTATTAGACAATATAGAGTAAATACCTACATGGGTGGGTTTTACTTTCCCATCCTTAACATCCTGCAAGTACTTTGGGCCGTTTTGCTTCCAGTGCCCCTTATCATGACAATTGAAGCATTCAACTTCTTTAGGGTTGGCAGAGGGAGTAGCAGGACCACCTTTGGTTCCACTTGAAGAGGAACCATCAAGAGACTTTCCCTTGTGACCCTTCGAAGGGGTCTTCCTCTTCTTCCCTTTACCTTGCCCG
The DNA here is from genome assembly GCF_052849685.1 of Lactuca virosa. NCBI lineage: Eukaryota > Viridiplantae > Streptophyta > Magnoliopsida > Asterales > Asteraceae > Lactuca > Lactuca virosa. The sequence goes on along the minus strand of NC_136430.1, from coordinate 371,601,031 downwards.
ATTGCCAGAACAGGGGCGGTGGTAGGAGTAAGAGTGGTAACAACCGATTTACCTTTGAGACCACTTTCGGCGATCTTCAAAAGTCCTTGAAGCTTGCTGAGTGTGACCTCCTCCTTGTTCATATGATAGGTCATTCAGAACTGATCATAACATAGAGGTAAGGAGTGCAGTATGATGTCAATAGCCAGCTCCTCAGGGAAGTTCACATTTAACTTCAACAAACGGTCCAGAAACCTTTACATTTTCTGCATGTGGCCCGTGATGGGTTCACCATCCTTCATTCGGGTTGTTATCATGGAAGAGATGATTTCATACCTCTCTTGACGAGCACTCTGATGGTATCTATCCATCAGGTCCATGTACATCTCAAAAGGGTAAAAGTCCTGTCCTCATAGGACTTTTGGAGTTCAACTGTCATTGTGGCCAACATGATACATGCCACCTTGGTGGCATCTCTCACATGAGTCCTAAAGTCAGCGATCTCCTGTGGAGTAGCAAAAGAATCATCAATTTCCTTCAGCTCCTTGTCGAGGACATATTCCTTGTCCTCGTAACGTGTGACCATCCTGATATTCCTGTTCCAATCATTAAAGTTTGAACCATCAAAGATGACTCTCCCACAAAGATTCATGAGAAAGAAGGAGCCGGTAGGGTTTGAGCCAGAAGCATTGTTGGAAGACATCTGAAAAGAAGAAAGACAAGTTTAGATTAGATAAAGAGTCCTTAATAAGACACCCAAATGTAATATTAAGGCTAGGACCTAACACAATACTTTATAACTTGGAAGAGGGATGCCGTAATCGAAGCTATAAAATATTTGAAGGTAGGCGAATGACGATTCACTAATTTCCACCATGAAAAACGAAATAAATTATTAGGTTTTAATTGGATTGAAACTCCTAGATTCGTTTGAGATTCGTTGAACTTTTTAATGGCATGTTTAATTCTCGATTGTGCCCTCTCAAGTTTGTGACTGGGATGCCGAGGATCACAAACAAGGTGTGAATAACCATGAAATTAACTTGGTACCCTCAATTTTATCACCTAATCGATGTGCCGGTTAACCACACGCGCTCCACCAATCTATGATACACATTAAGTTACCCTTTTCCACTCTTACTAGTCCATGTTAGTGTGCCAGCTAACCACACACGCTACACTAACGACTTGGTAAGGTACAAAGGGTAATTTCATGGGTTAGCACCAAATTCACATTTTCCTAAAGTAACTAAGATTGAGAATTTATAAAACATTTAGTTACTTTGTAATCATTATACTTTTAATGAGAATTATAGTCTTTGTCTTACCCGTTCGGCTAACGACCCTCCACCAGTCAAGGAAGCGGTGGGTGAGAGTGGACACCCATTAAGCTGCCATTTTATAGGCAACAACCTTATACCCCCCTTATAGACCGGGTTCGTGAATGAGGCCTACTAACGGTAAGACATACTTAATCTTATACATATATATTATTAACTTATAATATTATAAAGTATAAGGGTTGAATTTTAAACTTTTAAAATTTTAGGGATTGGAATTAATATGTGTGAGACTTTACAAATTCCAAAACTTGAGGGCAAGTTTTGAAACTATTCAAAACATTTCATTTCTATAACTTATGGGTTTTAATGCTTTTAAAGAAAAGACTTTTGGAATTTCATAACTTGAGGACAAGTTATGGAGTCCATTAATTGGTATTTAGATCAAGAATTACACTAACAAACAATTTGCAAATAATTTCTATGATCTACCAAAACTCATAAGCATGAACATTCATATCAAAAATTTTCAAGAATCATATAAACATATATAAAACTTGAAACTTTGATAATAACCTTTGAAAATGGATTAGCACAATCATTACCACATCAAAACAGATTTTATAAGTCCAAAACAGTTTAGGGTAATGATTCTAGTCCAATTCCAGCATTAAAACTCGAAATTCTGCACTCTAGGCCTCCTACTCGTCGAGTGTATGACCCTACTCGATGAGTAGGATGAACTTTCACTTGTACTCGTCGAGTCCCCCCATGGACTCGGCGAGTTCACTGAACAGTGAGCATATTTTCGACTTTTTTTCAGCAATTTGCATAAAGTATAATGAAAACAAGCCTAGGCTCTGATACCACCGATGAGTTTTGAACATTCTAACACTCCTATGGTGTGCATGCAACCCTAGATACCTTGGATCTATGTTTTCTCTATTATACATGCAAAGTTTGATTTTTCCAAGGCTCTCATCCTAACTAGCATATCATGGGTACTTGTAATGTAAAACTAGTAGAATGACATACCTTTTCTTGTGGTTGATTGCTTGGAGCTTTAAGAGCCTAGCACCAATAATGTGAATGCCTCAAGTGGAATCACAAATCACCCAAAACAACTTGGAAGACTTTGAGAGAATATGAAGCACTCTAGAAATCGGCCCACCCTTGTTATCTCACACACTAGTGCCATTACAAGTACCAAAGACCTCTTTATATAGTATGGTGGATTAGGGTTACATCCATGTAAACCCTAATACCCATGACCTTTCATTTCCATAGGATCCATAGGTTAAAAGCTCCATAGACTATCCATGGACTTCCATGCAAGCTTAGCCCATCCTAAATGAACATTGGCCAATTCTATATATATAAGAGTCCATATTTAATTAGTTTCTTTTTGATCACTAAATTAATTCAAAATTAATTCTTGATCAATACTAATTAAATAATAGGATTTCATATTAATATATTATAACTTATAATATATTAATAAATCATAAATATACTATTCTCAAAAGAGTATCCATAGAAATTGTTCCGGTGAAGTGCAACCCACATGGACCATGTCGGGTCGGGTCAAGTACATACCAAATATAGTTATGGACTTAGACACCTTATCCAACAATGTTACCTTTCCATCCTAAGTAATAGCCCTTACTCTTATGTATTTTCTATTGAGTTTCTAACTCTTTGACTTCTTGACTGCTGACGGTGCTTAATCCCGCATCTGCCCTTCCTTTTAAAGTTGGTCTCAATTAGAGGCTCCTGATCCTTCTAGAATTGAATTAAGCTAAGATAAGGTCTCTACTTCGACTATTGTAACAGATCGATGGGTCATGCTCTAATGACCTTTCATCGTATGATGCAACGACTAGAACCAGGTCTCTTTGATTCAGACTTTAGCACAAAAGATACATCCCTTCATGTTCTAATGTGATATAATCACAGTCTAACATGTAGCACTTATAGCTAGAAGCTGCTTAATTTTAACGGCGATCATGTTACTTATATTGATCGATTCGATTATCTTTTCCTTCATTGTAAAGTCAGACGCTACGTCGAACTTACTTCATAGATTTATCTTAGTCAGACTCGATTTGATATGACCACTAAGGTCAGAGTAATATTTATCTTCATAATCATTATAGAAACAAAGCTAATGATGGAAATGAACAAAATAGCTCAAGTAATTAGAGACTTAGTAACCTTGTGCTTTCCCTGATCCAAGTGTGAGTCCTATGCTTCCAGTAGTATAGGCCTCTACTACCTTTCACACCTACTCATACTCGTCCCAAGAATTTCCTCGCGGTTCACCAAGTCACCACACAAGAAAATCACATAGCAATTTAACAGATCAGATAACGTAACATAAATAAGGATTATATTACTTATCAAAACGATTACAACGTTATTCAAATTCACCGTACACTATGCCTCTTTCCTCAGGCTACATAATACTATCTATATCGGATGGCTACTTCATATTTTGGGCTCTGGATAGGTAGCTCCATAATCTTAACCTTCTGCGGTGTCATCTGCTTCATTAAGTATCATCTGGAATTCTCTTGCGTTTGGTTTTGGTGCCACATTCAATTTTGCAGATTCTTTCTTCTTTGGGCAGTCCTTCATTAAGTGCACTTCTTCTATACATTCAAAACATACCCTCCCATCGTTCCTGCACTCATCATCATAGTGACAAGGCCTTCCACATTTGTAGCAGGTCACTTTTTCTTTGCATTGTCGGAAGTGCTTCCCGCTGCCCTTTTCACACCACTTTGTTTCGTTGATGTCTCCAGACCTCTTGTTATTGGGTCCAAACTTTGAAAATTTACTTTTCTTTTCAGGCCTTGAATATCCCTCGAGCTTCCTTTTCTCTTTTGTCTCCGCTTTTTCTTGACCCTTCTCCCATATCTGGGTTTCTACATTCATGGCTGACCAGATAGTTGCTTTCAGGGTAGTTGCTAGTTTTACCGTTGGCCCATAATCTGCTGGTAGTCCACTAGCAAAATTATTCACCTTAGAAAGATCGGTAAGAACCAAGTAAGGTACCAACTTCATCTTCTTAGTAAAGGTTGTACCATACTCACTGACACTCAGCCTTCCTTTCTTTAAGTTCTAGAATTCGATATTGATTTCTAGAAGATCTTGTTCAGTTCAGTACTGCCTATTTAACTCCTCAAGGAAATTCTCCCAAAACATCTTAATGGCTTCTCCCTTCGGAATAGTATCAGCCAATAGCTTCCACAAGCTCAGTACTCCAATATTTAATTGTCTGGCTGCGAGGACAATGTTCTCCTTGTTGCTACAGTTGCAACTCTCAAACACCATCTCCATCTCAGATATCCAATCTATTATTTCCACTAGTATTGGGCTTCTAGAAAGACTTGGCGGCATGGATGCCATGAACTCCTTGTACTTTCATCCATCCTTTTTAATTCCCTCGTCAGTGTTGTTCCTCCTAACCCTTCGGGGTTCAGCTTGGCTAACAGTCCGACTGTAACTTACTTCCTCTGACTGTTCTTCTTCCAGCTCACATTGCATGATGGGTGCAGTAGGTTCATCCCTAATCCCTTGAAGTAATTGCCTTGTCTCTTCCATCTGGCGATCTAACATCGCCTGAATCATTGCCATCGTAAATGGTGCAAGCATTGATTCAGGTGCATGCTCGACTATACAAGGCTCAAGCTGCTGGTTTCCATTACCGTTTCCTAATCTGCTACAGGTTTTCACCATGATGTTCTGTTAATCGAAGCAGGTGTTCAGTGTACCGAGACAAGAATATAGATAGGGGAGGTTTAGACGTATAATTCTCCTTATCACTCCGAAAAGATGTATGCTAGTTCAAATACCGTAATTAAACGTTTAGAAACTTGAACAAATAAAATTACCTAATTCTAGGTTGGCAACAGACCTTAAACCTAATAATAGAAATTTAGATAGGCAACCTAACGCATGTTATAATACAAACCATTTAGAACATAAAATCAAATTAGGTATCTTATCCTAAAGTGAGCTAGCGCTTGTGTCGTTTCAGGTATATTACCTAAAATATAATAGACACATATCTCACGATCATCGCTTTGCATTCTAAGTTTAAGTCTAAAAATCCTCTAAATTCCTAGTTCTCTTAAACTAATGCTCTGATACCAACTATGGCATCCCTATTTCATGGCCATTTAAAACCTTTTATTTATGCTTATTTAAAATAGAGTTTATTTATAAATGCGAAATATGGTATCGTAAAAGTTTTCCATTGATTAATAAAATCATGGGATGTCATAAACGATACAAAACATAAGCATAAACATGCCTTATAGTATCTTAGACTATTAGTCTACATTTCCTTGAATCTCACATCATACATGTACCATTGTACCACTACCTATGATACAAAGAAGTTGAGTGGGCCATGTTGCGAAACCTGGTGAGTACATAGGGTTTTTAACCCAAAATATTATAATATTTAATTATAAATTTTTTCAGCAAACAAATAATTTAGTTACCCATTCCTGTTATCTTCTCCTCCTAATATTTAAATAATGATCTTGAGGGATGTCATAAATAGGACTTATAGTATCTTAGACTATTAGTCTACATTTCCTTGAATCTCACATCATGCATGTACCATTGTACCGCTACCTATGATACAAAGAAGTTGAGTGGGCCAGTTTGTGAAACCTGGTGAGTACATAGAGTTTTCAACCCAAAATATTATAATCTTTAATTATACATTTTTTCAGCAAACAAATAATCTAGTTACCCATTCCCGTTATCCTCTCTTCCTAATCTTTAAATAATGATCCCGAGCGATCCTTCCTAAACGATCTTTATCAGCAACGATTGTCATATATTCTTCCTTAAACATCTAGGCACATCAGTAGAATAATACTTTGGGCATAACACAATAGTACGATAGTACATTAGTCATAGCATAACAGGTCATAACTCATTATTTCGTACACCATTTACTAACTAATATAGACGACTAGACACATCTGTACAATGGTACTTAAGTTATAGCACATCGGGTCACTGCTCCTTATTTCACACAGTCCTTACCTCAGCCTCTCCTTTATTTTGTTCAACCCTTTACTAACCTATCACAACCTCTCATATGTTATTTCACACAACCATTCACTACCTAATAATATTTTAAATATAATAATTTATATATGGTTTAATCAAGCAATATCTATATCATATTACGTAGATATACTAAACACATATAAAAGCGCACATAACATTTAAGCATTTAGAATACTTGTATTTATGTGTAAGCAAGAAGTAACTATGAACTCACTTCTTAAAGTGGATGACTGAAAAGTCAGGCAACGCTTCCCTTAAGTACTTAGCTTTTTCTTCAATGAGTCCTAGGTTCATATCACTAAGTCTTAGGCTTATATTCCCGGTGGCTAATGATAGTCTAGATTTCTTACTAACCCAAATGTCTACATCAAGATCTATTAATTAAGGAACAACCATGTAGGATCATATCAGAGGTAGGTTCTATCTGGTATGTATAATATATTATTTGGAAATCTCACATTTTACACCTTACTAAATCCAACCTAGACATCATTCTCGCAAGTAGATCAATCAATATAATGACTTGGAATTACTGATAATTCTTATTTGTAGGTTCATAATAACGACTTATGACTATAAATATAAGTTAGACTGAAATCAAAAGGGTGTAGCTTAACTTATAGAGGCTTTAGCGAAAACCAGGAAAACGCGCGGACAAAACTTCGAAAACAAAAGCTTCGATTAGTCAGACTCCTAGACCCCTCAAAACCTTTCTAAATATTCCAAGGAATACCAGAAATTCGGACTCAAGAAAGAATGGTACCTCAGAGAGAAATATATTGGAATTTGGTTTGGAAGTAATGAAAATTCGAGGGGGTATATATACAGCAGTGGGGGCACGCCACACATGGCCAAGAGGCGCGCCACGCCCTTGGACCTTGCTGGCTCATTTGGCCTTCTGACACGTGTCATACTCAGGTTTCCCACCCCACCCTTCTAGAAGAAGGCCATGTGTCCAAATGTTAGAGAGCCACATGTTGGATTTTTGTGGTTCCACGTCACTTTGACTCTTAGAGGAGTGGGCAGCCGACTTTCCACGTGGCGCACTCTGGTGTTGCCACGTCATCAGCTTAAGCGTTTTCTCGCAGATCTTTGGATGACCATTACTTTTGCATACAAGCTCCGTTTTTAATGTTTTTTGTATCCCCAGAATCCTCTCGACGAGTTTTACAACTTTCATTAAGGTCTCAACATCTAATTCTTTCTCTACCAAAAATTCATATATATATATATATATATATATATATATATATATATATATATATATATATAGACCGTTTTAGACTGTTAAAGTCAGGGCGTAATTCATAACTTATTCATATGAACTCGGTCATCGACTGTATTTAAAATGATGGGTTCATATTCACGAGGTATTCAATTCTTGTTTAGATTGTTTCAGCTAACAATCATCCGATTTGAATTTCAAATTTTGTGTCCGCACTGTTTCGTTGAAACTTTGATAAATGATAACTTCCTCTCACGAAGTCAGATTTGGACATTCTCTATGTCTGTGCTCGCGGTTTAACAACTACTACGACTTTCATTTAGATCACTTAGGCTAAAAAATAATTTATCAAAATTTTAGTTTTTATTATATGTAGAGTCGTGCCGGTTTAATCGTGAAACTTCGAAGAAGCATAATTCCTTCATACGAAGTCGGATTTCAGATTTCTTTACATGTACGGAATCCTTGTCACATATACTATACTTTTGGTTAAGATTATTTATCCTAAATAATCTTCTATCAAAAAGTCATTTTTAACACTTATTATATCTTAAATTGAGTAGCCCGAATCTCTGGGTGTATCAATTAACATCAATATATTTGTTTCGCTTGATCAGGTCCAACTCTTTGACTCTCAAATTCCATATTCCCTTTAGTCCATGTACATCAGTACAAATATGAGTATTGTATCATGTGTCCATTACCCAATATATAAGAGAAAAGTGATATAAATTTCAAACATTAATATACCTAACATGTTATACCCTTTGGCTTTAAATGTCTTAAACTCCTATTGATATTTATGACAACTATGTCTCCAATTTCCTATATTCTTATAGTGATTATAAATCACATCCTCATGATTCTTCAATTGAGGTTCTCATAATTCTCCCTGCCTTTCCCTTTGGACGTATGGCCAGAGTTGGAAAAATCAAAATTTCCCTTCTTATTTCTTGACACCATCTTCTGTAGCACACATGTCATGTATAAACTAATTTTATGCATGATTTTAGTTAATTTAGGAATTTTGAATTTTTCCCCTCTGCAGCACGGTGGGTGTGGCACCACAGCATGGAGTTGCCACGTCACCACAGTGCGTTGGTAATTTAACTCACTTTGGGCCCTATTTAAAGGATGTGAGGGCTAGGGTTTCATCCACCCTCAACCTCTATCACCCTAGAAATCCTCTAGCTAAACCCTAATCCCTACTCCCTTACATTTTGAGTTATTGTTGAGTTGTTTGACATTATGGAGGAAGAAGAAAGATTTCGGAAGCAAGAAAGCATCAAAGCAAGTTCATCACAACCTTTTATGCATTCTCTGGGCTATTGTAAGTCTTCTAACCCGGATATATTGTTACTCTCTAAGATCCCAATAGTGCTTTATGTTTCAGGTTTGGACTTAGAACTTCATTTGGTGTTATACATGGGATTTTGACCCCATTGTCTCTTCATTTTGACCCAATTTGGTGTATGACATGCATTGGACACACATGTCCATAAAGTTATGATTTTTATGGACCTTTAGGGTGTCGTGAAGCTTTTCGGAAAGTATTAGGATTGATTTTATTGGATTAAGAGCTTAATAAGGGTTTGGATTTTCCATCCAGACCACGACATGGTCAATAGCTAACCACGAAGTGGTGGACCGATCCATAGCGATCTTCTATTTGAACCGGACCATGATACAACTAGGGTCTGGTTGTGGTGCGTTGGTCCGTAGAGTTGATCATTAACTGTTGACTTTTGACCTTGTTGACTTTTGGTCAACTTGGTGGTTTTAGGTGATAAACTGAGGTGTGACCTCTGTTTGATATGGGTAGCTCGTGTGGTTGACTCTATATGCTTTAGAGTATTACGATTCATCTTTAGATTTAGGTGAGTTTTATCACTGTATTACTTATGGTGTAGTTGTTATGGTAGAACTACATGTTTAGTTGCGCTGATAGAACTTAACTATTGTTGTATGTTCATATGTTCTATTTGAGTCGTTGATGACTCAAGGTAACTGATAACCTAAGTATGATGTATTTGAGTTGCTGATAACTTGGTGTAGATGATAACCCGTTGTTGTTATATCTGCTTAGTTTTGTTGTGTTGTATGTCATATTTTGGGGAACTCACTAAGCCTTGGCTTACAGTTGTGGATTTAAATGTTCCAGGTACTTCTAACGATCGAGGAAAAGCAAAGGCATGACTGTACACACTCTTCAGCATCCTTCATAATTTTGGGATTTGTTTTGTTATGGACTTATGTTGAAGGAACAAATGTTTTTATGATGATGGATTTATGAAAATGGTTTTTATTTACCTTTAAAATTTGAAAATTTTTACTATGATTTTTGGGACATTACAAGTTGGTATCAAAACGTAGGTTTAAGGGATTTTGATGAACCTTCGTGTGATTCCAAAATCAAACTAAGGATCTAAATTTTTTTTACAACTATTTGAAAGAATAAATTTAAAATGATGAATAAGGTGTGATGTGTACAATCAGTCGGAGCTCAAAGGAAAGTGATCCCCCAAAATATCCATATTTGTTACATGAGTATTTTTTGATATCTAAATTGCTATAACTGCATGCTAGTAGATAGGCTAAGGATCTTCATGAATTTCTTGGTAGAATTTCCTGATTATTGTAATGCCTGATAGCCTAGGGGATTGCTTGATTTGGCCTTACTTCCTATTCCTTGTTTGGTTGTGGGATTAGGGTGTAATCATTTAGTCGAGTGTCTATTGGATCATGTATTTTATACAACTTGCATATACAAGACAACCAACAGTAATGGTGAAGGCTTCTTGCGGCACCAAAGCATGACTGGGGATAATCCTAGGATGAGAAACTATGAGGTTTAGCAAGCAAATCTTTGAAGTGTATAGGTGTATGTTAGCACACCTAGAAGAAGTGGAGTTTAGTGACTTATAATTTTGGGGATGATTCTTGGGACAAATACGAACATGTGTAGAAACTGGTATGGGCCCGTACTACCAGAAGCATAGGATCCGTATAAGTATCAAGAAAGTCGCAGGATTCTAAGGAGTTAGAAGCTGGGTATATAATGTAATAACACTATGAACTGATTATGACCTGTCTTCTTTCATATTTTCAGGATGGTGATGAGCAGAGGTTCAGGTTCGGGCACGAATGCTCATGATAGGCCGAATCTGAGTGATGAGGAGATCTGTGAGTTGATCAAGTGTCTGTGTATGAAAATAATAAAGATCGATAGATTCTATATTTGAGAGACAAATTAATGACAAGAAATCAATGATCAAAAGTGTGCCTAACGCTTTGATTAAACAACTCTAGAAGAGTTCTCAAAGATGGAACTTCTCTGTGAGAGCGTACAAAATGGCGTTTAGGGTTGAAAAGCGTTACCCTAAAATGTTACATGCATGCTATATATAGACTACAAAACTAAGTAGTTTCGAACCTGGACATGCCCATTTCGGAATCAATAAAACTATAAAGCATATATTTGACACAACACAATATAGACCTAACAATCTCCCCCTTTATGTCAAATTCAAAATGAGTGTGTTCATTGTCTTCACTGCGCGTCGAACGGTCTAGGCATTATATTCAGAAGCGAGTTTCAGACACATAAGTACCATTTGATCATATCCGAAAAGCATTTGAGGTCGGCATAATAGTTCACTTTACATGGTTGAGCCATAGAAAGAATAGTCTTCAGAGCAGCTGTAGAATACAGGTGTTTGTCTCGCAGAAAGAACATACTTTTCTGAACTGTTTCTCCTTCCTTTCTGTTGTAAAACGATGCTCCAATGCTCGTTTTGGATAATTCCCACTTTCAGCTTCTGAATGTCCTTTGGTTGCTCTTCTGGCTTAAGAACGGGCCTCTTTTTCAGAAATTATGTGATCTCAACATCCATCTTCGCAATTTCAAGGATGTAGCAGATGATCATCCTTTTCAAATGCGCCACAATAGGCTCATACTTATTTTCATCTTTCATAACAAGGTTGAACAAGGATATCCAGTTGTATGGGTTCATAAATGGCAAGTCTGCCTAAGTGAACTCATCCACAATGTGATTAGCTCCTTTGAATCCCTTGAACTGTATGTTCAGAAAGTCTTCGGTTTGAACATGTGATCTAACCTTTACATCACTTATTTTCTTCAAGCTCCAAGACTTGTACTGTGGCTTGGCGTACTTCAAGTAAAATGAAAAGAGCTTCAGATTTACTGCACTGTCGGAAATCAAAGACTTCTCAATCTTCTCAAAACAACGAAAGAGAAATGCCCTTGGTGTGATGGGAAAATCAAATTAAGATTCCACATAATTGTTCAGATGAAATGAGGTCGAGGGCTCCAACCAGTAGATGCTCGGATCGTCAATTGCCTTTTTCTGAATGCGCTCCATTGTCCAAGGAGGGAACAATGACTTCTGAGTTTCAAGCATAAGCTTCGCATTCATAGCATCAACTTCCTCTGCCTCTAATTTCTTACGAAGAGATTGGAGATCATCTAGCTCTTTGTATCGTTTTTCCATGGCAATCCTTTCGGATTCGGTCATCTTCAGATTATCCTCAGTTTCATCTTCCAAGATACCTTTGCCTGTAACACTAGTCAAAATAGGTCAATAGACAATCACATGTGATTATGCCAATCATGTAATGTGATTATGTTAACCTAGTAATGTGGTAAGAGTGTTATGTAGTTCATGATAAATTCTAATACAAATATGAATCTTCTTTATAATACAACTCAAAGTATACATCCATACGATCCCAAACATATAGAGAATGTTTGAATCTGACTTCGCATGAAGAAGTTATTATAAACCGAACACTATAAATCTCTATAATAAGAGGAATTTAAAATAGACTTAGAATTAGCTATTTAAGTCTAAAAGAGAGTTGTAGTACTCGTAAATACCTACGCATGGATATAAAGAACGTCAAAAACGGAGTTCGTATGCAAAAGTTATGGCCTTCCGAAGATATCGTTGTCAGAAACCCTAATTTGACTAAACTCACGAGGTGAACATAAAAGTTCACGAGGTGAGGAGTCAAACCGCCACATTTCAGATCTAGAAGGTGTGACGAGGCTGCGAGGGGATAAGATCCAAACTCACGACGTGAGCAAGGATTGATTCACGTCGTGAGGAGTCAAAGGGACACCATCCGAAGCTAGGGACCAAATGGCGGGTCTACGAAGTGAGCAGGATCGAGCTCACGACGTGAACATGCTTGGTTCACGTCGTGAATGGCCAAAAATCAGCCTATAAATAGCAAATTCGACCGTAACACTTCTTACACCTAAACTCTTCTCTCTATCTCGTTTTTGGAGGCCATTTTGCATCCCGAGTCCCGACGACCTCGTGCGCTGACCGTTTTTGCTTAGATAACATAAAATCACGCTACTAGGATGAGTTTCACGGCCCCACTTTCTAATATTTCGGGGGAAAACGCATGCTAGATATTATATATATGTTATTATTATGTCTATATGACAGTATATAGTTATAATAGCCGGGGTATAGTTGTTCTAAATATAATATTTTGAATATATACAACTATTATCAACTTATCAGTATGTTAATTTACTAATGTAGATCTTGAGTTATATTTAAGATTCTATATATATGTTGTGTGCGATATTGTTCCGAAGTTATATTCGGAAGATCTATATGTTAAGTTATAAAGTATGTTGCTATTAATAGTTTTATGGCAAGATAAAACTGGATATGTTATACGTTGTTATTGTTAGTTTTATGATAAGATAAAACTTGGTATTGCTATTGATAGTTTTATGTCAAGATAGACCTAGGAACATTATATGTTGTTATTATTGGTTTTAGATCAAGATAAAACCTGGTTTTACTTCAAGATATAGCTGTTATACTGCCTAAATATTATAAAGTTAGGAGTAATGTTTAAAAGCATAGTCTAGTAACTTAGGGTTTTAGACATAAAGATGCTTTTGTTGTTAGAGCTATAGGAAGCCGTCAAAGTCTACATGAGTAATTGTATTCATCAACTAAGATTGGGGATCTTAGTGAAAATCCTCTGAACTGTAACCGTTAATCCCGTGTGAGCGAGGAAGTCGTGTATAATTAGTATACGGGTTGACCACCCCACTTGTGACTGTTAGCTACAGTCAACCAAAAGCAAGTGATGAACTATCCTTTTATTTGTTATTGTTCCGTCGTCGATGAAGCGTACGGTGTTGTTTCTCATGGTAAATCATGAGTGTGTTTGTTTCTCATGGTAAATCATGAGTGTGTTCTATCAGAGGTATTATGTCATAGCAGCGGTTACAGGCTCATGGTAGCAAATTGTTAGAAACATTATACTTTGTCGTATACAAGTAGTAATGTTAAGTATAAGTTTCCCCTACTTATACCTTAGGATTAAGGAATGTTTAGGTATAACACTTAATTGATAAGTAAACTATTATACCTAATATACATACTAAATGATGGAGAGTCAAAATGATACTTTCCAAAACTATACTTTTGAATGTGGAAAATGTATTATTTTATGGAGTCAAAACCTGTGGACTCACCAACTTTATGTTGACGTATTTTAAAATGCATGTGTTTTCAGGAACTTGAAAAGCTAGTATGTATTCGAATAGAAGAAGTTTTACTATTACCTTTCTGTTCATTAAGAAGTATGCCATAGTCGGATAATATGTAATAGGTTCTAGAAAAACAGTTATGTAACTTTCAGTTATCAATAAAGGTATGTATTTTCTTTAGTACTGTTCAATGTATGTTATATAACTGTGATACGAAGAATAACGTTACACTACCCGGTGTTTCCGCCGATGGCTGGGGGTGTGACAGAAATTGGTATCAGAGCTATTAACTATAGTGAACTAGTACTTTCTTAGGAAAGCACGTCTATAGTTTAGGACTTACTCTATTAGGTTTAGGTATATCCCTTAACCTATAAATAAAAAGTATTATTAATTATTCTACTAAAGGACTACTTACGGGAGTGGTGACAAGGATAGACATGTCGATTTGGGTTGCTGGATTTCAGAACGGCTATATGCTAAAATGATCCTGCCCTTTCGACTGTCCTGACTGGCCGGAGCCTTATCAGATAGACCTGAAGTAACAAACAATAATTAAAGCATAAATACAATAAATAAGAATATAGAGTCATATGTAAAGACTCAGACCCGCGATGAGAATACACCTTAATACCCGAAATGTTTTTGATCTCAAGGATTTAGATCAAATATTCCAACTAAAGTTTATATGTGCATATATCCTATCACAACTAGGTGTAGGTGAGCAACTACATTTTATTATGATCAGATCATATGAACTATTTAATTTGGGAGTAATATTTGATAGACTAAAACTCTTGGTGATCCAAAACGTATAGGAATTCGACATGACACATTCACGAGAATGGATAATCATCGAGGATACGGATGAAAAAGAGGAAATTTCATTCCCCATGATGGTAGGTGATCCTTACTACCCTATAAATCCAACCACCTTTCATCCAATACCTTCTGACGATGGAGCACCTTTACCCTCCAACGAATGGGAAGAGAGTGAACCAATGGAAGAAAGTGAATCCATGGAGGAGACAGAATCGGTGGCATCATCTTTACCACCACTGAACACTCTTTACCGTAAAGTTCCAGGAATAGTAAAAATGAAACGCACGGCACGTAAATCCATACCGATATGGCCAAAGATTAAGAAGAGTCAGAAGGCGACATCTTCAGGAAGTCATAGAGTTCAAGATGAACCTGCACGGATCGCACAAACCGTTGATAGGTGGGTGGCGGAAGAATGAGCTGCCAAGATGTATGAGACTGGTCAATCATCTCGACCACATCTCCCACATTCTTCTGAAGATAACACTTTATCCCAATTGTTTGAGAAAAGTGTCAAAATTGAAGACAAAATGGAAATTATCGAAGGGAGGGCTACTCATCTCTCTGGAAGAGTACGAAGGCTAGAAGGACAAAGGACACGGGATCAGGAATCGGTGATGGATGTCCATCATCGTATAAATTTTGCTTATAATGACATGATTACTCACGATGCCAGGATTGCAGAGTTAGAGCTCTACAATCAAACCTCAAGAAATGAAGAACGCACGGGAAGTCTTGAGCAGAGAACTCAAGCACTTGAAGAGCAAGTGGTTAATGTCACTGACGTGCTGGGTCATCACTTAGGTTTCTGGTAGATAAGCTCCAACTAGTGGTTATGTAAATAGAGAAAATCAGACTAGTTACGGCGAAAAGAGGAAAGTTTATAGCAAGGATGTAGAAAACCTTGCAAATTTTGCAATGTTTATAGAAACTTTTCTCTTATAACCTAAATAAACTGATGTAACCACCGGTAATAATATGAAGCATATGTTACAGTAATCATTGTGTTGTCTATTACGTTTTACACTGTGAATAATAACTGGAGTATTTAGTACTCGTGTATTAAATGATTAACAAAACTCATAAAATTCTTATTATTTATAATAGGAACTAAAACAAATTGCCTAGAAGGAGTAATCGGCTAAACCCTAACCGACCATCAGCACCACAACAACAACAACCGTAACCACCACCAGAAATAAACCCCTCAATAAGTACAGTACAACTTGAAGAAATCATAGCTCAAAGAATTGTTGTGGCTCTATCTAATGTCACAAGAGATGGAGTTAGAAATGAAGGCCATGTAGGGACCACTAGAACATGTACCTACAAAGATTTTATGAATTGCAGGCCAAAAAGCTTTCATGGAAATGAAGGGGTAGTTAATTTGACGAGGTGGATAGAAAAGACAGAGTCCGTCTTTCAAATAAGCTTCTGTCCAGATGATTGTAAAGTACGATTTGCAGCATGTACTTTCGCTGATGCAGCACTCACCTGGTGGAACAACCATGTGAATACCATGGGAATTGATACTGCAAATTCCATGAAATGGGAGGAGCTAAAAATGATGCTAGTAGAGGAGTATTGTCCTAGGGAGGAGATATATAAACTGGAACAAGAACTGTGGACCCTAACCATGAAGGGTTCAGAGATAAAAACTTATACCGCTAGATTTAATGATCTTGCTGTAATGTGTCCAGCACTTGTAACCCCTGAATATAAAAAGATTGAGCGATATATCTGGGGTTTAGCATCGCAAATTAAAGGCATGGTGATCGCATCAAAGCCTACGACTTATGACAGCACCAAGAGGATAGCTCATCAGCTAACCCTCACAGAGATCCAAGGAACAGAAGTGGTCTCAAAGGCTGAGTCTCCCAAATCTAGAACAAACAAGCGCAAGTTTAATAGGAAGAATCCCAAACAATCATCTGAGAAAAGACAAGAAGTGGTAACTAATTATGCAGCCACAACAGCAGTACCTACACAACCAAAATCTTCATGGTGCAATCAGTGCAACCGTCATCATCCAGGTGACTGTTTTGTCTGCATAAAGTGAAAGAAAAAGGGGAATACTGCTAGTTACTGCAGGAGCACAACACCTGCAACAGTTGAACTACAAACCAATAATGGGACAGGCCGTGGTGAAGAAAGAAGATGCTACGAGTGTGGGGAGGTTGGACATATCAAGAAAGAATGTCCAAAGTTAAGGAGTCAAGGAGGCATAGGACGTGGCAGGGCGTTTGTGATCGGAAGCAGAGAGGCTATCCAGGACCCTTCGGTCGTATCTGGTACGTTTCTTATAGATAATTTATATGCTACTATACTCTTCGACTCTGGAGCAGATCGAAGTTTTATAACTCCGACATTTAGAAAATTGTTAAGTCATGAGTCTAGCAGATTAAAAGAAATCTATGAAGTAGAAATCGCTAACGGTCAAACTGAGAAAACACATGAAATCCTAGAAAACTGTCTGTTAACTTTTAATAACTACCTTTTTCACGTCAACCTCATGCCAATGCCTATCGGTAGTTTTGATGTCATAATTGGCATGGATTGGTTATCTTCACACCGCGCCGAAATTCTATGTCATGAGAAAGCCATACGACTACCCTTACCAAACGGCGAAGCCCTGATTATCTATGGTGATAAATCTAGGAAGAACCTCAAAGTCATCTCTTGTACTAAGACCCAGAAATATCTACATAAGAAATGTAGTGCATTCTTAGCCCACATTGTAGATAGGAAGAGAAAGACAAAAGAAATCAAGGACATACCTCAAGTGTGTGATTTCCCTGACGTGTTTCCTGAAGATCTACCCGGAATACCTCCCGTCCGACAAGTCGAGTTTCGAATCGATTTAATTCCAGGAGCAACACCAGTAGCGAAATCTCCTTATCGGTTGGCTCCATCTGAAATGCAAGAATTGTCTAGCCAACTACAAGAACTTCTTGACAAAGGCTTTATCCGACCAAGTTTTTCACCTTGGGGAGTACCAATCTTGTTTGTCAAGAAGAAGGACGGATCCTTTCGAATGTGTATTGATTATCGGGAGCTAAACAAGCTAACGATCAAGAATCGTTATCCACTTCCAAGAATTGATGATTTATTCGATCAACTGCAAGGATCCAACTACTACTCAAAGATAGATCTTAGATCAGGATACCATCAACTCAGAGTACAAGAAGACGACATTCCAAAAACAACATTTAGAACATGTTATGGTCATTATGAGTTCTTAGTTATGTCTTTTGGATTAACCAATGCCCCAGCAGTATTTATGGATCTCATGAATCGTGTTTGCAAACCATACTTTGATAAATTCGTGATTGTATTTATCGATGATATATTGATATATTCACGAACCAAGGAAGAACATGGTCAACACCTACAAATAATCTTGGAACTACTAAGAAAAGAAAAGTTGTACGCTAAATTCTCCAAATGTGAGTTTTGGATTAGAGAAGTACAATTTTTAGGTCATGTAATTAGCAACGAAGGAATTCATGTTGACCTATCCAAAGTTGAAGCAATCAGGAATTGGGAAGCACCAAAGATGCCAACAGAGGTGCGTCAATTCCTAGGACTTGATGGCTATTACCGTAGATTCATAGAGAATTTCTCCAAAATAGCCAAGCCACTTACAGCACTAACCCAGAAGAATACAAAGTTCAACTGGGAAGACAAACAAGAAGCTGCTTTTCAGAAACTGAAGCAAATGTTGTGTAGTGCACCAATCCTATCCCTTCCAGATGGAACAGAAGATTTCGTTGTATACTGCGACGCGTCAAATCAAGGATTGGGATGTGTGTTGATGCAAAGAGGAAAATTTATCGCCTATGCATCATGACAACTTAAGATGCATGAGAATAATTACACTACCCATGATCTTGAATTGGGAGCTGTAATTTTTGCACTAAAAAATTGGAGACATTACTTATACGGTACTAAGTGTACTATTTTTACCGACCACAAGAGTCTCCAACACATCTTCGACCAAAAAGATCTTAATATGAGACAAAGAAGATGGGTTGAATTGTTGAATGATTACGAATGTGAGATTCGTTATCATCCCGGAAAGGCAAACGTGGTAGCAGATGCCTTGAGCCGGAAAGAATATATTAAACCCCGACGAGTACGAGCATTAACTATAACTATCCATTCTAACTTTACCGCACAAATTAGAGAAGCTCAGCTTGAGGCTCTAAAAGAAGAAAGCATTAAGAACGAAGCTTTGCGAGGAATGGAAAAGCAACTTATACGAAAAGATGACGGAATACAATACTTTATGAACCGGGTTTGGACGCCTAGGTTCGGTGGAGTCAGGGACTTGGTCTTAGAAGAAGCCCACAAGTCCAGATATTCCGTGCATCCAGGTTCTGACAAAATGTACTTAGATTTAAAAGTACATTATTGATGGCCAAACATGAAGGCTGAAATTGCTACTTATGTGAGCAAATGTTTGACTTGTTCTAGAGTAAAGGCAGAACATCAAAAGCCTTCAGGTTTACTTCAACAACCGGAAATACCTGAATGGAAATGGGAGCAGATATCAATGGACTTCATCACTAAGTTACCTAAAACTCCTAGTGGATCCGACACTATTTGGGTGATAGTCGATAGGTTGACTAAGTCCGCCCATTTCTTACCAATTAAGGAGAACGACAAGATGGAGAAGCTGACTAGAGTTTATCTTAAGGAAATTGTCAGATTGCATGGAGTTCCAAATTCTATTATTTCTGACCGAGATAGTAGATTCACTTCACGATTTTGGCAATCTCTACAAAAATCCTTAGGAACACGTCTAGACATGAGTACAGCTTACCATCCACAGACTGATGGTCAGAGTGAGAGAACCATTCAGACTTTAGAAGATATGCTCCGAGCCTGTGTAATAGACTTTGGAAATGCATGGGATACTCATTTACCGTTAATTGAGTTTTCCTACAACAATAGTCATCACACCAGCATCAAGGCTGCACCATTTGAGGCTCTTTATGGACGAAAATGTCGTTCCCCAGTGTGTTGGGCAGAAGTTGGAGATACGCAGATGGCCAGAGAACGTACAGGCGATACCTTACGTACTGGACCAGAAATAATCCACGAGACAACTGAAAAGATTGTGCAAATTAAGGATCGATTAAAGGCTGCACGTGATCGTCAAAAGAGCTATGCTGACGTAAGACGTAAGCCTTTAGAATTCCAAGTTGGAGATAAAGTAATGTTGAAAGTCTCTCCTTGGAAAGGTGTAATTCGATTCAGGAAACGAGGCAAACTAAACCCACGATATATAGGACCTTTTGAAATTCTGGCAAGAAATGGTTCCGTCGCATACCAACTTAAGTTGCCTCAAGAGCTAAGTAATGTGCACGATGTTTTTCATGTATCAAATCTCAAAAGATGTCTTTCCGATGACACTCTTGTTATACCTCTCGAAGAGATACAAGTCGATACGAAACTCAACTTTGTAGAAGAACCTGTTGAGATTACGGATCGAGAAGTCAAACGATTAAAGCAAAGTCGTATTCCTATAGTGAAAGTTCGATGGAACTCTTTGCGAGGACCTGAATTTACTTGGGAACGTGAAGATCAGATGAAAGAAAAATACCCCCAACTGTTTAACGAAACCCCATCCATAAGATAAATTTCGGGACGAAATTATTCTAACAGGGGGAGAATGTAACACTAGTCAAAATAGGTCAATAGACAATCACATGTGATTATGCCAATCATGTAATGTGATTATGTTAACCTAGTAATGTGGTAAGAGTGTTATGTAGTTCATGATAAATTCTAATACAAATATGAATCTTCTTTATAATACAACTCAAAGTATACATCCATACGATACCAAAAATATAGAGAATGTTTGAATCTGACTTCGCATGAAGAATTTATTATAAACCGAACACTATAAATCTCTATAATAAGAGGAATTTAAAATAGACTCAGAATTAGCTATTTAAGTCTAAAAGAGAGTTTTAGTACTCGTAAATACCTATGCGTGGATATAAAGAACGTCAAAAACGGAGTTCATATGCAAAAGTTATGGCCTTCCGAAGATATCGCTGTCAGAAACCCTAATTTGACTAAACTCACGAGGTGAACATAAAAGTTCACGAGGTGAGGAGTCAAACCGCCATATTTTGGATCTAGAAGGTGTGACGAGGCTACGAGGGGATAAGATCCAAACTCACGACGTGAGCAAGGATTGATTCACGTCGTGAGGAGTCAAAGGGACACCATCCGAAGCTAGGGACCAAATGGCGGGTCTACGAAGTGAGCAGGATCGAGCTCACGATGTGAACATGCTTGGTTCACGTCGTGAATGGCCAAAAATCAGCCTATAAATAGCAAATTCGACCTTAACACTTCTTACACCTAAACTCTTCTCTCTATCTCGCTTTTGGAGGCCATTTTGCATCTCGAGTCCCGACGACCTCGTGCGCTGACCGTTTTTGCTTAGATAACATAAAATCACGCTACTAGGGTGAGTTTCACGGCCCCACTTTCTAATATTTCGGGGGAAAACGCATGCTACATATTATATATATGTTATTATTATGTCTATATGACAGTATATAGTTATAATAGTCGGGGTATAGTTGTTCTAAATATAATATTTTGAATATATACAACTATTATCAACTTATCAGTATGTTAATTTACTAATGTATATCTTGAGTTATATTTAAGATTCTATATATATGTTGTGTGCGATATAGTTCCGAAGTTATATTCGGAAGATCTATATGTTAAGTTATAAAGTATGTTGCTATTAATAGTTTTATGGCAAGATAAAACTGGATATGTTATACGTTGTTATTGTTAGTTTTATGATAAGATAAAACTTGGTGTTGCTATTGATAGTTTTATGTCAAGATAAAACTAGGAACATTATATGTTGTTATTATTAGTTTTAGGTCAAGATAAAACCTGGTTTTACTTCAAGATATAGCTGTTATACTGCCTAAATATTATGAAGTTAGGAGTAATGTTTAAAAGCATAGTCTAGTAACTTAGGGTTTTAGACATAAAGATGCTTTTGTTGTTAGAGCTATAGGAAGCCGTCAAAGTCTACATGAGTAATTGTATTCATCAACTAAGATTGGGGATCTTAGTGAAAATCCTCTGAACTGTAACCGTTAATCCCATGTGAGCAAGGAAGTCGTGTATAATTAGTATACGGGTTGACCACCCCACTTGTGACTGTTAGCTATAGTCAACCAAAAGCAAGTGATGAACTATCCTTTTATTTGTTATTGTTCCGTCGTCGATGAAGCGTACGGTGTTGTTTCTCATGGTAAATCATGAGTGTGTTTGTTTCTCATGGTAAATCATGAGTGTGTTCTATCAGAGGTATTATGTCATAGCAGCGGTTACAGGCTCATGGTAGCAAATTGTTAGAAACATTATACTTTATCGTATACAAGTAGTAATGTTAAGTATAAGTTTCCCCTACTTATACCTTAGGATTAAGGAATGTTTAAGTATAACACTTAATTGATAAGTAAACTATTATACCTAATATACATACTAAATGATGGAGAGTCAAAATGATACTTTCAAAAACTATACTTTTGAATGTGGAAAATGTATTATTTTATGGAGTCAAAACCAGTGGACTCACCAACTTTATGTTGACGTATTTTAAAATGCATGTGTTTTCAGGAACTTGAAAAGCTAGTATGTATTCGAACAGAAGAAGTTTTACTATTACCTTTCTGTTCATTAAGAAGTATGCCATAGTCGGATAATATGTAATAGGTTCTAGAAAAACAGTTATGTAACTTTCAGTTATCAATAAAGGTACGTATTTTCTTTAGTACTGTTCAATGTATGTTATATAACTGTGATACGAAGAATAACGTTACACTACCCGGTGTTTCCGCCGATGGCTGGGGGTGTGACATTGCCTTTGTCTTTGTCTTTCTTGAACCAAAAGCTACATTATCCTTCTATTTAGTTTCAGTCTTTGGCAATTGATCCTTGTCCCCCCTTGTTTCGGAAAAGTCCCGCTTCTCGAAACACCTATAATCTGATTAAGCATATCAAAAACCGGTTGAAGCTTTTCCGATAATTTTTGTCGAACCGAGACAGTGAACAAAGAGTCACGAGTCTCAACAAACCTCATCAGGTAGTCGTTGACTTCAGAAATGCACCCTTTGATTAAAGAACGCTCTTCTTCATGGTTGGTTTTGGACTGGGTAGGATTCTTCAACTTTTCAGAAAGGACCTTAGCTTTCTGAGTTTTCTCAGCTTACTCATCCATTATCTTATTTTCTACTGCCAAGTCTGCTTGCAGTTTTTCAATATTAGAAAGGACGGAGGAAGTGAGTTCAACATTCTCCACTTTGATTTCAGAACGAACAAGTGAGAGTGCCTCCTTCTCAGCTTGCAAAGAAGTGCAAAATCCGTCGATTACTTTATTCATGGCTTCGGTATTTTTGTCAGAGGAGATTCTGAATTCAACCATAAAAGTAGTCATCTCCTGAGATAGTTTTTTGACTTTTGTGGTCGTTTCCGAAATGGTTTTTTAAAATCTTGAATTTCCTTGGTTGCGTCTTCAAGGACTTTGCCGTTTGCAGTTGTGAGCATTTCCACAGTGGCTTTGTGGGATGTCATCATGTATTCCCATTTGGATGAAGATGAAGATGTGGAAGACTCTAAAAGAGAATCCAGTTTTTAGTTAAGCTTCTTGAACTGCCCTTTGGTCATTAGGGCATCATCATCGCTATTGAGGTTTATTGTGAAGGGGCTAAACACAAAATCAGAAATAGGCTCCTGATCATCTCCAAATAAGATTTCTTCTTCCTCATTGAAAGGATAAGCGAGAGAAGTGACTTGATCCGAAGTCACACCGATGTTGACATTTTCCCCCGCATCAGATGCGTTGACAGGAATGTCTGAAGCCCTAGTCGCCTCCGAAAAGAACTTGACAATCGGAACTTCGATGGAGTAGAAACGGATGATCTGTTTGGAGTTGTGGAATCAGTAAAAAATTTTGAGGATAAAGGGATGGAGATCCGAGGAAGAGAAATTCCAACAAAACTCATTTGATGTAGTGGAGGGATGGAGGAAATCGGAATGGTTGAAGTGATGGGTGAGGTTGGTGGAGTAATAGGTAGGGGTGGTGGAGTAGTAGTAAGGTTCAGAAAGGGTTCTTGGAGAATTGGGTTGAAGATTTCAGAAGTAGGAATAGAGGAGGATGGTGGAGTAGATACCTTGGGAATCTATTTGGTTGGAGTTGGTTCAGAAGTTGCTGCAGTATCCTCTTCCTCATTTCGGATTGTATCTTCCTATCGAACTTCTGTAAGAGATCTTGATTCTGAATCTTCTTGAACAACCGGAGATGGAGATCTCGGTTTCTTTTCTTGCTTTTTCGTTTTCTTTGGAGCTTTAATAGTTTCAAAAGAAGCTGCTTTTGCCTTTCTTTTTCCTCCCCTCTTCGGTTTGTTGCCCTCATCTATCAGCTTTCGTAATTCAGCGGGAATTGGTCAAACACCTGAAGATGGTAAACTCCGATACTCCCTCACTATGGAATTATAGAGAGGAACCTTTTCCAACATAACATCCGGAATTGAGCCAATAAAAATGAAATTTATGGGATCTGATATCACAAACGTGGAGGTTTGGAGTGTCAGAATAGATGTCATTACCGAATCAGTCATGAAGGGAACTTTGAAGTGGCCTAGGGGACGATTGACCATAATCAACCAAAATCATGCACAAGAAATCTCTGTGTGTCGAGTAGAAGAGATGGTGCTCTGAATGAGTTAGGCCCACAGAACAGACCCATAATTGAGATTCACCCCATGAAATAGCCTGTAGATAAGAGTGTAGAACAATTTACTTGCGCTATGTGAACCTGCAACCATATCGGAGAAACTCTTGAACAACAATGTGAACAACCCATTCCACATTGGAGGAAGGAAGGGTTTCCTGAACTTTGACAACAGAGAGATATCGCCTGTGTAGCCCATTTGATAGAACATTTCAATTAGGACAGAGGTTGGAATCGACTCAGGATCCACATGAACTTCAGGTAGAGTAAGCCCTAAAAGTTTGCTGAAGTGGGGCTTTGTGATGGAGGTGTTGTGAGAAGCAACCTCAAAGTGGATGATATCTTCTGCTTTGATGTAGATAAAAGATGAATATGCCTTCGAAAGATGAACCATTGGAACAGTTTCTGCCATTGTTAATGCCTGAGCCAGTGGCGAGAACTTTAGGCATTTGATCATTGGCCTAAGCACTTCATTGTAGGGTGAGGAATCAAGATCAAGGGTCAAGTTTTGGCCATGCTTCACGGTGAGCATGATGGCAAAGGCTGATTGATCGGCGAAGGAGATGTTCTCAGATGAACCTGCCATTAAAGCTTTGAAGAAGACGATGAACAGTAGAGAGAGAGAGAGAGAGAGAGTAGTTCTTGCTTTGATAGGTTTTGAGAATAGTGTTTGCGGTGAGAGAAATTGAATCGTTCAAAAACCCTTTTATACGGTATGTGATAAGTGGAGAGAGAAAATCGCTGTTTCACATTCCTGTATCCCGTAAAATCAGCCTGTAAAATCATGCCAACTCATCAACAGGTATCAGACGCCGTTGTAACAGACACACGTGTGTCAGGGAATTCAAAAGTCATGCCTGATTTGAATTTTCATCTCCAATAAACCGTCGTTTCGGAATAGACACATTCGGAATCATGAAACAATTCACCAACTTTGAGAACAAGACATGTTCTCTTAATTAAAGAAACCAATCGGAATTAGAACTAGACTTTGAAAAATCACATGGATTTTCTTGCAAGAGTGTGACAAAGAAAAAGAAATAAAGTAAATTAAATTTGTGGGATTCTGTGATATCGAGTTAGATCGATATGAAAATCAGATGGACCCCAGGCAACGTTCTCTTCCTTCCGAGTCAAGAGAGACTCTGAAGTGCTTGTGTAGTAATATCCTGTTGAATTACGATCACCAGTTTATAAAGAAATTGTGAAAGGCTTCTTTTGATAGGCTTTAAGGGTGGCTTAAGCTTCAACCAGATTCCAAAACTTGACATAAGTCCGAAGATCTGAAAGAAGTACGTTTTTTACCAGTGTAGCCATAAGAACAAGTAAGATGTGGATTTTCTTTATGTGACTGGATATGATCGAAATCTCAAAAAAAACAAAAAGTGGATCTTGTTGGGAAGAAATGTCTTAGGTCGAGAGCATTTCATTAAGATCACTCAAAAAGAAAAATGAGATTTCAAACTTGGAACGGTACTAACCAAAAAGGTTTCTGGCGTAAATTCCTTGGTAAAAATATCTAGCACATTTAGTTGTTCACCGTCAATTCAGAAGTAGGTTTCAGATTTTGGGTTTCACTCAAAATCATGGTGATAACAATTTTAAGATCATGAACATAGATGTTGTGTAACCATACACCTCAGTGGTAATATCTGAGAGTCTCAAAGGTTACTTTTATGGATACGAAATTGATGGAGAAAGTGTATAGATTAGTTCCGAAGAAGATATTGTACCTCTACTATAAATGAATGACCAAGCAGGAAACTCTTAACTCAATGTGAAAAAAGTAAGGTAGCTCGATGACTTATGTGATTTGATAGCCTGATTAGGAATAAAAAATTGGAATGAAAGTTTCATTAAGGCTTCAAACATAGAGTCTTAGAGGCTTGGGACAACATGCAACAACATGCTTCTACGGGCGCTTAGCTAGTACAAAGTTTCGGAATCATACCAGCCCCTTCGTTATGAATTGAGGTAATAAAGAATATTAACCTGAGAAAAGAACGTCAATTTCTTGAAAATAGAATGTTTTTGGTATTTTTGATTTTTTAAGAGAAAATACGAAGAGAAATAAAATATTTTTGAATTTTGAATTTTCTAAATAAAATGAAAACAAAAATAAAGAAAATATTTTTGAGATTTTTTGATCTCCTAAAAAAAAGAAAACAGACATAAAGAAAATATTAAAGATAAATGAATTTAGAAACACAAATGAACAGTAACTTCCGAATCATTTCGAAGCTCGGAACCAATTGGAAGAGACTTAATGTACAAAGGATACAAAGCGTTCCGAAACCCCGATGAACAGTAGATTCCAAACCATTCTGAAGGTCGGAACCAAGTTGGAATTTGAAAAATGAATTCCGAAACATTCCGAACCTCGGAACCGTTCGGAACATGAATAATTTCCGATTACGAAGTACATTTCGGAACTGAGTCAGCTTCAATCATTCCTAGCCCTTGTAAAATCCGATTGAACGTTGATTCAGGTAAGGCCTTTGTGAAGATGTCAGCCAACTGATCCGAGGATCTAACGAAATGAACTTCAACATTACCATCCTCAACATTATCCTTTATGAAGTGGTATCTCAGTGTCATATGTTTTGTCTTGGAGTGTTGCACTGGGTTGTGGCAGATTCTTATAGCGATTTTAGAATCACAATACAATGGAATTCGCTTCATATTAATTCCATAATCCCTAAGTTGGTTCTGAATCCACACTACTTGGGAGGTACATGATGTTGCTGTGATGTATTCAGCTTCAGCTCTAGATAAGGAGACACAAGTCTGCTTCTTAGATTTCCAACTAACAAGTTTGCCATCTAGAAACTGACATCCACCTGATGTACTTTTATAATCAAGACCACAGCCTCCTAAGTCAGCATCAGAATATGCTTGCACAAATAATCCCTAATTCGATGGATACCATAGACCAAGAGATGTGGTTCACTTCAGATACCGAAATATATTCTTGACAGCTAACATACGAGGTTCTCGAGGATTGGCATGAAATCGGGCACAGTAACACACAGCAAACATAATGTTGGGACGACTTGAAGTTAAATACAACAGTAACCCAATCATTTGACGATACAAAGTAATATCAGCTGCTATTTTATCAAGTGAAGGAGTGAGTTTTGTTCCGAACTCCATTGGAACTTTAACTTTACAATCACCTACCATTCCGAATTTCGCCAATAAGGTCTTTGTGAAGGCTTCTTGATTAGTGAATATACCTTCTGAACTCTGTCTTATATTCAAGCCAAGGAAATAGTTAAGTTTACCCATAGAACTCATTTCAAATTTAGTTTCCATTAGCTTTTGGAATTCAGCTGTTAAGCTGGGATTAGTTGATCCGAAAATAATTTCATCAACGTAAATTTGAACAATCATTAGATGGTTACCCTCCTTCTTACGAAAGAAAGTAGAATCAACAGTACCTTGTTTGAATTTAGATTGCTTAAGGAACCGAGTTAGACTTTCATACCATGCCCTCGGTGCTTGTTTAAGACCATATACTACTTTATCCAGAACATAGCAATGATTCGGAAATCTTACATTCACAAAACATGGAGGTTGTTCAACATAGATTGTTTCTTAAAGTTCTCCATTTAGAAATGAACACTTCACATCCATTTGATATACATCAAAGTTTTTATGAGCAGCATAGGCGAGAAAAATCCAAACAGATTCTTGTCTAGCAACCGGTGCGAACGTCTCTTCGTAGTTTATTCCTTCTTCTTGACAGTAACCTTTAACGACCAAGTGTGCCTTGTTGTGAATGATGTTTCCTTCTTTATCCATCTTATTTCAGAACACCCATTTCATTCCGATTACAAAAGCATCATTCGGAGTGGGAACCAATCTCCATACTTTATTTCGCTTGAATTCATTGAGTTCTTCCTGCATAGCTTGAACCCAATCTACATGTTCAAGAGCAATTTTCACAGTTTTAGGCTCAATTTTAGAAATAAAAGAATTAAACATGCAAAATTCCAATTTAGAAAATAATGCAGTTTGTTTCACTTTTTATTGAGCCCGTGTAAGAACTCCAGAAGATGAGTCTTCGATCACTTGAGATCTTGGATGATCTTTGGTCCATTTTGTCATAGGAGGATAGTTATGATCATATGCTTGATCGATTTCATCAAAAACTTCTTCAAATTCTGATTGAGCATCTGAGTCATTATTTTCATTACTCTCCCCCCAGGAAATTTGCATGTGACCCTTCGTTCGAAATAGGATTCCCCCTAGAAAGGAATATCAATGTTGAAGTTCGGAGTGGAACTCTCCCCCTGGAATGTAGCATCAAAAGGTTCTTGTTGAGGTTGATTCATAATTGGTGGCTCTATCTCAATATTTTCAACAGCATCGTCAACAATCTTAATCAGTTCATCTGTTTGATTATCTTTGGCCTTCGATTATGAGGAAATGGATTTTCAGGCTCATCAAACAAATTCAGATATGTTGGGTTTTGAGCACTATAACACTCCTATGGTGCACATGCAACCCTAAATGCTTTGGATCTATGTTTTCTCTAATTATACATGCATTTTGTTTTCCTAAAGCATTCACCCTAGCTAGCATACAATTGAAGCTATATAATATAAAACTTAGTTTGGATGTTTACCTCTTGAGTAAGGTAGAGTTCTTGATCTTTGAAAGCTTGAGCACCTCAAGTGTGATGCCTCTAATGGTTCACAAACACCAATATGCAAGAGGAGGTTTAAGAGAATAAGTTACTTATCTCAAAAGATGGTGTAACTGATTTTGGCTCATGAGGGTTCTATTTATAGTGTGGCAAATGCTAGGGTTACACTTTGTAAACCATAATGCTCCATGACTTTTCACATTCTTATGCTCCATGGGTTTAACCTCCATGGACTATCCATGGATTAACTTATTGGTTTAGCCTATCTAAATAATCATGGATCATTGGCCCACACTACAAGAATCATTGATTTACATAATCAATCCCCATATATTTAATTAGTCTCTTTTGACCACAAAATTAATTCCAAATTAATTCTTGATCAATACTAATTAAATAATTTCATATTAATATATTATACTTGTAATATATTAATAAACCATAAATAACCTTATTCTCAAAAAGTCCATCCTATCAAATTGCACTGGTGAAGGCCACCCAAAAGGACCATGATACTATCCGGTCAAGTACATCCCAATTATAGTTAGGGGCTTAGACACCAAATCCAACAGCCTCCCACTTGGATAAGTCTAATAATTATAGCTGCCAATGTAACTTCAGGATCCAACTTAGAAATCGTAGGCTTTCAAAAGCCGCTGTCAACTCTGACCCAGTCAGTGACGCATCCTTTAGATAAGGGATCATATAATCCTCTGTTCTCAAGATATCAACTGGACAAATACTTGGAACAATGTCATACTTATTGTCCAGCAGTTTGTTTCCCGATTTCCGATTCGTCTAGCATAGAACATAACTGAACACATCAATTTCGTTCTGACCGGGACCGACACATAAGTCAAAACAGAATCATCGAGGGGCCCAAGATATCACTTTTAATTCTCTTTGGATAAAAGGAACAAATAAACTTCGGCATTATATGCATGTACTAACTACTCATCAAATCATGCACAATGACACGTTTTATAACATCAAGTTACTGATGCGTTTTTCGTGCCATCAATGCATAACCAACTTGTAGTCAACAACTTATATATCTTGGTTTGAAGACTTATATGATATCATCTTCTCACGATCACTCATGATAAATTCCATGAAGTGATTCAAGTGAGCGCGAGTTGATCCAATACTCAAATCTTATTTCAGAAGTACTCATGAATGGTGTAGCAAACTGTTTCTATGCCTAACGCCTTAGACAATCTACAAGCCAACTCATGACAGTCTTCTTTCATACTTACTTCCAACGTATGATCGACTATGGATGGTTCGAATAATCTTGTTATTCAGGAAGTCAAAACATGCAAAGTGAAACACAAGAATAATACTAATCCTATATGGCCCCAAAAATTGTGAGTGTAAATAAAAACACCTTTTATTTAATCACCATATTGATTACACATTATTCATTGTATATTGTTTTGATTTATCAACTAATACTTGAATTAAAACAATAGCTATTCCATGCTCCAAGCATGCACACTATGTTTACCTACGGTCCTTACTTTGTGAAATAGATCAATTGTAAACATTTCCAACGATACTCATTTCACAATTCCAAATCCTTATCGTAAGTGTAAGAATTCCAAGTTCTTGCCACCTACTGTAATTTGTTAGATTCTAAACTTATATGCAGTGATCCTTTTGTAATGACTATGTACACAAGTCACAGAGACTTTGTCAATTACAAAACTTTCCATTGGAGATTGTTACAAGTCAATTCCATAGATCCGAAGTCTCGTATTCAAATTACATTCCTTTGAACATCCTTCTTTTCATAAAAGTTTCTAATTTACTCATAGATTCTTGATATCCAACTCCCAATATGGAAAATTTCCATATTTGCCAAATGAAAACTCATGGTTAATAGAATCCTGTCTATTCATAATAATGTTAATATGGTCCATCAATTACTATACTTCCAACTATCCATAAGCAACCCATCCTTAGCGAACCTTAGATTGTCCTTGACAGCTGTTTAACCACTTTAGTCATATTTAGTTCTAGTCTTTTTTCCCTCTTAATGTCGTAGGCATTTGGAAAATTAGAACACATGAATATTATAGCATATGCAATCGACCCTATATCCGAAACATATAGGACACAATTCATAATTTCTTACATAAAGACATGATACTTGATCAGTCTTTTGCTATATTATTTCTATTTGCCATGTTCTCACAATTCGAACTATGAAGAGGGATGTCATAATCATAATCGAATTTTGAGAATGCAATTAACATTTCCATATATAGAATTTCCTTATGTCGAATCTTTTCAACATAACATTCATATATTTCTTTGACTAAATTTGATTAAAAAACTCAATCTAAGCTTTTAGAATTGAAAAATGAAGTATAAGTTCCTCTCCCTTAATTATAGCAAAACAACTTTTCAACCCTGCAACTTTGCGAATTGAAACTTTGTTTTCTATAATTAACATTGCTAACTTGCAACACTTACCATAATAATTATGCTCCCACTAGAATAATAATTATTATCTTACTGGCATAACACTTATGCTCCCACTAGCTTTTGACATGTATCCAGAATTAGCTGGACTTCCAGAAATCAAAACTTATTGACTTTCTTACCAAAGTGCAGATTTCTGATACGAGATGCTTCGATAAGCCTTTATCTAAGCTCACACACCTTTTATTAGAAAGCTCATATGTGTATCTAAACAATTTAAGAACTTACAGCAATAAGTCTCAAATGTTTAGACCTTTTGCCATTTCTCACAATTCGAACTATGAAGAGGGATTCCGTAATCATAATCGAATTTGAGAATGCAAATATCACAACTGCTAACTCTTTAAAATCTACTTAGTGAAAGCATTTCCTCACAATCATTTTCATGAATTGGAGAGAAACCTTATGACACTTAGATTTCTTTTATGGTGTATGTGTTCCTATCCATGTGAATTTGTCATGAACCATAATTTTAAGACAAGGTTAGTGAAAAATCCAAACTCATATGGACTGAACCTATTCAATCTTAATTTCTTGCCACCTGGCAGCACAAGGGTCTGCCATTGCTTCCAGGTTGTTATGAAAACAATTTAGAACTCATAGAACTCACATGCATAGTCAACTTTAACTGGAATGGCCACAGAAACAAGAATATGTCAATACGATAGGTTACAAACCTCAAGTCGTGTGTTATTGATTAGCAATAAGTTTACTCTTGATTAGTTCTTGAAACTTTTCAAGACCTTCAAGACTCCCACTAACCTCTTGACATATAAGATTCTCTTTGTCAAGAAACATTACTTGACAAACAAATATTCAGGAGTTAGTGCGGTTTCTTATGAAGACAAACACTTCACACAATTGGTCTTAGTTGGTCTTTGTTTTATCCAAAACATCACAACTTACCAATTTCAAATGTACAAGAGTAAAAAACATTTTACTCTACATTTGATGATATGTCACTCCATATATAATCTTGGAGTATGACTCTAAGATTTGATTTTGGAACGAAGTATGATTCATCTTAATTGATTTAACCATTTCAACACTTCCTGATTCCTCTTCTTAGCCAAACAAATGCACTACGGCGTCCTTAGAGGATCAAACTGTGATATGGTTTTCATAATCATAAAGATGATCATAAAACACGATACTCAAGTACCCTCCCATCTTTTCAAATTGGAGAAAATTTTATCTTTCTGCCTAATTTGATTCTTCTTATTTGTCCTGCTGTACATTGAAACTTTTCCAATAATTCAGAATTATACTTAAACTTGTAAGCATAACCATATTTACTAAACCTTAGTAAATCATGACGAATAGTCTTATTGTTCTTTGTGGTGGACCTGACTAGCGCACAACCAAGTGTACCCGATCCCCTAGTCCTTCACTTGACTCACATATACATGTGAACGAGGAATTAGTATTAATTTCCCAAAGATGAAGGTTCTAATTCATCATACAATACAGGTTGCATGATTCCGAGTTTCTATCCAACTGAAACTTGGGTGATGAGAATCTTTCCTTATTTGGTAAATTTAGACAGTACCACAAACGAAAGAATCAAATCCATATTGCTAAAATAGAAACATACAAACATCAATTTTCACAAATGTCATTGCAAGGAAATATAAATAAGATAAAAAAGTCAAAATTTTATTTATTTATAAAAGGTGCGGAAAAACTTTTCCGTACAATGCAATTACATATGAAAACTATGCTATTACAAATTTCTAAGCAATCTATCATAACTCCTAAGCAGCAGCTCAAAAATCCAATCATCGAATCAGGCAATCAAAATCCATCTTTTCACAATCAGATTCAGCTCACTCTTCTTTTAAGCTTCCTTTCTTTTCTTTGATCCTACAAAACATCAAAATGTGACCCTGTCACATCATGTATTAAGAATCTCCAAATAGGAACTTAATAGAGTTAGATAGTGGACTTACCTGAAGCAGAGTCAAACTTTTTGACTTTACCATCCTTATGGTCCTTCAAGTAGATACGGCAGCTTCACAACCAATGTCCCTTCTCTTGGCAATAGAAACAAATTGAATCTTTGGGAATGGTATACGAGACAATCTCAGACTTAGCCTTTCCCTTTCTCTCGGAAGGAGAAATCTTTTATGGACTTCCAATGTTTCCATTGTCAATGTCTATGGAAGTTTGGGATGTAGATCTTCCATAAAATTTGCATTACCAGTGCGCCATATCATTGCTGATTCAACAGCAATTAGCAAATATGCAAGATCGATAAGGGATATGTCGCGGTCTGTCATATATTAGTCTTTAACAAACTGACTATACGACTCGGGAAGTGATTGAAGAACCAAGTCAACAATCAACTTCCTCGACACAACGACTCCCAACATTCCTAGCCTGTCAATGTGTGACTTCATCTCCAAGACATGTGCACACACAGACCTTCCATCTTGGTGTTTGCTAGCCAATAGGGCTTGAGTGACCTTGAACTTTTCAAGTCTTTGAACTTGTGGGTTAGGGAGAATAATTGGAGGAGGTGGAGGAAGTGAAGTATGATGTTGTGGAATATCATCTTCATGTGGAAAGCTTTTTCCAAAAGATTCGGGAAGACCATAGTTGTCTGAACTAGACATCTACAAGGGACAAATTCAAGTTAGTTGATTTAAGTCCTTAATATAACACCCAAAACGAAATATTAAGGCTATGACCCAACACAATATTTTTCAATTGCGAAGAGGGATGCCGTAATCTAGGTCTTCATCTCAGAGTGTAAATTACGAGGCTGGTTTCCAAGGTTTGCTTGGGCCTTCTCCCCCTCTTGCATCAGTGGACTTCGGAACCGGTGCAAGTACCTAAGTGTTCTGGAGATCATCAAATTTTGTGAAGTCTTTCTCAATCCCTATGTTGAGTTAAAGAGTGAGGGTATCATAGGCTTCGGACGTAGGAGCTTGTGCAGCAAGGTGATCAAACAGATGCCCTAGGATGGCTAGCATCTCATCAAACTTCCGGTTCGGAACATCAACAATGTTCCAAGTGGAGCGAAGAAGCTTGATGAGGACTTGTTGAATGATCATGTTCATTTCATCCTTCTTCTTGATCTCTTTCTCCATTCTTTGAATCTGTTTCTCATGACGAACGTGGGTCTACTTAATCAGGCCGTTGGTAGCAGCCACCAAGTCGTCATGGACTTTGAGCATGGAAGTAATGGTGTTGAGATAGTGATCTACCAGAATGTCGTATTTGGTGTCAACTTCTTACATTGTGTGCTTGAGTCGGAGAGAGATTAATTGATCCGGTTAGGCTTCTCTTTCAGCAACAGATGGTCCGGATTGCTGGGATATTGACTAAAGAATGGCATCAAGTTTGGAGTCAAGTCCGAAGACTTTTTAATCCATTTTCGTGTTGAGCTCTGTGATGGAAGTTTCGATAGATGACACTTTCTTCATAGTGTCCGAGACATTGGTCTGAATCTCGAGGAGAGCGAAGGGGTCAATGTAGTCACCAGCTGATGATTCTGAATCAGAATCTGAGTGTTGCGGAGGAGATTGGCGTGAAGAAGGATCGGTGGAAGGACCCGGCTTGGTTGCAACATCGTCTTCATTCATTTTGGAGTTGAGTTCGGCATCCGGAGTGGCTAAGGAAGAGGATCCGAAGTCATAGGCAGACTTGGATACGGATGCCTTTGATTGAAAATAGAGTGAAGGCATGAAATCTGTGTGTGGAACAGTTTTTGCTGCATCATCCAGCATGACTTCTTCGAAGAGCTCTTCATCCAGATTGGTTTGGAAAACGCCTTGATGAGTGGTAATGGGGGGTAGTTCGGAACTAATTTCATTGACTGCATCGACATCAGTGGGAGGAACATAAGGCAAGTTGCTTTAGATGGCCCTGTTCCTCATGGAGATAAGCGTGGAATCCACTTGAGTTCTGGTGAGATCCGGACGTTTAGATGCGGCCCTGTTAACAAAATCTTCCCATTGGGGATCATTAGCACCTGGTCGTCCTGTACGCCTTCCGGGTATCAGACCAGTTGAGGCTTTCGGAGTCGGAGAGACTGCTCCATCTCCAGAAAGCTTAGGGTCCGGAACAGGGGTTCCGAAGTGTGTGCGTGTAGAAGAAATAATGGGATCATCAAAAGTGACTCGTGGGTTTGTTCCAGGGGGCTGCAAGGAACTATGGTCAACACCGACATCACCTTTTTGGGAAGGTGAGGGTGGATTATGTGGAGACTCCCCGTGAGTGTCTGCAAGTGATTTTGAAACATTGAGGGGTACCTCAGATGAGTGGGCAGGAGGGGTGTTCGGACGGCCAGAGTCAGCCTGAATGTCATGAGCATCTTCCTTTGGAGAAGTAGAGCTGACTTTGGTTCTCTTTTTAGGCTTTGACTTAGTGGGAGAAGCGTTTCGCTTGGCAGGTTTCTTAACCTTAGGTCCAGACGTAGTAGGCTTGGCCTCTTCCGAGATGGGCTCAACTGAGACTGGGGAAGGTTGTGTTGGGTCGAACACAACCGAAGTATCTAAGTGTTGTTTTAGATAAATGGACTCGGAAGGAATAAGGGCCAACATGTGGTCCAGAAGTCGTCGAACCGGACCAACGGAGGATTGGTCTGGAATCCTATAAGCCTTAACAACTTTGAATGAAACACATACCTCCGGAGGAATGGTGTTAACCGGAAGTGGTTCGGACAGCTCTTGGAAGATTTGTTGGAGCGTCAGTGCCCGAAACCTAGGGCACGAAATCTCGTTCTCCTTTCTTTTGATGGCAAATTTGCAAAAATCTTGCCATAAGACTTCCGGAAGATCCACTACATTGTCGCGTCCGGAGTAGATGCTGTAGACGACGTTGAGCCAGTCTTTGCTTAGCGTATCAGTTCTTACATGCTTTTCGGACATCCCTCTGATGATGAAGTGCATTAGCACAGTCCAGAGTCTGGAGACGGCAGATTTCTTGAAATCTTTAGCCTTGTAATCTTGAGTGTACCCGATGTAATTCAGAAACGTCTGAAACTCTTTAGTCGTTGGTTCTTGTACCACGAAACCCCTTGGGTTTGCTTTCACACCGATCGCCTTAAGGAATGTCGATTTGAAGATTGGAACTGTTCTGTCACCAATGATAGTGATCTCTAGTGCACCATATTTGAGTTTGATACTGGTAAATGCACGATGAAGATGGTGAAGTGGTAGTGGAGGTTCAGGGATTTTTGTGAGGGGAATGGAGATAGGGTGATTTGCGATCAAATCGATCATGACCCTGATGGATTCATCGTAATCCATGGGATTTAGAGAAAACAGTTGAGTGGTGTCTCTTAGAAACGGTTCTTGATCGGCTGATGATGATGAACCTTTGGTTGATTTCTTTCTTGCAATAGATTTCTTTGGGGTTGAGGCAGTTTGAGTGGGTTTTTGTGGAGACGCCATTGTTGCAGGAGATGAATGCTCGAAGAACACGAAGAACACAGAGAGAACTCAAGGGTTTGAGAGTATTGGGCGCGTAAAGAGGTAAAAGGGGGTTTTGATTGGTATTTATAGGTAAGGGAAGTGGGTCGGGTCGGTAAGGTAATGATGAGGATCCGAAAGAGAAATGGGTCGCATTAAATGATAAAGAGGTTTTAGGGGGCTGAGTTGACCTGGGAGGTGAAAGGTGAGGTTGTTTGTGGCTAAGAATGGAAAACCCAACCGGCGATTCGATGGCTACTTTTATGGGGGCCTGCAATCGTGTCACGAAAATCGAGGATGATAGGATAAGGATCTTCCTAGAAAGTAACCGTTGAGAGAAAAACGTTTCACCTTATTATCCTTTGGACTTCCGGATGAGCTGTTCCGGACAGAGTGTGATCCGGAGGGTAAAGATGTGTATTTCGGAACATACTTGATTTGAAAATAGGTCCAGAATGAGAAATAATCCGGAGAGAGTTTCAATTCCGGAGTCAAAAACGTAGTGTGCCTCCGGAAAAGGTTTGTGATTCCGGAACAGAAATTCCGGAATAGTGATTTTCAAGAAATTTCGGAGTGAATTTGAAAAGGCTTCCGGAACATGGTTTAGAAAGCATTCCAGAGTGAGATTTTAGAAAACTTCCGGAGTGGATTTTGAGATTCCGGAGAACAGAATGTAATACCTTTCCGGAGTGGAATTCCGAGATGTCATTATGAAGTATATTCCAAGATAACAATCTGAATACAATGACAATGTGGACTTAGAATAACAATCAATCAGGATGAGTTGTACAGCTTAAAACTCAAGTGATGGTCAGAAATAAAGACAAGTAGAATGATCCTATGTATTCCGAGAGAAAGTAGTTCCGAGATGAAATTTTTTTGAGATCGGAACTAGATTTCTTTCAAATTCGTCTATCAAAGAGAACAAGTCTCTTGAAAGAACTGAGGATCTGGTATCATCATACCCATCTTGTTCAGAAAACCATTGAATTTGGTTTCGTCTAATGCCTTGGTAAAGACATCAGAAATCTCATCGTCATATGGAACAAAAATGAGTTCAATGTTACTATTAAGTACATGATCTTTTATGAAATGGTACTTTATATCGATGTGCTTTGTCATTGAGTGTTGAATTGGATTGTGGGAAATTGCAATGGCACTTTGAGAATCACAATAGATAGGAATACGTTGAAAGCGGTAACCATAATCCAAGAGTTGAGATTTCATCCACACAACCTGAGATGTACAGCTGGCAGCAACTATGTATTCGGCTTCGGCTGTAGAGAGTGCAATGCAGTTCTGTTTCTTGGATGACCAACTGACCAAACGACCACCTAAGAATTGACAGCCACCTGAAGTGCTTTTTCTATCAAGTTGAAGACCACAGTAGTTCAAATCTGAATATGCTTGAAGAAGGAAGCTTTCATTTGTTGGGTACCAGATTCCGAGACTCTTTGTGCCTTTAAGGTATCGGAAGATTTGTTTCACAGCCAAGAGATGAGACATCTTTGGGTTGACTTGAAATCTGGCACATAAACATGTAGAGAACATGATATTTGGACGACTTGTTGTGAGATAGAGTAGGGATCCAATCATTCCGCGATATTTCTTTTCGTCAACTGAAACACCTGAAGGGTCGGCAAAGATCTTGTGTCCGAAGCCCATCGGTACCTTGGCTGAGGCGCAGGTGTCCATGGAGTATTTCTTGAGGAGTTCTGAAATGTACTTCTCTTGGTGAATGAAGATTCCTCTGTTAGTCTGTTTGACTTGAAGGCCAAGAAAGAAGCTTAACTCCCAACTCATGCTCATTTGGAATCGATTAACCATCAGTTTAGCAAAGTCAGCAACCATAGATGAATCCGTAGATCAAAAAATGATATCGTCCACATAAATTTATACCAGCATGAGATGCTTTCCATTTGATCTTCGGAATAGAGTGGGATCTAGAATTCCTCTTTGAAAACTGGAGCGCTTGAGAAAATCAGTGAGGGTCTCGTATCATGCCCGAGGAGCCTGCTTGAGTCCGTAGACAGCCTTCCAGAGTTTGTAACAGTAGTTCGGAAAGGAGAGATTAACAAAACCGGGGGGCTAATGAAGGTACACTTCAGTGTCAAGTTCACCGTTAAGAAAAGCACTCTTAACATCCATTTGGTAAACTTTGAAGCCTTTATGAGCAGCATAAGCAAGAAAGATTCTGATGGCTTCGAGACGTGCAACCGGAGCAAAGGTCTCATCGTAGTCGAGCCCTTTGATCTGAGTAAATCCTTTTGCCACCAATCTTGCTTTATTTAGAATAATAACTCCTTCGTCATCTAGCTTGTTGCGAAATACCCATCTCGTACCGACAATGGGATGATTATGAGGAGGAGGCACGAGGGTCCAAACTTCATTTCGGTCAAATTCTGCCAGTTCTTCTTGCATGGTTGTAATCCAGTCAGCATGCTCCAATGCTTCCTTGATGGATTTGGGTTCAACCATGGATATAAATGATGAAAAATGGCATTCATTTTGTATACTTGTAGCAGAACGAGTCTGTACACCAACATTGGGGTTACCGATTACTTGGTTCGGAGGATGATCCTTTGTCCAAACATGTAATCGTGGTAGTTCTTGTGCAGCCGTCGATCCGATGTCAACTGTAGAATTGATTTGATCCCCCTGAATGGTTTGAATGTGAGGATGATGCTCCCCCTGAACTTCTGAACCAGAGAGATTGACATCATCATCAGAAGGGAACTCAAAGAAGTTTTCATTTTCATCATTGTTGAGAGGATTAGAATCATCGAAATCAGCAGCTGCATCTTGGAAGCCATCCACATTTGATTCAAGAGAAGGATGAGCATTCTCCCCCTCAACCTGAGAAGGTTGAAATGGTTCGAAATCAAATGGAGGGAGGCTTGGGATCGGACCGGAGACATTATGCGAGACGGGGGCTTCCGAAGTAGGGATTGGAATGAGATTTGGTCTTGATCGAGATTTCGAATCAAGAGCTGTTTCGGAAGGACCAAAGAGAGTTTCAAAGTCAACTTTGAGAATTGTTTGAGGGTTCGGACATCCTGGCAGAGGAGCATCGGACTCCATAATGTGAGTTGTAATGTGAGTTGGGCCAGAATTCCGAACGAAGTTGTCATCGAAAATGACGTCAAAGCTTTCTTCCAGAACACGAGTTCTTCGGTTAAGAACTATGTAAGCTTTCGATTTTGAGGAGTACCCAAGGAAAATGGCTTCATCAGCTTTAGGTTGGAACTTGGTAAGCTGATCACGGTTGTTCTTGATGAAGCACCTGCATCCGAAAACATGCAAAAACTAGATTGTTGGCTTCCGACCATTCATTGCTTCGTACGGTGTCATGTTGAGGCGTCGATTGATGATACTTCGATTTTGAGTGAAACAGGCAGTAGACACGGCTTCAGCCCAAAGGTAGAGTGGTAGATTTGCGAAGTTCAGCATGGATCGAGCAGCTTCAATGAGAGTTCTATTACGTCTTTCGACTACACCGTTTTGTTGTGGGGTATAAGGAGCTGAGAAGTTGTGGTCGATTCCTTTTTCTGTGAGAAATTTCTCAATGGTGGAATTAGTGAATTCCGATCCATTATCACTTTGGATTCTCCTAACTGGGAGTTTGATAAGAACTTCTATTCCTTTGATAAAATTGATGAGCTCTGAGGCTGTTTCGGATCTCAGCCTTAGGAAGAAGACCCAAGTGAACCGTGTAAAATCATCAACAATCACAAGAATGTATTTCTTATGATGAAGACTTTCTACCGTGGATGGTCCACAAAGATCAATATGTAGAAGCTCCAATGGTTCCAAAATGGAATTTTTGATGATAACAGGATGACCCTTCTTCGATTGCTTGCCACACTCACAAGCAGCACACAAGTGATCATTTTCGAATTTGAGAAGAGGTAAACCTCTCACTATTTCGCCTGATACGAGATCATTCATGTACCAAAAGTTTAGATGAGCGAGTCTTCGGTGCCATAACCAACTGATGTCAGGAACAACTTTGGTGAAAAGGCAGAGTTGCGGTTTGCCAATAATCATGTTGATGTCGAGCGGGTACATGTTCTTGTTGCGAAGCGACCTGATTAAACACTCTTTCTGGTCTTCGGTCATTACATAGTTGTACTTTTGCAAAACTCCACACATCGATTTGAATCAGTGAGATGAGCAACACTTATCAAATTATGTTTTAGATCAGCTACATAAGCCACACTTGAGATAGAGAAGTTTCCATTAGTGAGGATTCCATAACCACAAATTTGAGAGTTGGAGTTGTTGCCATATGTCACGTAACCAGCAATTGGAGAAAGCTTTAAGTCTCGCAGAAAATCTTTCTGCCCCATCATGTGCATGGAGCAAGCACTATCAATATACCATATTGTTTCTTGCTCCGAAGCACAAAGTGCCTGCAAAATTAGTGAGTAATGGAGTTTTTAGGCTCCGAAATAGACTTTGGGACATAGGCACTGGCTTTGGACTTTGATTGTGACTTAGGAACAAATTTGTGTTTTTGGATGGTATTCTTAGAATTCTTTGGAAACAGACAGAAGGCTAATGTCTTTTCATCTATCCAGTAGTCATATTCAATGATTTGAGGGATCCGAACGGTCTTCTTCGGACCTTTGACTTCCGGAGTGTTGGTAACATTTGTAACCTCCGGAATTGGTTTTTCATCACTGGGAGTTTGACTTTCCACACAAAATTTTTCTTTGAAGATTTTGAAAAAGATGTTTTCTCTACATTTGTGGATTTGCTTGATGACACATTGGTTTTTGAAAGATTTGGTTTAAAAATTATGCCATCAGATTTTGCAATAAAAACAGATGAAACAGTCCGAGGAGAGGTGTTTTGGACTGTTGTGATATGGACACTAATGAAATCCAGAAAGTGTTTGGCCAAAGGATGTACATCATATTTGGCATTCGTGATCGATGCTAAGAAGGAGAAAAAGGAGATGCAGAGCATTCCTGTCGTGTGTGATTATCCGGAAGTATTTCCCGAAGATCTTCCCGGATCACCACCTGATAGACAAGTGGAGTTCAGAATAGACTTGTTACCAGGGACGACGCCAATAGCAAGGGGCAGCCGGCCAAGGTTGCTAATTCACCCTTCTCTCACCCATCTTACCTCGATTTACGTGCAAAGAAGTACCCCCGAAGCCCCGGTATCATCCCGAGACCCAAAGCAAGTCCCGAAGCCCGAAGATCTAGAGAAGAAAAGAGTTTCTGAGCCGAAGCTCTGCCTGCGAGAAGCCCGGTGTGTGAAGATCTTCTAGTTTCACCGAAGAATACTACTTCTACAAGCCGTAGTGCTGTCCGATCATCTTCTGATCAAGTGAGTGTGTAGTTACTTTCTTCTAACACATAATTTGAAGTATTTGATACGAAATACGTGTTATGTGTATATGTTTATATGTGTGAATGTATATTCACTTTCTTCTATCTCATAGATATGATTTATTCTTATGAAATACGTGTTATGTGTATGTGTCTCATCTGTTGTTTGGAATATGTATTGAATGAGAATGCTATACAGGTTTTAAACTATGTATAAAAATATATTTTTTATCTACTAATATGTTGGGTAGAACATGGGTAGATAGTTGATGTGTGATAAACAGATGAGAGGCCTCGATGTTGTTGTTGTTGATCTAGTTATCCAGCGGAGTATGGATAATGACCACGGACACTTTCTAGACAGTCCCGTGGAACGCTAGCAGGCTCATAACCTGTAGGTGTTGTGAACGATGTGTTCACCGGTGTACTCTATCCCCCTCATGGTTGCCTTAGGACTTTTATTGCTGAGGAAACCCCTCGCGGTAAAGTCCATCCCGATGGAATTCCTAGATTAGGTCCCTTATAATAGATGTTGTTTTAGGGACGTAAAGTGAGGATAACGGGAATGGGTAATCGGGTTATTGTTGGTTGGTGAAATTAAATATAATTATTCATTGTGGGTTGAAAACCCTATATGCTCACCAGGCTCCTAAGCCTGACCCACTCAGTTTTGTTGTATTACAGGTAGTGGCGCGAGAGCACAAGTTGGATGACTTATCAAGATCTTTTGATATTAGACCAGTTGTTATATGTAACTGTTGTATGGTCTATCTTTTGTTGTTTATGCTTTTGGTATGTTTATCGGAACATGACATCCCGAATATTGTTATATAATGAAAATGCATCTCTTGATGAAATGCTTTGATAAACTTTATTTTATCATATTTTGTTTTGGGAACAAATTCCGCAACTCTTTTAAATCAATGGATTTACTCTGAAACTAGTTTAAAGCATAAATGAAACCGGTCTTTATAGGCCGTGATTTTGGGGATGTCACATGTCTAGTCTTAACTTCCTTCTTATGTGCATTTCGAGCTTCTACTTTGGGATCTACAATATCCTTCCTATTCAACATTGGTTTTCTCTTAGTGTGAGACAAGGATTTTGAGGTTTGTCCTCCAGATGGATTA
Organism: Lactuca virosa; assembly: GCF_052849685.1. NCBI lineage: Eukaryota > Viridiplantae > Streptophyta > Magnoliopsida > Asterales > Asteraceae > Lactuca > Lactuca virosa. The sequence continues at coordinate 371,557,276 of NC_136430.1, read as the reverse complement.
CTAAACTCAGGAGTAATGGGAACCAACTTAGTTTTTGAGACAACTAAGGAATCTGATTCGCAAGAATCTAAGGAGACACAACTTGATTTTTCAAATTTATCATCTAAGGATGCCCATACAAACTCAGAGGTATCAGTTTCAGTTGTCAGGGAAGGAATTTCTTCAACTACACAGTTGTTTGTATGATTACTTCTAGGAACATAGTCTACGCAATTTGGAAGACTATAATGAAATTCCGTGGTCCGATTCACGTCCAGGTTTGTCAGAGGCGGAAGTGGCGTGGAATCAGGACACTTGACAACAATTGGTTTGAACTCAGGAATTAAGGACTCAAAATGGTATGTAGTCTCCGGAAGTGGTGACAAGGGAGAAACAGGGGTGTCTGAATGTTTAATGTTCGGAACCTCTCCCATGAATGTCAAATTTTGCAATTCCTTCAGGGGACTAGCAATTGGTTTCGGAAACTCGCTTCCGAGACCAGGTGCTTTAGACCATGGATGATGAAAATTATGAGTCATCCGAATGTCCGCTTCAAGCATGTCTACAAAATTATGCAAAGCATCTATCTTGGCATTAAGGCGTTTATTATCATAAATCAAAACATTTCATTCGGAATAGGTGATTTCACATTTATCTTTCAAAATGATACATTCATCGCTTAACATTACAAGTTCATGCTCTAAAGACTCGATTTTCAATTTTTTATCCTCGAAACGTAACCTAAGACGATTTAACTCACACTCCTTCTTCTCACTCGCGTCTATAGCTGACTCATAGGCTTTATAGATGGTGTTCATATATGTTTGAATTTGGGTTAGATAAGGTTCACATAGAGACAAGTCAAAATTATTATCAGAGATCATAGATTTTACCTGCTAAACGATGCTTCGACCTGGTGGATCGTTGGTCGCCATGTAGCAATAGTGAGGTTCAGCAACATCATCTTCATCTTCTGACCCTGAAGACCAATATCCTTCATCACATTCAACCGTTTGTCTTGCCATCAGACACATATTCCTTCCAGTTACCATGTCATCATCATCCCCGGATGACCAATATCCTTCAACATCTCTTGAAACCGTTGTTACAAAGGCTTTTTCGCTTTCAACCATCTCTTGTGCTTTTCGGACGTAGTAGGTTGAATCCTTGATTTTTGGTTTCTGTGGAGCATCAGCCAGGCAATCTTTAGCAAAATGGTTTGCATGTCCACACTTATGACACATAATTTTTGGTTTGTCCGATTTGGAACTCTGAGAGGGTTCGAAAGTAGAGTTTGGCTTAGAGAGGTTTGGTTTGTATGCAGGAGGATTTTCCGAAGAAGGTTTAGGTTCCGGAGCTGAGTATGGTTGAGGATTGTTTTGGTGAGGAGCATGGAATCGGTTTTGGTATGGTTTATAAGAAGGATTGAAAGGGCGTTTGTACTTCATTGAGAGTAGAGCGAACTCCTGTTGGAAACGGAGTTCAGAGTCCATGGCTTCGGAATCATCAACAGGATAGATTTGTGTGGGTAGGGTAGGTGCGGATGTTTGAAATGATGGAACAATGGGTTTGAAGGGATCCAAAGTAGATGACTTTGGAATGGTTGATTCAAAAGAACTGACAAGGGCAAGAGGACCTCCGGATAGTTCCCTTATGGTTTGAGCAACGTTTGACTCATGTCCTTGAAGTTCATCAAAAAGTTGATAGAGCTTCAACTTTTTCAAGGAACCATTGCTTTGGAGACAAGATTTTACATTTCCCCATCCTTTGCCAAGACTATTTATGAATTTGAGATTGTACTCCAAAGGAGTTCGGACAATCCCATGAGCAGTCATGTTGTTCACCATGATACGATAACGGTTGGAGGCTGAGGCCACTGATTCACCAGGAGTAGTGGTGAAGGTGTCAAAGTCGTTGACAACTGAGGTGAGGCGCTTGTCTTTCATATTTTTCGAACCTTCAATCAGGTCCTGAAGAGTATCCCAAATCTCTTTGACTGATTTGCATAGCTTGATGTGCTCAAAGAGTGAAGGAGGAACACCAAACACCATTTCTGAGAAAGCAACTTGATCAGCATGCAGCTTCTCGATATCATCTGCAGTTAGATGAGCTGGGCGAGTTTCATCTTCATGCATGAGCTGAGCAGCTGCATCTCTTACAACTGTTCTGATAGGAACATGTGGACCTTTAGTGACGGATCTCCAGATTTCTTCACCTTTATCTTTGTCCAGTAAAAATCTTTCCATTCTAACTTTCCAGTGATCATATTCTTCCGTAACTAGTAATGGGGCACGTGTAGGGCCACCCACACTATTTGCGATTTGCATTGAAATCATTTGTTGAGGATTAGAAGCAGCCATTGAAGTTAAGATATATTCAAGCTAAAGTGGTATATAGAATAACTTTTATCCTTATCATAGAAATTATTGAAACACCAAGGTGATTTCAAACCAACTATAATATGATCTTGTGGATTCAAAGGACAACCACTCAAGCTCTGATACCAATTGAGAGAACAAGATCGATGCGCAGGGACAAGGTTTGAAAACTCAAACCTTGAGTGAATTCTTAAGATCAACGTCTGCTTGCTAATAAATGTTCAAGTCAAGTCTGGAAAGACCTGTCAAGTCTGGAAAGACCTGTCAAGTCTTAGATAATAGATTCAACAAATGATCAAGTCATTTAATGAACAATGAGAATAAATGATCAAGGTAAAGTTAATAAATGAAGAACAAGAAGAATGTTTGAAAGAAGTTTGAAATATCTTAGTAAAGAGCCAAAAGTTGAGTGAAAGATTTGTTGTTGACTTGTATTGAATGCTCCTTTAAATAGGAGTGAAGGTTACAGCGAATTAACTAGAGTGTTTACATAGGACTGGACAATAGAAATGATTCTGACATTCTGATTGTCCAAATACAACAAAAGACTAAGTCCTATGAAACGTTACATCAATACAAAGACAAATATAGTAAATGCACCAAGACAAAATAGAATTGTTCCGGATCAGCATCCATTCCGGACATGAGAGTCATTCCGGAATGCCTTTATCTTCACATCGTCTTCTTTCCTGGTCCGGACAGATTCCGGACCACTCTCCACTTCGGAACATGCACACTTCGGAATGAGTACTTAGGATTGCTAGAGGTTCACTTTCAGGTTCCAACAACGCTTAACTCACCGCAACCCGTATCTTGAATATGGCACCAACTGAAATGGTAGAAAAAACACCTTATGAGATTTGGTTTGGCATCCTTATATTAGTTGAAGGTTTGGGGTTGTAAAGTTTATGTTAGACAATAAACTTTATAAAAACTCGAACCTAGGTCTACCATATGCATCTTTGTAGGACACCCTAAAGATTGTTTAGGTTATTATTTCTACATCCTTAGTGACAATAAGATATTTATTTCACGAAAATCTAAATTCTTAGAAAAAAAAGTATCTAATTGATGAAGCAAGTGAGAGGCGTGTGGAACTTGGAAAAGATCAAGAACCACAACTAGATGCAACTCAAGTTAGCACTAGTACTCAATAGGAGGTTGTTGACGATGAAGAAATTGCAATCATTCAACCTACACAAATACAAGGCGTTCGCAGATCTGTTAGGACTCATTAGGAACCTGAGAGATATGGATTTTCTTGATGAGTGCTTCATGGTGATGAATGTTGATGATCCCATTAGCTATCGATATGCAATGACAGATTGTTACGCTCGAATTTTAACACAAGGTACACCCAAAAACTTTCTATTATTATTAATAAAAACACATTGGTGTACACTTGCATTAACAATCCAATGAAAGTAGTTATTATCAGGATCGATTTAAAAGATATTTAAAATACAATGATTCGATCCGGGTATGACAATCTCTCCTCTTCAGTTCTCCTCTTCTTAAATAAATTTACTTGCAAAACACACATCATAAAAAGAATAAGCAACAAAGATCTTAGTGAGTAATCCTTAACAATGATACACATAATAATTACGATATAAGAGTACACCACTCATCAGTGTATAGTTTGTCAAGACTCATTTAACAACTAAAGATTTATAATCCAACCATTTACTCTGATAACAGTAGTAATGGACTTACAACTACTCAATCTGCCATTAGACTCTCATAAGCTACTCATTCCCATTCTTCGCCTTCTCTATACTTATTCTCGTTTTCTATTTATACTCTCTTTCTCTTTCTCTCTCTCTCTCTCTCTCTATATATATATATATATATATATATATATATATATATATATATATATAGACACACACACACACACATTCTTTTTCCCTTTTATTTTCTAATTCTCTCTACTCATTTTCTACACCTAGTTTCTAACCTTTCTATCCCAATCTTTTTACTTATACTATATATATATATATATATATATATATATATATATATATATATATATATATATATATCTACCTTTTTGCATCTCTCTTTCTCTACATTCCTATCCGCTTCCGTCTTTGTATCGCTATCTCTCTCTCTCTCTCTCTCTCTCTCTCTCTCTTTCTCTCCATCTCTACATCTCTATCTCTATTTCTTTTTCTTTATTTTCATATCTATCTCCATCCCTTTCTCCTTCTATGCATCTTTATCTCCATCTCTCTTTCTATATCTACATCTTTATCTCAACCCTCTTTTTTTTCTACATCTCTATCTCCATCCCTCTCTCCTTCTCTGCATCTTTATCTATATCTCTCTTTCTATCTCTACATCTCTATCTCATTCCTTCTGTCTTTCTTTGTATCTATATCTCCATCCCTCTTTTTCTATCTTTACATTTCTATTTCCATCCCTCTCATATTCTCTCCATATTTATCTTCATATCTCTTCCTATCTATACATCTATATCTCCATCCCTCTCTGTCTATATCTACATATCTATCTCACCCTTCTCTGCTTCTCTCCATCTCTATTTCCAAGTATACTAACTCATTAACTTGTACGACCATACTTGACTATTTATCTTATTAATTCTCACTCCTTAACTCATATAGTATTATAAAACTATATGTCTCAACCATATAGTTTATTAACGCATATTTTAATACTTTGTTTTATATTTCGAATGTACTTATTACGGATATTATAGTACATTGTATATATCAATCATACTCACCTATATACTCAAACAGTAATAACATACTATAATTCTAAAAAAATTTTATTTAATGACTCATATAGCATAAGGCAGCTATCATTCTCAATTATCATAATTACTCAACTCATATAATATTAGTAAATAACAATTCAGATATTATACACAACTCTAAATATGAAAAATAATTGTCACATATCTAGATATCATTAATCTAAAAAGAGGTAAGATTACTTACTTGGTTAGTTAGTGAAGACTAACTATTATTCTGGGCTCCACCTCAGTGTTGCTTTCCTATTCATCGCTTGTCCAACCCTGTTTGGACAATGTATCAAGTTCATTAGAAGTTGTCTAATCTCATCATTAATCCACAACAGTGATCATTTACATGATCACTAACCAGACTCGGTAACTATTTGTCACCTAAACTAGTCACGTTTTCAAATATAATCCACTAACAACTTTACCTTGCATGCCTTTAGCCAATCGACAAATCTTGGTAAATTAGGGTATTTAACCCCGAAATGACCAGATTAACATTTAACAAATCACCGGGTTCGTAATATCACCATATCATGAAATACCGTAACACATACTCGAGTCTAAAAACTCTATAAAAATATCACATAACGTATTTACATAAAAACAAGAAAAATATACCTCTGTAAATCTCATAACTCAACCCTGTAACTCTCGTACAATGGTATATCTCTTCCGTTATAACTTGCTGAGAATACTTCCCGAGCAACTTCTTTGATCGAACGTGCCAAAATATCCCAAATAACACAAGAAATCTTATATTTATACCCAATTTTTTCCACGTCATGTCCACAAGCATGCCACATTGTGGTGATTAGCTAGACTCAAGTTTTGCCACATATCATCTCCTGATTCCACGTGTCCCCCAGTGTTTGACACGTGTCTCGATGACTCAACATTTACCATGTAGTGGGTAACATACCACAACATCGTGGTGGTCATAAAGTTGATCGTTGATTCTGAATTACGTTGACTTTTCTGAAAATAGCAACGTACTTTCATTTTAACTTCAAATGGTCATAAATTTTTCACACGGAGTCCATTTTTGACAAAGTTTATATTCACAGAATCGTCTCAGAGTGAACTATCATTTTCTTTCACAATTTCCTGGTTTAACTCTACTTATTTTCTGATACAACATAATAAGTACAAGAACGTATGTAATGCATCACATAATTATCATCAATTCACTATTTTAAATTCATCCCAAATCATAGTTAAACCAAATAGATACTTAAACTCATAGTATGAGGTTTTTAGGTCATTACATGTCTCAAAATAGTACCAATCATTAAAATAGGTGTCACACAAATCCTGAATCTGACAAATGGCTTGAGGCCATAAACAGCAATCAATGAGAGAAAACCAAGTCTTGGACTTTGTAGAACTTACTCGTAATTGTAAGACTGTTGGGAGTAAGTAGATCCTCAAGAAAAAGACTGACATGGATGGAAACTTACCAAACATTCAAAGAAAGACTTGTTGCAAAAGAATTCACTCGGACCCAAGGAGATGATTATGATGAAACCTTTTTAGCAGTCTCTATGATTAAATCTATTAGGATAATATTTGTCATAGCCACGTATTATGACTATGCGATATGACAAGTGGATGTGAAAACCGCTTTTCTAATTGGACGTTTGGAAGAAGATGTCTATATGGTTCATCCGAAGGTTTTATTGATCTAAATCATCCTAATAAAGTATGTAAGCTCAAGAGATGCATTTACGAGTTAAAAAAGCATCTCAAAATTGGAATCATCATTTCGATGATGAAATCACAAATTATGGTATTATCATAAACGAAGACGAATCTTGTGTTTACATGAAAACTAGTGGGAGATCGGTGACCTTCCCGGTCCTATATGTAGATGACATACTTATCATAGAAAATCACATTCCTACTTTACAAGGTGTAAAGTATTGGATTGGAAAGTGTTTTTCAATGAAGGATCTAGGTGGGATAGCATACATCTTAGTATTATTAAAAATCTACAGAGATAGATCAAAACGTTTATTAGGTTTAAGCCAATGTACATATATTGACAAAGTCTTGAAGCGGTTCAAAATAGAAAACTCTAAGAGAGGATATGTACCAGTGGCACATGGAATAATACTATGTTCATCTCAATCTCCTAGCATAAGGGATGAGCTACATAAGATAAGTTCCATATGATTTGATGGTTGGATCCATCATATATGTTATGAATTATACAAAACCTAACCGTGCTTGTGCTATGAGGATGACAAGAAAGTATAAAAAAAATCTAGGAAAAAATTATTAGATGGCTGTGAAGAACATCCATAAATACTTGCAAAAAGCTAAGGAAATGTTTCTTGTCTATGGAGATGTGCAAGAAGATTTAACTATGAGGTGTGCCACTGATGTTTCTTTCATAACATATCGAGATGATTATAAGTCACAACCAAGATATGTTTTTATCATCAATGGGGGTGCAATGTCTTGGAAGAGATCCCAACAAAGTGTTGTAACGAGTCCCCAATAGAGTTAGAATACATGGCTAATTCAGAAGCTGCACAAGAAGCTTATTAGATGAAGAAATTTATTGGAGATCTAGGGGTTGTTCCTTCCATTCATTATCCTCTAGAAATCTTCTGTGAAATGAGGGTGCTATTTATTTGGCTAAAGAACCCAATTCACATAAGGAGACCAGGCACATTCACCAAAGTTTCAACTACATTCGTGATCAAGTTGGAAGTGGTGAAATCAGTATTCGCAAAGTACACACATATTAAAATTTGGTGAACCCATTCATGAAGCCCGTTCCTCAATCCTAGTTTGAAGGTCGTTCTTGAGGAATCAGACTTCGCTATTCTAGTGCTTGGATTTGATCTATGTTGTAGTATTGAATGTTAGAACTATGTAAAACATCAACTAATGTAATGATGTGATATATATGGAATATGATCTTTTCATTAATTACTTGTTTAAGTTCTATATCAACATGTTTAATCCTTGACTAATTTAGTCACTCTAAAATCCATAGTAGGTTATTACTATGGGAGCAATAATGAAGTAAGACTAATATGAATTGGATTGGTTGACAAAGCGTTGTAACCAGGTTCATAGGTAATTGGTAGAGAACAAGTATTTGATTGACCCATTCAAGATCATTTCATGGATTGATATCATGAATGATACTTGATAAAGGTAACAGATTTGTATCTTTAACATATGAGATACATATTTGGGACTTGTGTGTGGGGAATGTTATGCTTTAATGTAGTCAAATGTTTTTCTTTAATGAGGAAGCTATAAAGGATATTAATAGGTATGATATGAACTATGCGAGAGGTGTATATAGTCACCATGGGATTTCTTCCTCTCATTCATTGATAGTTAAACATCTAAGGCCTTATCAATTGTTGAACACTTAAATGATATTGACTGTGATCCATATATCATTTTCAGCATGATGTTTGTGACAAAGGGACAACTGATTATTTACTTGATATATCAATTGTAGCTTTGATCTTTTCGGGAATTGGATGTTAATGAATGACACTTCGTCGTATGTTATTGGGGGTAATGAAATGTTGTTAGACGTTCATCGCTGTCTAATATCAGTTCATAATGAAACTTACACAAGTGGGAGATTGAAAGATATTTATGCCCAAGGATCATTGTGAAATGATATTTTCTAATAACATATAATCCTATATGGATACCATATAATAAGTAAACACTAACTGAATATTTATTAAGTAATATGATTAATAATAAATTAAATTATAACTTGTATTTAATTAGGGAAATATTGTTTTATGAAAATAGTAATTATAAGGAGTATAACTAGTTACATTTGAATCATATTGTATGATTAAAATGTTATGCATATAGTATTGGACCTATAGTACACCATTAATATAAGTTGTCTACAAGTTATGTGAGAGATGATATCGCATCCACTCCTTCTCTTTCTTATTGCTTAGAACCATCCAAAAGTACAAAAGTATGAACCTTTTGCTTCTTTGACTTTACTTCTTACACCTAAAGTTTACTTTCATGTTTTGAATTTACTAAATGAAAGTGTGGGCTCTCATTCACAAGTGGAAGTATATAAAGGAGAGAGGAGCTAAGGTAGTTTAGTATTCTATTTTTTGTAAGAAAAGTTGAGAGCATCTCTCCTCATTCGAGAGTTAAACTAGTTCTTCGCTTAGGGGCGAAGAACTGGTGGAACTTGGTCTCTTAGGAACTATCCCATGTCGAGCCTCGGAGCAGGTGCTGATATCTCAATACTTAAGTATGCTCTAGGGACTTAATGAGGAACACCTAGTACCAGAACTTAGCATAGCTGCAGTCGTATGCCAGGAGGAGGGAGATAGAGCTAGAGACTCAGAAGAAGGAGAAGAGGCAGACCTCAGTTCAGACTCAACATGTAGCTAAGACGTTCAAGTTCGTTGATTCCTGATCTAGAGATCAGAAGGGCCACACTTGCAGTTATTTGCGGGAAGGTTTATGAGGGTTCTTGTTAGACAGGGTCCATGTGTTTCAAGTGTAGAAAATAGGGTCATCATGCGAAGGATTTGTATGTAGGGTATGAAATTTTTCTTTCATTGTGATCAGGTGGGCCATGTGAAGGCTAATTGTCCATTTTTTGCTGCAAGGCCAATGTAGACATCGACTCATAAGCCGTTGTGGATCATAGATGGTCGTCAGGGGAGAGTTGAGACCTCGAAGGACAAGATTCATGCTTATCAGTTGACAGCGGAGGAGGCCTGGGTGGCGCCTGATGTCGTTACTGGTACATGTTTATTTATATTTTTGTAAGGTTATGTCTTCATTCTTATGTTTATGTGTATTTCTAGAGAAATCACTGTATGCTATGTGTTGTTCGACTCGAGGGTGATTTGATCATTTGTATCACTATAACTTAGTAGGAGCTTTGGTATGGCTCTTGGGGTGTTAGAGTATCCGTTGCAGGTTGCTATCACTGATGAACACAAGGTTTCAACCCAAATGTTTTTCGCAATTGTGTTCTGGAGATATTCGTTATGCATTATCCAATTGATTTGGTCCCTATCCCAATAGGGGGTATGTGTGTGATTGTAGGGATGTATTATCTAATATGGTTTGGGGATCTAATTCATTAGGAGTGACAATTGGTGGTGGTTCGTACCCAATGTGGGGGAGAATTGACCATCTGTAACGAGGGTACCAAGGTTGGTTCGACTTTCTACTCTCTCTCGTGAGAGCTAAAAGATATATCCAACATGCCTGTAAGGGATACCTTACTTACATAGTTGATGTTCGAGAAGAAAAGAAGTGTTTGATCACCAATGTACCAATGGTTTGTGAGTTTCCAGATGTTTTCCACAAAAGAGGTAATGAACCACACTTGTTCATGTGAGGGGTTTCTAGAATTTCGTTCACCCCAAACAAACAAATAAGGCATAGTGAAGTCATATGGCCACCCAAGTCAACTTAATCCTAATATGAATGCACATACAAGGATGCTCCAAACCCAATTCAAAACTATGCATAATACTTCTTAAAATGGTGTTTTTCACAAAAAGAGTTTCATGAATGCAAACAAGTACCACCGGTATACGAATAACAAGCAAGATCATTTATATGATATCAAACCAGAATCCATCTTATAAGTAATAAAACAACAAACTATTATCGAGTTTTGTACTCCCAATAAACTCACCTTAGTAAAAGAAAATGTAACTTTAAATACCTCCATTCTTCTTTAATAATGGTTTGAGAACTCAAGTATCACATATAAGTATTAATAGATGTGTCAAAATCCTATTAACTCACCCATTAAATCACTTATTAAGATCTTAATTTCAAAACTGAAATTTTATTTTTTTCAAAGATGTACTTAAGTTAAATCATATATCTAGAAAAAAAGGGACTAATTGGGATACAAGATGCAAAAGTTATGGTCAAAACAATAAATAGTTAAATATACGTTAGGCCCCCTAGATTATGAAATGAGAATGTTAGAAGAGAAATTACACCTCCAATCACTAAGATAGGAAGAGGAAATTGTTGAATCTAACAGTTGACACCAAAGGAGCTCCAACTTCACCATGAGAAAAGGAAGAAATCTCCATTCCTAAGCTCATTCTCCCTTACTTTTACTATATCATTTGAATCAAATAGGAGGGATAAAGGAAGAGCACTAGCTTGTATACTTAGGTGGTGTTTGTTTTTTCGAAGCGAAAACAGTTGAAATCTACGGACCACATTTGTAACCCTCTGCGGTAAAAGAGGTGGACCAAACGGTTGCAGCCTGTAATAAGAAGTCTGTTTGTTTTTTAACCTCTGCAGACTGCTGCAATAAACTGAAATTAACTATCCAATAGTTAAAAATAGATCGAAGTAAAAAATTTATTTGGTTTAATCATATGCAAATCAAATATAAAGATCGTTGTGATGATATGAATTTTACAAAGGTTTATATAAAAGAATTAAACATAATATTTGCTAAATAACAAAAAATAAAATTGTTAATTTAGCTAAAAACATGTTCATTTTTGTTAAAATTTTGAAGACGATGATTATTTTTCCGGTAAACATCAATAAACTTGGTCATTTTAATGATTAACTTTATAATTTATTAATATTTTGTTATAGACAATATAACAAAAAAAATATTTATATGAAATTTACCAAACAGTTTTGAAATTATGTAAAATATACTCCAATTGTTTACATATTCTTCAAATATTATTCAAATAATAAACATGTTGTTGAAAAAAACAAATCTAAGTTGAATAATATAACTTAAAGTAAGTGAGAATTAGTTTGAAGAGGATGATCTAGTACTGCACCACGCAACACACCCACATCAGTTTTTAAGTTAGAAGTCTTTCAAAAAACAAACAACTATGAAAGACCAAGTGTTGCGCGTGTGCTGTACGGCGCAACAAGAAGTGGTCTGAAGTGGTTTTTTTTTAAAAAAACAAACAACAACTTAGACAAATTACATAATAACCCATAATTACACATTGGTCATGGAATGGCTAATTTATTTACTAGCACATTATATATTTACACTCTTAATCCTTCCACGTCCCTTATCTAACAATTTAACTCCAAAAGGGTTAATTAGGTTAATACAAGGTTAAGGTGTTGTTTGTTTTTTTTAAAACTTCTTCAGACCATTTTTTGTTGCACGACGCAACACACGTGATACACTTGCCCTCTCGTAGCAGTTTGTTTTTTTAGAAGATTTCAAACTACAAAGCCTTTGTGTGTGTTCTGTGCGGCGCAACACTTGATTTGTCTCTTCAAACCTCTTCGACTTTCAGTTTTTCCAAGTGATTTTTTTTTAGAATTTTGGTATAACTTTTTTTTCAAACTTTGATATTTTTTTTAATCTTTGATTTTTTTTTTTTAACTTTGATTTATGGATTTGATACAATTTCTTTTTATAACTTGATTTTTTTTTAAAAAAAAACTTTGATTTTTTTTAATTTTTTTTTACTATTTCTGTTAATAATATTTTCAGTTTCGATTGTATATTTTTTTAACATGTGTAATTCTTTACGAACTTTGTAGACAGCGTTTGCAATATTTTCTTCATTTTTTTTATTATTTTTTTATGTTTTTTAAAATTAATTTTTTCTAGAATAAAACTAATAGCTTCTTTTATATTTTTTTAGATTTTTTTTAAAAATTTTATATTCTTGTTTTTTTACATGTTTTTTTTAGTATTCTTTCAATGTTTTAAGACTAGAATTATTAAAATTTCGGTGATGAAAACTATTTTCAATTTATAAAATTAATTTATTTAAATTTCAGTTTATTGCAGCATTTTGCAGATATTAAAATAACAAACATGCTTTTTATTACATGCTACAGCCATTTGGTCCACCTATTCTGCTGCAGAGGGTTGCAGAGGTGGTCCGTAGACTTCATGAATTTTCGCTTCGAAAAAACAAACAACACGTGAATTTCATCTTCGTCCGAAGACTAAGACCCTTCCACCTTTATTTCCCTATTTGAACTCTATTGAACTTTAAAATATTTCTTAAATTAAATTAATTTTTATTATTATATTTAATTAAAGTTTACGGTTCATCTAATTATTTTATATTATTTTCCAACTTTGTGTAAAACCCATGTATTATATGGAATGATTAAACAAAAGATTAAATATTAAAATATAAACATTAAGTATTTATTTAAATAAAATTTTAAAATAAGAAATGAAGAAACCTATTAATTACAATTACTATCAAATTTATTACATTTAATACTTTAAATATATAAATATATAAGTATTATGCTTTTTAATTTAAAAATTGAAAAAACCCAGAAATTGATATCTATATATTATTTATTTCAAAATTATAATAAAATGATACATGTCAAACCTCATGAAAGATTAACACGTGTCAAAATGAATCTTGATTTATGATAGTTGATTTGTATACACATGACTAAAAATTTCCAAATTGAAGGTGTTACTAAATAATGATCGGAGAATAATTGTGGTCCTGAAATTATTTTATTAGTTTATGTTCTATTTTTAGTATTTTGTATTAAAATAATTTATAAAGAACTTATCACTTAACTCGACATTTTTATGGCGATTACAAATGTTTAATTGGTTTCGAAACTAGACATTGAAAAATGGTATATAATTAATTTATTTCTTATTGATTCGAATATTTGTAAAATTTTATATTTTATTATTTTAACAGTATGATGATGTGTTAAAAACATATTTCATAACGATATAAAGAAAACAAACATACATATTTAAAAAAAATATGCGAAGGATTATATCCAATATATCATATGTGATATTTTATATGTAAACAAATTTGTATCGTCTTTTTTTTAATGGCAAGGTTAGTGGTTACAAATTAGTATTACGAAATTGTCCACGTCAGAATTAGAACTTGAGACCTTCAATCTAAGACGCAATGTCTATACCAAATGGGTAGTCCGACATTACCAAATTTGTGTATGAAAAGATCTCCTTTATATAAAATGAGTAAATTATACGAATGGTCTCTATGATTTTGGGTAATTTGTATGTTTGGTCCCTAACTTATTTTTTTTAACTCGGAAGGTCCCCTACAGTTTGTTGTTATGCGTTTGGTCTCTGTCTTACCTAAAAGGACTATTGTACCCTTGATTTTTTTAATTTATTTAAATAAAATGGAGTAGATAAGGTAAGGTGAGATGAAATTTAGGTTGACGGTATGTTTATTTAAATAAATTAAAAAATAAATGATAAAATGGTCTTTTTAGGTAAGACAAAGATCAAACGCACAACAAAAACAAACAATAAGAATTTTCCAAGTTAAAAAATAAATTAAAAACCAAACAAGCAAATTACCCCAAACCAAAAAAATCATTCGTGTAATTTACTCTAAAATTAATACCGAAATTTACGTATACAAAATTTATAAAAAAACGAGATCAAAAGGTTTGAACTAGTTATGAAAAAAAAAAGTACTAAGCTTATTGCATTATAAAATATTAAATTACAATTACAATATAATATAATATATTGATTCGTCACTATTGTAGAATAAGAGTGCAATCTCATGATTGCTATTCTAGTATATCATCATAGATATGATCATATTTTATATCATGTAATTTACCTTTACTTAAAGTTTTATATATATATATATATATATATATATATATATATATATATATATATATATATATATATATAGAGGAGTAGGATCAAATTAGAACACAAAAAAGGTTGAGAACGCGAGAACAAAGTATATTCATTTATGATTCCATGTATTCAACAAAGTATAAATTTTTACGCCTTTAATTTCAATTGAAGAGAAAAAACATATTCACATTGATTGTGCGTAAGAATTTATCATTTCTCCACAAATGAATACATGGAATCACAAATGAATATACTTGTTCTCGTGTTCTCAACCTTTTAGGTGTTGATCATTTCCCTATATATATATATATATATATATATATATATATATATATATATATATATATATATATATATATATATATATATATATATATATATATATAATCAGGATCATGTGATCACTCTTTTTTCGGTGAGGGCACCTTAGAAAAATAAAAAAAAATACAATTCATAAAATCGAGCATAGTACTATATTGGAGAGAAAAAATTTTGAAAAAAAATTAAGGATCATTAAAATAGAATCAATGATCATTTTTAAATGATCCACGATTCACTTTTTATGATCCATGATTCAATTTTAATGATTCATAATTAATTTTTCAATTTTTTTCTCTCCAATATAGTACTATGCTCGATTTTATGATTTGTGTTTTTTTTTTCCAATTTTTTAAAGGTGTCCTTACGAGTCGTTACCGAAAAAAAAAGTCTTCACCGGAACCGGACCCTATATAGAATCAGGATCATGTGAGGACTCTTTATATATATATATATATATATATATATATATATATATATATATATATATATATATATATATATATATATAAGTTCCATTGAGATTCTGAAAAAATAGAGATCTTGATATTCAAGATCATTCTCATATTTTCCATTTGCCGTTGTAGCGCTCTGCCCGACCGGCTCGGCGGGAGAGTTATAATCATAAATGATTATTCAACGCCCCCCCCCCCCCCCATTCCTTTTTCCCCCTGTCACCTTCTCCACCACCACAACTGTCACCGCCATCACCACTACCACTATTTCTACCACCAACCGACCTCACCACTGCCACCTCCGTCACCTATATCACCGTCACCTCTACCACCGACCATCATAATCATATATGATTAATCAATTTGTGAACATATATATATATATATATATATATATATATATATATATATATATATATATAAACATGTATAATCATATATTATTATACCTATCTTCCATATAATCATCGATGATTAGGCATACCTCGTTGATGTCGGCATGCTAGAGGGTTAGAGCAACAAATGAGAAATATGTGGTTGAAGTTGAATCGCAATATCTCTATTTTTTTAAAATCTCATGTGAACCCTATATAAATATATATATATATATATATATATATATATATATATATATATATATATATATATATAGAGAGAGAGAGAGAGAGAGAGAGAACTAGGATTATATGTTACTAACGAGGTGAGTCTTCTCACTATACTTAGTGTGACCGGAGGGTCTTATATGCTTATGCCGAGTTATGTGATATTATGCATTTGTCTTTTTGATTTATGTTGTATATTATTCTGTGCTTTATTGGTTAGGACCGGAGGGTCCAACCCGAGTTGTGAGACCGGAGGGTCCTCACTGAGACACATGGATCAGAGGGTCCTTATAGAGATATAGTCATGAGAGGCTAAGTATTTGTGTGTGGTATTTTGGGGAACTCACTAAGCTTCGTGCTTACCGTGTTGTGTAATATGTGTTTCAGGTACTTCTTAGGATCGCGGGAAGGCGCCGACTTGATTGTACACACCTGTTCGGGATTTATGTTTGAGGATTCTGTGATATTAACAGTTGTTTGTTGATTTGTGTTTTTGACAATTGATACATTTGAGGTTTTGAGAAAATGTGATAAGGAGTTTTATGCGATTTTAAAAATGATTTTTTTTTTGAAAATTTACGGTGTTATAGATAATGGTTTACATCCAACAATATATTAAAACTAATAAAATAAGTATAATATGTTAAACGTTAAAAAACATAACTTTATATGTAGAAGTAAATATACTTTTTAATATTGAATTTTAGTTTATATATGATTACACTTTAGGTTTTATATTTATTTAACCTTACTAACCAACTTATAATCATTATTAGAAAGAAATTGAAAAGTCATGGGAGTTTCAAATGAATGTGGTGAAAGGAAAAATTTTCATTTATAGTATAGTATGACTAGGCGAATGCTCACGCGTTGCGCATAAACACATATATAGTTGAAGTCTTTACAAATATATGTTTTTTTTAATATAGCAATAATGTTTTTGTTAAATTTGGTATAATAATCCGTATACTAAATTGATATAATATATTGATTATTTTAAATTATATGATAATATATACATCTATTATAACTACATAATCTCAATCGTTTGAATGACTTCTATCCGCGAGTTTCACATGAATAAAATTAAATATAATATATGGTTTAATGTTATTTATAGTTGTTGTTATTGTTAATTTTTTAATATTTATTTGCTTAATGTTTTAATTTCTATCATTATAATTATTTAAAACATCAAACATTGTTTTTATATTTTAAAGGTAACAATATAATCATTTATATAGAGTTATTTTTAACTATTGTTATTGTAAGTTATTTTAAGCTACTTATTTGTAAGTTTTTAACGATTATAAAAATATTTTTAGGAAATATTTTAGTTAAATTGAGATTACAATTTAGTTTTTGCATTTATCACTTTTAACTATTTACAAAATATTCTTTGGTTTTTTTAGTGGAACTGAAATTTATATTTAAGTTGACATTGTAATGTTATATTTAACTTAACAATTTAAGTATTTTGTCCAAAACTGTTCAAAATTTGTAGCTTTAAACTGATAATGGTTAACATACAACAACATATTAAATCTAATAAATTAAGTATAATATGTTAAAATTTAAAGACTTAACTTTATATATAGAAGTAAATATATTATTTTAAAATTGAAATTTAGTATATTTATGATTACACTTTAGGTTTGATATTTATTTAACCTTATTAAACAACTTACAATCATTATTAGAAAGACAATACAATTAATCACTTTTAACTATTTACAAAATATTCTTTGGGTTGTTTAAGTTAAACTAAAATTTATATTTAAGTTGACCCTGTAATGTTATATTCAAATTAATAATTTAAATATTTTATACAAATTGTTCCAAAATTGTATCTTTAAAATGATAATGGTTTATATCCAAAAATATATTAAAACTAATAAATTAAGTATAATATGTTAAAAATTAAAAAACATAACTTTATAAGTAGAAGTAAATATATTATTTTAATATTGAAATTTAGTTTATATATGATTACACTTTAGATTTGATATTTATTTAACCTTATTAACCAATTTATAATCATTATTAGAAGGAAATTGAAAAGTCATGGGAGTTTCAAATGAATGTGATGAAAGAAAAAATGCATGGGAGCTTCAAATGAATGTGTTGAAAGGAAAAATGCTTCCTTTATAATATAGTATTAGACGAATGCCCGCGCGTTACGCAGAAAGGCCTATATAGTTGAAATTTTTACAAATATATGTTTTTTTTAAATATAATAATAACGTTGTTGTTAAATTTGATATAATAATTCGTATACTAAATTGATATAATTTATTGATTATTTTGAATTATATGATAATATATACATCTATTATAACTGCATAATCTCAATCGTTTGAATGACTTCTACCTGCGAGTTCCTCATGAATAAAATTAAATAAAATATATGGTTTAATGTTATTTATAGTTGTTGTTATTGTTAATTAATTTTTTTTAATTTATTTTTTTATCGTTTTAATTTCTATCATTATAATTATTTAAAACATCAAACATTGTTTTTTGATTTTAAAGGTAACAATATAATCATTTATATAGAGTCATTTTAAACTATTGTTATTATAAGTTATTTTAAGCTACTTATTTAAAAACTTTTAACAATTATAAAAAATATCTTTAGGAAACATTTTAGTTAAATTGAGATTACAATTTAGTTTTTTCATTTAGCACTACAATTTATCACTTTTAACTATTCACAAAATATTTGTTGGGTTTTTTAAGTGGAATTAAAATTTATATTTAAGTTTGCACTGTAATGTTATATTTAAATTAACAATTTAAGTATTTTGTCCAAACTGATCAAAAGTTGTAGCTTTAAACTGATAATGGTTTACATACAACAACATATTAAATTTAATAAATTAAGTATAATATGTTAAAAGTTAAAGTCATAACTTTATAAGTAGAAGTAAAGATATTATTTTAATATTGAAATTTAGTTTATTTATGGTTACACTTTAGGTTTGATATTTATTTAACCTTATTAACCAAATTATAATCATTATTAGAAAGACACTACAATTTATCACTTTTAACTATTTACAAAATATACTTTGAGTTGTTTAAGTTAAACTAAATTTTATATTTAAGTTGACCCTACAATATTATATTTAAATTAAGAATTTAAGTATTTTATACAAATAGTTCCAAAGTTATAGCTTTAAAATGATAATGGTTTACATCCAACAATATATTAAAATTAATAAATTAAGTATAATATGTTAAAAGTTAAAAAACACAACTATATATGTAGAAGTAAAGATATTTTTTAATATTGAAATTTTGTTTATATATCATTACACTTTAGGTTTGATATTTATTTAACATTATTAACCAACTTATAATCATTATTAGAAAGAAATTGAAAAGTCATTGGAGTTTCAAATGAATGTGGTGAAAGGAAAAATGGATGAGAGTTTCAAATGAATGTGGTGAAAGGAAAAATGCTTCCTTTATAAGTATACTAGGCGAATGCCCACGCGTTGCGCAGAAACACATATATAGTTGAAATCTTTACAATTATATGTTTTCTTAAAATATAACAATAACGTTGTTGTTAAATTTGATATAATAATTCGTATACTAAATTGATATAATATATTGATAATTTTAAATTATATGATAATATACACATCTATTATAACTGCATAATCTCAACCGTTTGAAATACTTCTACCCACGAGTTACTCATGAATAAAATTAAATATAATATATGATTTAATGTTATTTATAGTAGTTGTTATTGTTAATGAATTTTCTAAAATTTATTTGTTTAATGTTTAATTTCTATCATTATAATTATTTAAAACATCAAACATTGTTTTTTTTATTTTAAAGGTAACAATATAATCATTTATATAAAGTTATTTTTAACTACTGTTATTGTAAGTTATTTTAAGCTACTTATTTAAAAACTTTTAACGATTATAAAATATCTTTAGGAAATATTTTAGTTAATTTGATATTACAATTTCGTTTTTGCATTTATCACTACAATTTATCACTTTTAACTATTTACAAAATATTCTTTGATTTTTTAAGAGGAACTGAAATTTATATTTAAGTTGACATTGTAATGTTATATTTTAAATAAGAATTTAAGGATTTTGTCCAATCTGTTCAAAAGTTGTAGCTTTAAACCGATAACGGTTTACATACAACAACATATTAAATTTAATAAATTAAGTATAATATGTTAAAATTAAAGACATAATATTATAAGTAGAAGTAAATATATTATTTTAAAATTGAAATTTAGTATATTTATGATTACACTTTAGGTTTGATATTTATTTAACCTTATTAACCAACTTATAATCATTATTAGAAAAATACTACAATTAATCACTTTTTACTATTTACAAAATATTTTTTGGGTTGTTTAAGTTAAACTAAAATTTATATTTAAGTTGACCCTGTAATGTTATATTCAAATTAATAATTTAAGTATTTTAT
This sequence comes from Lactuca virosa, assembly GCF_052849685.1. Classification (NCBI taxonomy): domain Eukaryota; kingdom Viridiplantae; phylum Streptophyta; class Magnoliopsida; order Asterales; family Asteraceae; genus Lactuca; species Lactuca virosa. Next base: position 371,536,679 of record NC_136430.1, on the reverse strand, counting down.
ACAAATTGTTCCAATAATTGTATCTTTAAAATGATAATGGTTTTCATCCAACAATATATTAAAACTAATAAATTAAGTATAATATGTTAAAAGTTAAAAAACATCACTTAATAAGTAGAAGTAAAGATAATATTTTAATATTGAAATTTAGTTTATATATGATTACACTTTAAGTTTGATATTTATTTAACCTTATTAACCAATTTATAATTATTATTAGAAAGAAATTGAAGAGTCAGGGGAGTTTCAAATGAATGTGGTGAAAGAAAAAATACATGGGAGTTTCAAATGAATGTGGTGATAGGAAAAATGTTTCCTTTATAATATAGTATGACTAGGCGAATACCCGCGCGTTGCGCAGAATACAACAATATATTTGAAATTTTCACAAATATATGTTTTATAGATATATCAATGACATTGTTATTAGCTTTTATATAATAAATATTATAATAAGTTGGTATAAACATTATTTGTTTTGAATTATTTGATAATGTAGATATCTTTTAAAATTGTATAATCCTAAGTGTCTTAATGACGTCAACCTGCAGGTTACTTATGAATAAAATTAAATATAATATATGATTTAATAATATTTATAGTTATTGTTATGATTAATTAACTTCAAAAAGTTTATTTGTTTAAGATTTTAATTTCTATCATTGTAATTATTTAAAACATCAAACATTGTTTTTGTTTTTAAAGACACCAATATAATTTTTGTATATAATTTTATTTTTAACTATTGTTGTTGCAAGTTATTTAAAATAATGTATTTCGAAACTCTTAGTTATTTTAATTTGGTTTCAGAAATTTAATGTATTTAAAATTTATTTGATAAATATTGTTAGTTTCTATGATTGTAGTTATTTAAAACAAAAAACATTGTTTTTGTTTTTAAAGAAAATATTATAGTTTTTTTATATAATATTACTTTTAACTATTCTTATTGTAAGTTATTTGTAAGCTATTTATTTGAAAATTGTAAATGATTATAAAAAATAGTTTCAAGTTTTTTTTTGTTAATTTAGGATTAAAATTTATGTTTAACACTATAATTTATAATCTTTATTTATTTATAAAACAGTCTCTCGGTTTTTTTTCAAGTTTAACAGAAATTTTGATTTATGTTAATTGATTAATATTATAATGAAATTAATAATTTAACTATTTTGCATCAACTCATAAATTATACCAATGTTATGATTTTAAAATGATAATTGCTCATATACGACAACATATTTAAGTTAATAAGTTAACTATAATATGTTAAAAAGTTAAACTCATAATTTTATAAATAGAAATATAATATGAGATTTTAATATTGTAGTTTAGTCAATCGTTTGAATGACTTCTACCCACGAGTTACACATGAATAAAATTAAATATAATATATGGTTTAATGTTAATTATAGTTGTTTTTATTGTTAATTAGTTTTTTAAAATTTATTTGCTTAATGTTTTAATTTCTATCATTATAATTTTTTAAAACATCAAACATTGTATTTTTATTTTAAAGGAGACAATATAATCATTTATATAGAGTTACTTTTAACTATTGTTATTGTAAGTTATTTTAAGCTACTTATTTGAAAATTTTTAACGATTATAAAAAATATCTTTAGGAAATATTTTAGTTAAATTGAGATTACAATTTACTTTTTGCATTTATCACTACAATTTATCACTTTTAACTATTTACAAAATATTCTTTGGTTTTTTAAGTGGAACTGAAATTTATATTTAAGTTGATACTGTAATGTTATATTTAAATTAATAATTTAAGTATTTTGTCCAAACTGTTCAAAAGTTGTAGCTTTACACTGATAATGGTTTACATACAACAACATTTTAAATCTAATAAATTAAATATAATATATTAAAAAGTTAAAGACATAACTTTATAAGTAGAAGTAAAGATATTATTTTAAAATTGAAATTTAGTATATTTATGATTACACTTTAGGTTTGATATTTATTTAACTTTATTAACCAACTTATAATCATTATTAGAAAGACACTACAATTTATCACTTTTAACTATTACAAAATATTTTTTGGGTTGTTTAAGTTAAATTAAAATTTATATTTAAGTTGACCGTGTAATGTTATATTTAAATTAATAATTTAAGTATTTTATACAATTTGTTCCAAAATTGTATCTTTAAAATGATAATGACTTACATCCAATACTATATTAAAACTAATAAATTAAGTATAATATGTTAAAAGTTAAAAAAAACATAACTTAATAAGTAGAAGTAAAGATATTATTTTAATATTGAAATTTAGTTTATATATGATTACACTTTAGGTTTGATATTTATTTAACCTTATTAACCAACTTATAATTATTATTAGAAAGAAATTGAAAAGTCATGGGAGTTTTAAATGAATGTGGTAAAAGGAAAAAATGCATGGGAGTTTCAAATGAATGTGGTGAAAGGAAAAATGTTTCCTTTATAATATAACTAGGCGAATGCTCGCGCGTTGCGCAGAAACACCTATATAGTTGAAGTCTTTACAAATATATGTTTTTCTTAAATATAACAATAACGTTGTTGTTAAATTTGATATAATAATTCGTATACTAAAATGATATAATATATTGATAATTTTGAATTATATGATAATATATACATCTATTATAATTGTATGATTTCAACCGTTTGAATGACTTCTACCCGCGATTTACTCATGAATAAAATTAAATATAATATATGGTTTAATGTTATTTATAGTTGTTATTGTTAATTAATTTTTTAAAATTTATTTACTTAAGCTTTTAATTTCTATCATTATAATTATTTAAAAGTTATTTTTAACTATTGTTATTGTAAGTTATTTTAAGCTACTTATTTGAAAATTTTTAACGATTATAAAAATATCTTTAGGAAATATTTTAGTTAAATTGAGATTACAATTTAGTTTTTGCATTTATCAGTACAATTTGTCATTTATTAACTATTTACAAAATATTCTTTGGTGTTTTAAGTGGAATTGAAATTTATATTTAAGTTGACATTGTAATGTTATATTTAAATTAATAATTTAAGTATTTTGTCCAAACCGTTCAAAAGTTGTAGCTTTAAACTGATAATGATTTACATACAACAACATTTTAAATCTAATAAATTAAGTATAATATGTTAAAAGTTAAAGACATAACTTTATAAGTAAAAGTAAAGAAATTATTTTAAAATTAAAATTTAGTTTATTTATGATCACACTTTAGGTTTGATATTTATTTAACCTTATTAACCAATTTATAATCATTATTAGAAATACACTATAGTTTATCACTTTTAACTATGTATAAAATATTTTTTTGGGTTGTTTAAGTTAAACTAAATTTTATATTTAAGTTGACCCTGTAATGTTATATATAAATTAATAATTTAAGTATTTTATACAAATTGTTCCAAAATTGTATCTTTAAAATGATAATGGTTTATGTTCAACAATATATTAAAACAAATAAATTAAGTATAATATGTTAAAAGTTAAAAAAAACATAACTTTATAAGAAGAAATAAAGATATTATTTTAATATTGAAATTTAGTTTATATATGATTACACTTTAGGTTTGATATTTATTTAACCTTATTAACCAACTTATAATTATTATTAGAAAGAAATTGAAAAGTCATGGGAGTCTCAAATGAATGTGGTGAAAGGAAAAATGCATGAGAGTTTCAAATGAATGTGGTGAAAGGAAAAATGCTTCATTTATAAGTATATATAGATATGACTAGGCGAATGCTCGCGCGTTGTGCAGAATCATCTATATAGCTGAAATCTTTACAAATATATGTTTTTTTAAATATAACAATAATGTTGTTGTTAAATTTGATATAATAATTCGGAGACTAAGTTGATATAATATATTGATTATTTTGAGTTATCTGATAATATATATACATCTATTAAAACTGCATAATCTCAACCTTTTGAACGACCTCTACCTGCGGGTTACTCATGAATAAAATTAAATATAATATATGGTTTAATGCTATTTATAGTTGTTATTATTGTTAATTAATTTTTTAAAATTTATTTGTTTAACGTTTTAATTTCTATCATTGTAATTATTTAAAACATCAAACAAATTTTTTTTTAATTTTAAAGGTAACAATATAAACATTTATATAGAGTTATTTTTAACTATTGTTATCGTAAGTTATTTTAAGCTACTTATTTGAAAACTTTTAACGATTATAAAAATATCCTTAAAAAATATTTTAGTTAAATTGATTTCACAATTTAGTTTTTGCATTTAGCACTAAATTTATCACTTTTAACTATTCACAAAATATTTTTTGGGTTTTTTAAGTGGAACTGAAATTTATATTGAAGTTGACCATGTAATGTTATATTTAAATTAACAATTTAAGTATTTTGTCAAAACTGTTCAAAAATTGTAGCTTTTAACTGATAATGGTTATATACAACAATATATTAAATCTAATAAATTAAGTATAATATGTTAAAAGTTGAAGGCATAAGTTTATAAGTAGAAGTAAAAATATTATTTTAATATTGAAATTTAATTTATTTATGATTACACTTCAGGTTTGAGACTTATTTAACCTTATTAACCAACTTACAATCATTATTAGAAAGACACTACAGTTTATCACTTTTAACTATTTACAAAATATTATTTGAGTTGTTTAAGTTGATCTAAAATTTATATTTAAGTTAATCCTATAAGGTTATATTTAGATTAACTATTTAAGTATTTTATACAAATTTTTCAAAAGTTGTAGCTTTAAAATGATAATGGTTTACATACAACAACATATTAGACATAATAAATTAAGTATAATATGTTAAAAGTTAAAAACATAACTTTATAAGTAGAAGAAAATATATATTCTTTTAATATTGAAATTTAGTTTATATATGATTACATTTTAGGTTTGATATTTATTTAACCTGATTAACCAACTTATAATCATTATTGAAAGAAATTGAAAAGTCATGGGAGTTTCAAATGAATGTGGTGAAAGGAAAAATGAATGGGAGTTTCAAATGAATGTGGTGAAAGGAAAAATGTTTCCTTTATAAGTATACTAGGCGAATGCCAGCGCGTTGCGTAGAAACACCTATATAGTTGAAATTTTTACAAATGTATGTTTTCTTAAATATAACAATAGCGTTGTTGTTAATTTTTATATAATAATTCGTATACGAAATTGATATAATATATTGATTATTTTGAATTATATTATATTATATACATCTATTAAAACTATATAATCTCAATTGTTTGAATGACGTCTACCCGCGGGTTACTCATAAATGAAAATAAAAAATAATATATGGTTTAATGTTATTTGTTATTGTTAATTAATTTTTTAAAATTTATTTGCTTCACATTTTAATTTCTATCATTTTAATTATTTAAAACATCAAAATTTGTTTTTTGTTTTTAAAGGTAACAATATAATCGTTTATATAAAGTTAGTTTTAACTATAGTTATTAAGTTATTTTAAGCTACTTATTTAAAAATTTAAATGATTATAAAAATATCTTTAGGAAATATTTTAGTTAAATTGAGATTACAATTTAGTTTTTGCATTTAGCACAGTTTATCACTTTTAACTATTAACAAAATAATATTTAGGTTTTGTAAGTGAAACTGAAATTTATATTTAAGTTGACCATGTAATGTTATATTTAAATTAACAATTTAACTATTTTATCCAAACTGTTCAAAAGCTACACGCTTTAAACTGATAATGGTTTACATATAACAACATATTAAATCTAATAAGTTAAGTATAATATGTTAAAAATTAAAGACATAACTTTATAAGTATAAGTAAAAATATTATTTTAATATTAAAATTCATTTTATTTATGATTACACTTTAGGTTTGATATTTTTTCAACTTTATTAACCAACTTATAATCATTATTAGAAAGACACTACAATTTGTCACTTTTAACTATTTACAAAATATTCTTTGTGTTGTTTAAGTTGAACTAAAATTTATATTTAAGTTGATCATGTAATGTTATATTTAAATTAACAATTTAAGTATTTTATCCAAACTGTTCAAAAGTTGTAACTTTAAAATCATAATGGTTTGCATACAACAACATTTTAAAATTAATAAATAAAGTATAATATGTTAAAAGTTAAAGACATAACTTTATAAATAAAAGTAAATATATTATTTTAATATTGAAATTTAGTTTATATATGATTACACTTTAGTTTTGATATTTATTTAACATTATTAACCAAGCTATAATCATTATTAGAAAGAAATTGAAAACTCATGGGAGTTTCAAATGAATGTGGTGTCTTGGGAGTTTCAAATGCATGAGGTTCAATGAAAAATGCTAGCTTTATAAGATATATAAATAATTATGATAATGATAATGATGATAATGATATAGATGATAATTATTTTGTTATTGTGCTATTCAATTTGGTCTAATCATTTCAATAATCTGGATAGGGGTGTTGTGGTCATTTAACAAAATAAAAAATTTATTATATTTTCAATTAATCCACTAATTTATGTAACTAATTATATAGTAGATCATACACAGCATGCTTCTTATTCCTCTTGTGACGAACACTTACTTTATTGATCTCAAATCATTATCACTCACGTTACTCTGTATTGTGATGGGCATCGTCTTCAATCGAAAAACCGATTCGGCGATATGGGTAATCGATGGGAACAACTTGGATAAATGGGTATGTTGATTTCACAAAATCGATTTTGAGTGCAGATTATTTTTCCGTCATACCGATTGGTTTTCGATTTCACAAAATCGATTTCAGAATAGCGAAATTGATTACCCCTCCTTATTCCTTAAATCAAAATTGATGTTAGCTCTAAGATATCGATTCTTATGTTTTTCAGTACACATTTAATTTTCCATTAGAAATCCCAATTGGGAAATCTATCAGCTCTAATTGAAGATATTCCTCCTTCATTGCAAAATTCTTGCACATGTATGTTTTTATGTTTGATTTCTACATTTAATTATGATATTGATTGTATGTTTATTGTTTAGAGATGATGATCTTGTTTTGATGTTAATCCTTTACTTCATACTAGAACTTTTTTTTTGAATTATGATTTGATTAAAATAAGAAAAGGGTTTAATTTTAGATTAAACCACCTCGATGATGTGTTTGGTTGTATTACTATGGTGTTTTTTTATTGAAAATTTTGAAATATTCTATAAGAATAATAGTTTGATTCTTACCGGAACAAGATTTTAAGTTCATAATAGAAACCAATATAACATTTTTATTTCTACATATTTTAGTTCTAACAGAATAATCTTTTAAATTGTATGTAACACTACTTGGTTGATTCTTAATAAAATAAGCATTGAGTGAAAAGTTTAATATAAGGTTGTATTGGAAGTGCTTATTTTTTTGAATTTATAACATAAAACAACATAACATTCTAATTCTAAAAAAGGACATTATATCATCAATTTATGTTAGTTTATGTTGGCTTAAATCATAAAACAATTAACCTTGTTTTTTTGTGTACAAGTATATTCTCTTACTTTAGAACATTGATATACAACATAATTATTACAAAAAACATCAGATGGAGGTGTGTTTGAAAGTTGGTCTTATGAAGTTTGTGGATTTATTTTAAGGACATATTCTTTCTAGAATGAAAACAATTTGAAATTTGGTCTTATGAAGGAAGTGTGGTTGTGTTTCACATACAACATAATGTTTCACATACAACAGTTTATTAAAAAAAATCAACAAATAACAATATTGTACTTCAACAATGAAAGTTTTTTAGAATGTTTTGGATTTTAGTAGATGATCCATTCTTTACTGTGTAATTATTTCAAGATATTCGAAATATTCAAGTATTATAGTGTATTCATTCAAGCATAAAAAGTATGATGAGTTTTATAAGTTACAAAACCATGTGCTTGTAGAATTTCAATTAACACTTAAGGGCACATGAAACCTAAAGGATCTATGTTATACACTTTGAATGCAACATACTATAAGCAAAAAAATTTACATGAACCCTAATATAATCAAAATACAATAAAATAAATGAGGTTACATACATTTAGATTTATTATAGCAAATAAATCTTTGATCATTTCCTTTGTATCTTTAGAAAGCAAGCATCAAAACTATGATGCCTCTAATGACTCCCACCCAAAACCCTAGAAAACCTAGAATGAAGAGGAGATAGAGGAGATGGATATAAATTTCATTCCTAAGCCTTATGGGAAGAGAATGGGAGGAATTTGATGCCCAGTCCTATTTATAGTTTAGGTAACTTGCAGGCAAATCCAGATTTGAATTAATTAAATAATGGATTTAATCATAATTCATATCATTTCCTTATTATCATCTAGGAGGCTTTTGGAAAACCTAGAACAGCTCCTAAAATCAGTCAATGTTCAAATTTTGGACATTGACACTTTTAGTCCTTCTACTTTTAATTAATCCGATTAATCCCAAAATTAATTCCAATTAATTTCTAATTAATTTATAATTAAACAATATAATTTCGAATTAATATATTTTTCTCAAAACATATTAATAAATTATTTATTTTGATTTATAATTAATTTATTAATTATATAACAAATTAATAAATCAGTCTCTCTCTACAAATAACATTCCAGTTTCTTATTAGGTTGGAGGGCAACCCAAAAGGACATTGCTAATAATTTAAGTTTATAATAATTTTGTTAATGGCTTAGACACCTAATCCAACAATTGCTTTCTGTACACTTCTTCGGTGAGGTCACAATGAAGGAAATCATTTTCAACATCCAGTTGATGGATATGCTAGTTACGAGAGGTGGCAATGCTAAGAACAGTATGAATAGTGGAAATTTTGACAAAAAGATTGAATGTGTCATCAAATTCAAGGAAAGGTTGTTGAGAGAAGCCTTGAGCCACAAGAATTCCTTTATAGTGATCTAGGCGATTGTGAGAATCAAACTTGTGGCGATATAGCCAGCGACATCCAACAATATTAGCATTTGGAGGACGTGGGACAAGATCGCAAGTATGATTTTGATCAATAGTAGATATTACATAGTCCATGGCATATTTCCAATGAGAGTCGCACATTTCTTGAGCGGTAGAGTGCATAATAAGGGATATATGAGAATAGTGGAAAGGTTGAGAATTTGACGGGGTCATAATGATCCTATTTGAGAACGATTGGTCATAGGATGACTGATATTATGAGATGGCGGGTGGGAGCGGAAGGTACATATGTCAAAGTGTTGGAGAGGGAGAAGTCGAACCGACGAGACCGTGCGGGTGCGTCAGGAGTAGTGGTAGAAGGAGTAAACATGATATGAATAGGGTCATCATTAATGAGAGAAGCCTAGCCGAATGGAGATGGAACAGTATAAAGTCAGAGCATGGGAAATATTCTTCATCGAATACCACATGACGAAAAAAATGACACGTTGGGTTTGTAGGTCAAGACACTTGTGACCTTGTGGTCAGGAGACGGTCCAAGGTAGACACATGCAAAAGATCAAGTTGATAGCTTGTACGGGGCAGTGGAAGAAGTGTTTGGATAACAAAGGCATCCAAACACACGTAGATGATTGTATTTAGGGATGAAATCAAATAGTATCTTGAAAGGGGTTTTGTAAGATAATGTGGTAGTGGGAAGTAGATTTAGAGTATGAACAGCCGTGATGAGAGCTTCAGTCTAAAAGGCGATGGGAAGAGAATCTTGGAAGAGAAGGGTGTAAATGATGTTGTTTATTATTCAAATAGAACGTTCGACTTTTCCATTTGGTTGAGATGTGTAAGGACACGAGATTTTTGAAAGCATGACAAAACTCAGTAATAATTGAAGCACCCTTCTTTGTGTTGAGAAATTGTTCTTGAAGTTGGAGCATGCGAGACATCTTATTATTCAAAGAAAAATTCATCAAGTTTATCCCATAGATCCTTAGTTCTGTAATCATCACTGGAAATAATTTGAAGGAGGTTTAGATCGAAAGTGGAATAAAACCATGATTTCACCCGTGAATCAGTGGAGTCCCAATATTCATCTTCATCCGCATTAGGTTTTGACTTCCCATTAATATGTCTACTCACTTTTGCACCTTTACAAATATCCAAGAAAATTTGACGCCAAAGCTTGTATTTTTATCCATCAACACTGAGTTTGAAGCTAAACTGGTTATTGTTGGCGTAGGTGTCTAAGCCAATAACTAAATTGGTATATACTTGAATTATTAACAAAGTCCTTTTGGGTTACCCTCAAACATAGTAATTGAATATGATGACTTTTAGAGAGAGAGAGAGAGAGACTGATTTATTGATTTACTATATGATTAATAAATAGTAATAAATGATTTATTAATTTATTATGAAAATAATATGTTAATTAGAAATAATATTATTTAATTAAGAATTTATCAGAAAATAATTAAAATTATTTTTTTTGGATTAATTGGATTAATTAAAAGTAGAGAGACTAAAGGTGACAATGTTCAAAAGTTGAACACTGAGCAATTCTAGAACCTCCATAGGTGGGGGACACATTCTAGAAAGTCTTCTAGGGTTTTCCTTGGGCATTAAGCAGCCTTAGATGCTTTAGGGAGGAAGAAAAGGGATAAAGACTTATATTAGGAAACTACCTTATCCAATACCTTCCTAGTCACCTATATAAACCCCTAAGGGTTTAGATTTTCAAATTTTATGACTTCAAGAGCCATAAATTCGAAAATTACCTCCTCTCTATTCTCTCTTCAAGTCATCTTGGTTGCCAGGGTTTGGGTGTGAACCATCAGATGCACGACACTTATGGTGCTTGCTTCCAAGAGTATTTCAAGAAGGTTTGATTAGTTATTTACTATAATAACTAAAAGGTATGTAAACCCTAACTTGTTTATGATTTAAGAAATTAGCATAGGGTTCATAGGGTTCTTGTTGTTTAATAGAATGTTACTTTAATAATGTTATGACTTAGATCTTTAGGTTACATGTACCCTTAAGTATTAAGGATTTATCCGCGCTATCAAATGTAAAACCCATCAGTGGTATCAAAACATATGGTTGTCTAACAATTGATAGTGCTTTAGTTGAATTTAAACAAACCCGACTTGGAGAATTGGCAGAATTGTTATTCTGTCGTTGCGTCATGTCGTGGTGCTATTCATCCACGATGTGGTGATCTGCTGATCCGCAATTTTGCCTGTTCTGCCATGACGTGGTAATTGCTTACCTCGACGTGGTGATCCCTCTAGAATTTGTGAATTATCCCATATGATTTTATCAACTAATTAATTATCAATTAAAAGGATAAAGATTAAATCATGATTGGTTTAATTTTATATTAATTTTGAAATTTAAATTTAAAACTAGTATTTTAGAAAAGTTTAAAAATACACCTTATTATATATATATATATATATAATAATAAAAGTTAATTACTATATGTATAAGACTAAGTCATTCGAATTGCTAGTAGGCCTCATTCACGAAGCCATACCATAAGGGGAGTTTAAGGAAGCAGCCTATAAAATGAACGCCATTGGGTGTCCACTCTCACCTATCGCTCCATTGCATGGTGGGGGTCGTTAGTCGAACAGATTTGATAGGATATAATCTCATTAATGATTATAATGATAAATGTAACTCAATATTTTATAAAATCTCACTCTTAATTACTTTAGGAAAATGTGAAATGTATGCTAATCCATAAAAACGCACATCATGATTTATATGTCCTTAGTGGAGCGTGTGTGGTTAACCGGCACACTAATAGGGACTATAAAGAGATATGATGGGCATCTCGTAAATTATCTTTGTTGATGGAGCGTGTGTGGTTAACCGACAAATCAATGTGAGATGATAAATGACATCGAGGTTGGCAAGTGAGTTTCCATGGTTATTCACATCTCTTTTGTGATCCTCGGCATCCCAGTCACAAAAGTGAGAGCATAATCCAAAATTAAATATTCCATTGATAAGATTCAACGAATCTCAAAGGATCTAGGAGTTTCATAAGATTGGAATTGGTAAAAGCCTTACCTACCTAAAATAGATTTGAATTTGATTACGACATCCCTCTTCAAAGTTCGAATCGAAAATATGGTAACTAGCCTTAATTTAAATTTATGGGTTAATAATTAAGGATTGAAATCAACTAACTTGAATTCTCCTCTTGTATCCTATTTTAGAAATGGTTTTCCTCTTCCTTCTGAAGATGATCTTCCATATTTTGACCAAGGTAAAATGTTTTTCCTTCTTCAGGAATTGGTGGAACTGGACATCATGCTTTTTCATCTCTTCCACCTCCTGCTCCAGTGGCTCTCCCAACGTCACGTTTTCCCCAAGTTGAAAGATACGAGACTACTCAATCCCTATTGGCATGTAAACATTAAGATGGAAACTTTGTGTGCACGTATGTTTTGAAAAGAAATCGTACATTGACAAGTTGGATAGATTCGGTGTCGTCTCCCAAAGGAGCAACATTGAGTAGGTTCTTCTCTTGCTTCCAAAGTCATATAATTAGTTCATTAAGAACTTTTATATGAGGAATATTGACATGACCCTAATTGATCTGACCCAAAGGAGCAACATTGTTGCTGAAGCATAAATGCTTAAGAGCACACTTGAAGCAGAAATGTTTAAAGGGTTTGATTCCAAAGTTTCCATGGACATTGACAATGGTGGTCCAGAAAAGATATATTTTTCCATGTGGAAAAGGGTAGACAAAGGTCAAACAGTTTGATCGTATGGTAAAAAGAAAGGCTAATTATGAGATAGTTCCATGTGTTAATCGCAAAGAGTCAATTTGTTTCTATTGCCAATTGAAGGGAAATTGGTTGCGAAGCCGCCCAAAGTATCTGAAAGATCTCAGAGATAGTGAAGTCAAGTTGAGTGACTCTACTTCAGGTACATCCAATATCTAACTCCATTATCTTAGCAAGTTCATATTCATAGATTCTTTAATACATGATGTGATGATCACATTTCGATGTTATAACAGGATCTAAGAGAAAAAAGGAAACTTAAGCAGAGTGAGCTAAAACTGATTGTGAAAGATGGACTTCGGTTACATGGTTAAATGATCAAAATTTGGAGCTGCTACTAAGGAGTAAGAATAATTTAATAGATTGCTATTACTCTTCGGAATTGTCTAGAAAAATAGTTTTCATTTTATGAGTTGTAAGGACAAGTTCCAATTTTTTGTATATTTTCAATAATAGCGAAATTTTGGTTTATCGGGTTGCCTTGTTTTATATTTCCTTGAAATAGCATTTATGAAAATATTGCTTACATTTATGCAAGGTTGTAGAACTCGTTACTCGGTACCTGTTCGGCCGACTACCGAGTAGCGAGTACCCGGGAGTACTCGGGGAGTACTCGGGGAGTACTCGGATTCGGTAATTCATGTAGAAATATTTTTAGGCAAATTATATATGTCAAAATCATAAGTTGATTGAAATATATAACAAAATTAGATACATGTGAATAGACAAAAGCTAAAAAAACACATAATGGTTTGACTTCGTGAATAATTACTGAAAATTTAAGATATATACGTAGTAATAATCACACGTGTGTGTTAAATAATAAATCATTAAGTATATTATACATATTAATCACCGAGTTGACCATGTTTTACAACACTACTCAGTTCAGTAAGGGGTCGATCGGGGAGTACTCGGGATTCTGTAACTCGCCTCGGTAAGGGGCCGAGTAGCGAGTACTCGGAAGAGTAATCGGCCAACTCGGGTAGTTTTACAACACTGCATTTATGATAATAGCAATATTAATTGTGGATTTGCATCATATAATATCGCTTGTGGTATTGTCATAATTAACCAAGTGAAAAGGAAATCTCATCACCAACGGGACAGATACTTGGTGTGGTACAAGTCACATTGTATTGTATATGAGAAACTTGTTCATTAGAAAATTATGACTAATTCGTTGATCACATGTTTATGTGAGTCAGGTGAATGACTAATGGATCTAGTACATGTAAATATGGACTATTCAGATTCACCACAAAGAACGATAACTCTACTGGTCATGATTTACTGGTGTTTCAGTACATATGGTTGTGTTTATAAGATTAAGCTTAATTCCGATATTTTGAAAAGATTCAAAGAGTAGCAGAACGAATAACAAGAATCAATTAGGAAGAAAGATAAAAGATTCTTCAATATGAAAAGAATAGAGAATGCTTTAGTTTCATGTTTTATGATCACCTTAATGATTGTGGAACTATATCACAACTGATCCTCGAACAACATCTTAGTACAATTGTATGACTAAGTAGAGGAATCAGATATTGTTGAAATAGTTCAATCAAAATATGAATCATACTTCGTTTCCAATCAAGTTTTAGATTCATACTCTAGTTACTGCAAATCGTATCTTTCAAATCATTTCCAACTAAGAAGGTTGAAAAACACCTCAAAGTTTTTGGAGTAAAAAATCTTTTCTTACTCTAGCACATATAGAATTGGAGTTGTGATGTTTTTTGTTAATCAAGGAACTAAAGATAATCTGAGACCTATTCTATGAAGTGTTTTCTTGTCAAGAATCCACACGAACTTTTGAATATTGTTTTAGCTCATCAAGGAATGTTCCGTGAGAGAAAAACTCATATGCCAAAAATTCAGTGGGAGTCGTATTGATCTTGAGAGTTTCAAGAGTCAACCGACAATAAACCTTTTATTTAACACTAGCATGCAACTTGAGGTTGATAACCGGTCGTGTTTGATTGACACAATCTTATTTATGTGCACTTCTAGTTGAGTTGACAATGCTTATAAGTTCTATGTTTTTTCATTTAACTTCAAAAGCAAAGAATGTTGGTTAGTGAAAGTAGATTGATCAATATGGATGAGCTGCTAACAACATGGAAGCATTGGTAGGCCCTTGAGCTGACTGACGGCAAGAAATTTAGAATAGCGAACTTTAGTCCATGAAGGAAAACAAAATTTGAATTTGGTTTTTTGTCCTAAACCTTGTCTTATGATTGTAGGTTGGAAATGATAGATTCACATGGATGGGAACGTATGCATCGTAAAAATCTAGGTGAAAAAGTTTTCTCTCTAATTCATGAGAATGATTATGAGGAAACACTTTCGCTAGTAGATTTTAAAGGGTCTAGTAAAGATCAACATGGATATTGGTTGTGTTAATTGCATTCTCAAAGGCACAATATGATTGTGACATCCCTCTTCATATTTCGAATTGTGAGGAATGGCAAGGAATTGTTTGAACTTTCATGATATATACCAAAAGACTGGTAGCTAGTGGACAGTTGGAAGTATGATGTTTATTTAGACGGACCATAGTGACATGTTTTAGATTGAGATGATTTTTGGTCAAAATTGATGGTCGCATGGGAATATGGAAATGTTTCCATAATAGGAGATACTTGAAAAGTCTACATATGAGTTGGAAACTTTAATGAAAGAGAAGTGTTCAAGGAGTATACCTTGAATTAGAACCTTCATTACCATGGAATTGTTTCTAAGAACAAAGTTCCAATACGATATTCTGTAATATCATTGGCTCAGTCTCTGTGACTTTGACGCCTCGACATCACAGAAGGTCAATGCATGTAAGGTTGGAATTCCAATACATTTTCGACAATGACAAGAATCTGGAATTGTGAAATGAACATCATTAGAATAGTGTCCAATCGATCTGTTCACAAAGGAAGGACCATAAAGAGACATAATATGCATGTTCATAACAAGGCATGACTGATGTTATTTTATTTAGGTGGTTAGTTGATTACTCAAAACATTATACAATAAATAAAATCATAATTATTATGGGAATTAAATAATAGAGTTTTATTTATTTTCAATAAGTTTGAAACCATAGTTAATTAGTTAATTATTGTGTTTCACTTTGTGTGTTTTACTTCCTGAATAATTTGTTTATTCGAAGCTCCACAGTCGTTCATACTTTTGGAAGTAAGTAATGAATTAAGACTGTCATGGATTGAATTGTAAGATTGTCTATAAGGATTAGACATTGCAATAAGATTGCTACAATGTTCATGAGTACTTAGAAATGAAGATTTTAAGTATTGGATATACCCACGCTCTAAGAATTACTTCATGGATTCTGTCACAAGTAATTCTGAGACGATAATATCTTATATTCTTGAAATGGAGATATATGAGTTGTAATTTACAAGTCGATTATGCATTGGTGTTATGTAAATGCATCAGTAACATGATGTTATAAAACGTAGTGTCATGCATGATTTGATGAGTAAAAGATACAAGCATATAAGTCAAAATTTAGTCGTTCCTTTTGCCCTAACGGGAAAAGCAATATCTTTAGGCCCCTAGATGATTTGATGTCGACATCTGAAGTGCTTGGTCAAGCCTGGACTAAATTGATATGTTCAATTAGTAGTATGAATTCAGCCGTCATAAATCAGGAAATCGTGAAACAAAATTTTGGACAATGAGATTAATTTTAATCCATGTCTCGTGTCCATACGATATCTTGTAGAACGAAGGAATATTTGATCACTTATCTTAGGACTAATGTCTGATCAGATCAGAGACTGGAGTTGCTCTGGGAAGCACATTTGCTGATAATTTAGAAGTTTTACTGACAATTGTAGTTATTGACTTATCCAAGTGGGAGACTGTTAGACTAGGTGTCTAAGCCAATAACTAAATTAGTATAAACTTGAATTATTAACAAATTCCTTCTAGGTTGACCTCAAACCTAGTAATTGAATAAGATAACTTTTAGAGAGAGAGAGAGAGAGAGACTGATTTATTGATTTATTATATGATTAATAAATAGCAATAAATTATTTATTAATATATTATGAAAATAAAATATTAATTAGAAATTATATTATTTAATTAAGAATTAATAAGAAATTAATTAGAATTAATTTTTTTTGGATTAATTAAAAGTAGAAAGACTAAAGGTAACAATGTTCAAAAGTTGAACATTGAGCAATTCTAGAACCTCCCTAGGTGGGGGACGCATTCTAGAAAGTCTTCTAGGGTTTTCCTTGGGCATTAAGCAGCCTTGGATACCTTAGGGATGAAGAAAAGGATAAAAGCTTATCTTAGGAAACTGGCTTATCCAATACCTTCCTAGTCACCTATATAAACCCCTAAGGGTTTAGATTTTTGAATTTTATGACTTCAAGAGCCACAAATTCGAAAAGTAACTCCTCTCTCTTCTCTCTTCAAGTCTCCTTGGTTACTAGGGTTTGGGTGTGAACCATCAGAGGCACGACACTTGTGGTGCTTACTTCCAAGAGTATTTCAAGAAGGTTTTGATTAGTTATTTACTCAAATAACTAAAATGTATGTAAATCCTAACTTGTTTATGATTTTCGAAATTAGCATAGGGTTCATAGGGTTCTTGTTGTTCAATAGAATGTTACTTCATTAGTGTTATGACTTAGATCTTTAGGTTGCATGTACCTTTAAGTGTTAAAGATTATCCGCATTATTACATGTAAAACCCATAAGTTATATACGTTTGTAACAGCATAGACAAGTTGGCTAGCAGTCGGTATAGTGGTGGATGAACTCGCGGGTATAGACATAACTCCGGAAAGACAGAAAGAACAACTGAAATAAAAAAGAACGTAATAAAGAATCAGAAGACTACCTCATTTGAAGGAATTATAGTCGACGTCTTCTATTTTCACTTTTTGCTTTTGCTGCTTCCACATATGCTCTCATTTTTTTCTTCCCTATTTCTGACCATCGACCGATTCAACCATCGAGGAGCACCATGCCGACCGACAACTCCCCACTGTGAGATTCCGACATGGAAAAGGAGATAGATGCAACAACTTTAGCGTTTCTTCGGCGACTGTAGGGAGTTCCCGACGACGGTAGGCCATCTACTGCTAATTTATCTTCCTTTTTCTCTTGTAACATCGATTTTCAACTTATAATAGTAATTAATTGCAAAAATTATCAATTTTGGTTTTTCATTTCTAGCTTTACCGACGACTGTTGTTGTCACCGTCGGCGACTACCACCACGACCGCACCATCGGTTGATTTCCGCCACCACAAGTTCTATTTACTGTTACTTTGGAGATTAATTGCAAAATATACATATTCGTATATATTATGTGAAATTTTACATATGTGTGTATATTTGATATATGTATGTGAATCTATGTGTGTTTGGTGTATGTATATGAAAGTATGTATATTTGGTGTATGTGTGTGAAAGTATGTGTATTTGGTATAAGTATGATGCTATTATGTATGTATGTGGATGTATGTGTATTTGGTGTATATATTGTATATGTATGTGAAAGTATGTGTACTTGGTATAAGTAGGATGCTATTATGTACCGACAACACGAGTATTAGCGGCGACAAATATCTTTACCGATGACATTATGAGAAATAGCGACAATGCAGTACCGGCGACATTTGAGCGGCGACCTGTCGCCGCTATTGCCTTTACCGACGATAAATCTAAATTTTACTGGCGACTTGTTGCCACTAATTCCATTTTTTCTTTTAGTGATTACTATATTATATGTTTGTTTATGTTCAATTGTGTTTGTTTATCTCCGTTTGTTCATGTTCGTTTAGCATGTTTACGAACATAAACAAACGAATGTGAAAAATGTAAATTGTTAAACGAACGAACATGAACAAGAAAACATATTCATTTATCCGTTTGTATACATTTATTTGTTCGGCTAACTTAAAAATATATATTTTACTAATATTTGTCCAGTTTGTTTACAACCCTAATAATATCTAAAGAACAAACCATCCGCAAACACCTCATAACTTAGGTTTTGTAGATATTAAAATATATAATTGTATTCCCAGTACCGGTTTAAATATATATTGATGCAGCGAACAAATGACCAGAGATCAAAACTGTTGATTCTAGAAGAATACCCAGGATAATCTTGCCCAAACCACGTTGATTCTATGAATACCGTGAGATTGGCTTCAAAATTCGGTAAACGCACACGAAATTTTGAGAGAAAAATGAAAGTTCTTTAAACTGATCAATGACCATCCAGATTACATCAGAAAGACTTAAATAAGAAGAAGAATTTTAAAAGAAACCCTAAACAGACATGGGCCAAACACAAACCCAAAAACAAAGTCCAAAAATTATGAAAAAAACAAAAAAATGTCCATAAGTCCAATTTAGAAAGCGATTTCTGGACTCAGAAGGGGACTTACCTAGACATGCTCCTTGCTTCAAGCTTCGATTTGACTGGTCGTAGGCCCAAAATGGAGATCCGTAGCCAAAGTTATGACCGTTTCCGTGAAGCCCCTTTAGTCACACGATCGTGGGCCTCTAGGAACGCAAGTGCCCGATCCTCCACACTAGGGCCCACATCATCCCCTCCTGGGTAGACAAAATTCGACCTCGAATGTATAACAAGATCATCATCAGAAGAATCCTCATGAAAAGGAAGTAAATGTTTCACATTGAAAACATCAGAGCATCGAATGTGACTTGGCAGCTTCAAACGATAAGCATTGGAATTGATCTTCTGCACAATCTCCACGGGTCCAATCTTTTTGGCTGATAGCTTGTTGTACTCACCAACTGAAAAACGATCCTTAGTCAAAATAGCCCAAACAAAGTCACCCTCCTCAAAATCACTTGCCTACGTTTTTTATCTGCATCTTGCTTGTACTTGGAGTTGGCTCGAATCAAGTTTTCATGAACAATCTTATGAACATCATGTAGACCTTCAACAAAATCCTTCACTTTCTTTGGAACAACACCAGAAATAGGAAGCGACATCAAATCAAGTGGTCCCCGAGGTTGGGCAGAATAAACCACTTGAAATGGACTAAATCCAGTACTTCGGTTGACTGCATGATTATGAGCAAACTCAGCTTGACATGGTTTTTGATCCCAGCCCTTCACATGATCACCCACCAAACACCGCAAAATATTACCAAGGGACCGATTGACAACTTCTGTTTGCCCATCTGTTTGAGGATGATAAGCACTACTAAAGTTAAGCTGAGTGTTCACCAGTTTCCACAAGCTACGCCAAAAATGACTCAAAAACCTAGTGTCTCGATCATAAACAATAGAAGATGGCAAGCCATGCAAACGGTATATGTCTCGAAAGAATAATTGAGCCACATTAACTGCATCCGTCGTCTTTTTACAAGGGATAAAGTGCACCATCTTGAAAAAACGATCAACAACCACAAAGACTGAATCATTGCCCCGTTGAGTCCGTGGTAACCCCAACACAAAATCCATGCTTATATCCACCCAAGGTTTAGACGGAACAGGTAAAGGCATATAGAGTCCAGCATTGGTAGTCGTGCCCTTCGAAACCTAACAAATTCTACACCGTTTAACATATCGATCCACCTCCTTGCGCATAGTAGGCCAAAAGTAAGATGATTGCACCAACTGTAAAGTGCGATCACGCCCGACATGCCCCTCACCATGCAACTCCTTGATGATTTGAAGACGAAGACTAGAATCGGGGACACAAAACTGATTCCCTTTGAAAAGGAAGCCGTCATGCACTAGAAAATCAGACCTCCGCCCAGATTGTATATCCTGCAGAATAACAGAAAAGTAAGGATCAACAGCCAACTGCTCCATGAGGACATCCAACCCTGGCACACCAACCCTCATGGAAACTAGCAAATTACTTCTTCTGCTCAAAGCATCTGCCACCCGATTCGACACTCCAGACTTGTGCTTCACAACAAAAGTGAACTTTTCCAAGAATGCCATCCACCGCCCATGCTTATGGGACACCTTATCTTGACTTCGGATGTGCCTTAGAGAATCATGATCTGTAAACAAAACAAACTCTTTATGAAACAGGTAGTGACGCCAATGCTTTATAGCGTGGACCACTGCATAGAATTCAACATCATAAGTTCTATAACGCAGCTTTGGCCCCGTCAACTTCTCGCTGAAATAGGCAACCGGTCGTCCCCCTTGACTTAGAACTGCTCCAACTCCAACCTTTGAAGCATCCATGTGTAATTCAAAAACTTGAGAAAAATATGGTAATACAAGAATCGGTGCTGAGGTAAGCTTCTCTTTAACCAGTTGGAAAGCCGATTCTGCCGCCTCTGTCCAAGTAAAGGTCTTCCCTTTCATACAATCAGTCACAGGTGCCATAAGGGAACTGAAGTTTGGAATAAAAAGCCTATAGAAAGAAGCAAGACCATGGAAGCTTCGTACTTCAATGATGGTATTTGGAGTTGGCCATTGTCTGACGGCTGCCACCTTAGATTCGTCCACCTGTATTCCTTCACCAGAAACAACATAACCCAAGAACAAGACTTTTGGGACCATGAACACACACTTCTTCACAGCTGCATACAAACTATCCCTGCGAAGTAAGGTCAAGACCTGTCGCACATGGATGACATGCTCTTCAGGAGTAACACTATAAATAAGTATGTCATCAAAATAGACGACTACAAATTTACCAATAAAGGGCCTGAACAATTGGTTCATCACACACATGAATGTACTAGGAGCATTTGATAAACCAAAAGGCATCACCAACCACTCATACAATCCTTCACGAGTCTTGAAGGTAGTTTTCCATTCATCACCCGGTCTAAGTCGAATCTAGTAGTACCCACTCTTTAAGTCCAGTTTGGTAAAGATAGTGGCACCATTGATCTGGTCAAGCAAGTCATCAAGTCGAGGAATTGGAAATCTGTACCTCACTGTGATCTTATTGATGGCACGACTATCAACACACATACGCCAAGTACCATCCTTTTTAGGAGTCAACAAAGCAGGAACAACACACGGGCTCATGCTTTCCCGAACATGACCTTTTGAAATTAATTCCTCCACCTATCGACGCAACTCTTCATGCTCCCGAGGACTCATTCTATAATGTGGCCTATTAGGCAACTGTGCTCCTGGTTGTAAATCAATATGGTGTTGGATGTCACGTAAAGGTGGCAGGCCATCAGGTAATTCATTAGGGAAAACATCATCAAATTCCTTAAGTAAAGGAACCATAGCCTCAGGAACTTCAACCTCCTTAGTCACCTCCTTCCATATCAACACAAAAATTCCACCTTCCGCCTCTAACTCCTCTTCGAACTGAGTAAGGGTTAACAGAGTACCCGAAGGTCTTGCAACAGGCTCCTTTGGCTTACTGGGAACCAAAGTTATCTTCACACCACCAAACATGAAACTATAAGTATTGGATCTCCCGTTATGATCTATATTACGATCATACTCCCATGGTCTACCCAACAATAAGTGACAAGCATCCATCACAACTACATCACACCAAACATCATCTTTATATGTAGTACCAACAGAAAATGGAACAAGAGCTCGTTTAGATACAATTACCTCACCATCCTTCTTAAGCCATTGTAGCTTGTAAGGCTTGGATCTATTTTCAGTTTTTAACGCCAACTTTTGAACCGCCTCTTCAGATACCAGGTTATCACAACTTCCTTAATCAATAACGAAGGAACAAACCTTACCCAAAATAGTACATGTTGACTGGAAGATGTTATGTTTGAGCCAGTCATCACCAACAACTTTTGGTGTATAACAAGAGCGTCTCACCACCAAATTCACTCCTACATCTCCAGTTACAACTTCTTCTTCGAATTGAGGCTCGTCATCAGGCATCTTCGTAATTTTCACCAACATCATCATTTTGCCAATCTTCGGGCTCAGCAAACAAGTGTCGTTTACCAGCCTTCTTGCACTCTGATTGTCGGTGACCCGTCTCTCCACAATTAAAACACTTTAAGCCACTACTACCAGGCCCCCTAGGGATTGGTCCAACACTGGTACCTGTTGGCCTCTGTTGATTAGGCATAACACGGGGTACTATACCACCCGTCCCGGAACTTCCTCCAACAATGGCAGACGAAGATGAACCGCCCACCCGACGGTTTTGTTTCTCAAAAACCAATGCTCGTTGGTGTGCTTCAGAAATGGATACCGGGTCAAACATATTAACAGAGTCCATGATCTAAACCCGTAAACCTCCAACATATCGAGCCACAAGTTGTTCCTCTGTCTCCTGAATATCATTTCGAGCGATTAATTGGTAGAACTCGGTTGTATAATCATCAACCGACTTCGGACCCTGCTTCAGATTCTGTAGGCGTTGGTACATCAATCGTTGAAAATTATGGGGCAGAAAGTTGGACCGCAAAAACTTCTTCATCTTCCTCCAAGTCACAACCTTTGATTTTCCGAGTCTATCTCGAGTCAGTTTCAACTGTTTCCACCATGCGGATGCCCTGCCACGTAGCCTGGTAGCGATCAACGGAACTCTCTTGTTTTCAGGAACTTCTTTGAACTCAAACACTTCTTCAACTGTTGCCAACCAGTCGATGAACCCCTCCGGATTCAAACTAACCCCATCAAATTCTGGTATATCAATTCTCAATCTGGCCTCCCAACGCCTATTATCATCCCCACGATTATGCCTTGTCTGCCTCACCGGGTTCTCATCGGAAGACGAACCGCCACCATCACAAAACGGATTCCCAAACTCTTCATCTTCCACTTGTGACTGAGTTTGAGACCTGTTTCCTCCTCGATTCATCAGTTCGACCATTCGACTAGTCAACTGGTCAACCATTTGATCCATCATCTCCTCCATCCGTGCCATAAAACGTTGTTCTAGTTCCTGTTCACGAACATCACCGGGTGGTCTGTTTCTCCTTGGAGGCATTTTGAACCAGGAATTCGGCTCTGATACCAACTGATGCAGCGAACAAATGACCAGAGATCAAAACTGTTGATTCTAGAAGAATACCCAGGATAATCTTGCCCAAACCATGTTGATTCTATGAATACCGTGGGATTGGCTTCAAAATTCGGTAAACACACACGAAATTTTGAGAGAAAAATGAAAGTTCTTTAAACTGATCAATGACCATCCAGATTACATCAGAAAGACTTAAATAAGAAGCATAATTTTAAAAGAAACCCTAAAGAGACATGGGCCAAACACAAACCCAAAAACGAAGTCTAAAAATTATGAAAAAAACAAAAAAATGTCCATAAGTCCAATTTAGAAAGCGATTTCTGGACTCAAAATCTAGACATGCTCCTTGCTTCAAGCTTCGATTTGACTGGTCGTAGGCCCAAAACGGAGATCCGTAGCCAAAGTTATGGCCGTTTCCGTGAAGCCCCTTTAGTCACACGATCGTGGGCCTCTAGGAACGCAAGTGTCCGATCCTCCACACTAGGGCCCGCATCATATATATATATATATATATATATATATATATATATATATATATATATATATATATATATATATATATATATATATATATATATATATATATAAAAGTGTAAATGTAGGGTTGGATTTGACATACCTTTCATCACCATGACCCACAACAGATGAATGCGTCTCATGAGATACCATGATAGCGGTGGTGGCACCTTTTAGTTTTTACCATTTATACAACTTAACAAATCCATATTATTATTATATGTAAGTACATTCTAATGGCATGAAAATTCGAAAAGAGCAACTATATCATCAGATAGATAACAAGTTGTCATAAACTTTATGTTTCATATATATATATATATATATATATATATATATATATATATATATATATATATATATATATATATATATATATATATATATATATATAAATGATCTCCAGCCTAGCTGGTGGTGATGTACCGGGTTTATAACCCACAGTGGGGTGAGGTTGGATGTTCGAATCTTTGGGACTCCATAAATCCTCTTTAAATGCTCCTTGTGGGGGAATTTTCCCTGGAAATCCCGTCAGAGGCTGGGTTTGCCCGCTTTGCGGAGCTCGAACCTGGGGTGCACGTTTAAAAGTACGTGTAGGCTCCGTTAATTCATTTGTCGTTTCCAATATATATATATATATATATATATATATATATATATATATATATATATATATATATATATAGATCATATGTATATATATTATTAGATAGAAACCGTGGGTGGGGTTTGATTTATGAAGCAGCCAGGGTGTGTGGGGAAGGAAAAAGGAACGATCCACCAACCTGTTCATTTAACATTTCAACATAAAATTAATGCATTACACACACATACATATATGTAGATCCGACCCTTTCTTTTTATATAATTACAGCCTCCCAAACACATCGACGGCAGAAACTCTAAAAAAATTAATGAACTGTAAATAATAAGCATATATATACCTTGTTTGTCTGCTGCTTAATAACAGAAATTAAATTTGGATAACATGTTGTTGTATGAATCATGTTACTCCACCCTCAATTTCGGTTCATGTTATTATATGGAGTAGCATCATGTTGGATGCAACACCTAATTAAATCAATAAATAATGCATGCATCTTTTTTCATTCCCTTTTTCCCCTTTATATTATATGGAAAACCTTGGCCTTCACGTGCTAATTATGCATCTACACATGGGAATCTAAATGATTACCTATTAAGCATATCTTTCAGTACTTCCTTAATTATAATTATTCTTACACCTTGACCACCAACTAATTCTTTATAATTTTGTTTGAAAGAAGTGATTCTCAAACTTTTTAATTTGTTGAATTTATGAAATCCAAATTAAGTCTATGAATTATTGGGTTGGCCTACTATTATTATTGATAAGGATTGGCCCTTCGTTTTAATGGCTGGGACACAGGGTCCAGCCCAGGTGATGTTCATGTCTAAACTAACACAACCATTACCTTGAACCTTCATACGTGGGTCAACACCAACCTCATCACCATGCATCCTCATCCTCATCTTCCTATCCTTTCTACGTTTACGTTTCATGACTTCATCTTGCTCCCTCTCTACTAGGCTTATGCTTCTTTCCAATATTACCCTTTATAAACATGAAAATCTCTAGGTCACATTAGTAGTTACACATGTTATAAACAAATCAACTGCACTTTTTTTCCAAATTAGCAACATAAAAATTTAGCCACGAGGATTGGTCGCCAACTAATAATGAAAGAAACAAGTAAGCAAGTATGGAAGGAAACGCCAATTATCTAATATTATAAGGTATCTATGTCCAAATAAAAATAATAATCTGCATCACAATATCAATCAATGCATCCAATGAAAATTCAAATATGCAGAACTTTGCACATATGCCCCTGGGCCCGGGGCATGTGGAAGGATATTGTGTAATGCATTGAACCTTCGGAAAACCAAGTCTCTATAGCAAAGATATTGGCGACAAAAGAAAAGCCTGTTTTTTTGGTCTTTTTTGAAAGCATTGACATGAGTAGTGATGCGATCCCGATAGGCTTCATTTTTCAGTGTCACACTCCACAATAAGCTGCAGTGTTTATGTTTCTGATCGCATATGCAATCACCCATGGAATTGACTTAATAGCCTATAATGTTGACAAGAATACCACAATCTACAACAAGTAAGAATATCATATCATATAAAAAACATCAACCCAAAATTACATGTCAATGAATGGATTGCCAAGCATTTTGGAAAACTCAATTGTTGTAATAATGGATAACAAGTTAAAAGGAACAAAATTGCAAGTTTTGTGCAATTGGATACACAATCATACAACTCCAAATCTCGTACAACATCACCAAGAGGGTTTAGCATGACGGGTTCATTACACTTAGCTTGCATGCAGCCGTATAACAACATGACTCCAACCATTTGTTTAAGATTATGATTACAAGGCACACCATAGCAAGTCTACAAATTAATAGCAAAGATGGTATGAAATAAGGAAAACATTGCCTTTTGGGAAGCATCTCCAGCAAATATATAGATTCTTTCGCATAAAGAAGCACCACAAGAGACATCACCAAATCATGGAGTCTCGACTCTCGAGTTGTTGTTGTTGTTTTTTTTTTTTTTTTTTTTTTTTTTTTTTTTTTTTTTCGGGTTCCAAAACTATGAATTGAAGATCAATTCGTCTATGATCCAATGGCTTACACAAACTGGAAGGCAATAGAGAAATGCATATCGTCTTCTTGACAATCAGGTGTTCTATGTTCCTTGAAAGTCCACTATGAAAATCTTGTACTTGACATTAGTGTTGCACAAATGGGCGCCCGGCCCGGGTCAAATCTTGGTCAATGATATCCGATAAAAGACCACCCGGCCCGACATGGGTTTTGTAGCAGTAAAACATGTCTCGTAAGTAGTGGCAGATCCGATAAAAGACCACCCGGCCCGGGTCAAATCTTGGTCAATGATATCCGATAAAAGACCACCCGGCCCGACATGGGTCTTGCACAAATGTCTCATGATTGTTTTTGAAACACTTGATGTATGGGCTTGATAATTTAAAAATAAAAATAATTATCAGTATTTTTGGGACGTTACATAATCAATTCTAATTGATTTCATATTAATTTATTAATCATATAAATTAACAAATCAGTTATTTAACAATTGATCTCACATTAATTTATTAATCACATAATAAATCAACAAATCAACTATATATTTCCAATTAATATATTAATCATACAATATATTAACAAATCATTTATTACAATCTATTAATCATATAATAAACTAATAAATTTAACTTTTCTCTACAAATGTCACTCTAACCAAGTTCTAGTTATGAGGGCAACCCAAAAAGGACTTTGCTTCTAATTACAAGAATATACCAATTTCGTTATAAGCTTAGGCACCTTAATCCAACAGTCTCCCACTTGGATAAGTCTATAACTACAATTGCAAGTATAACCTTGAACCAAATAGCAAAGTGTGCTTTCCAAAGCCATTGTCGAACTCTGATTCAAATGAAATGTTGACCTTAAGATAAGTGATCAGCTATTCCTTCGTTCTACAATATATTGTATGAACAGATTCATGGCTTAAATGATCAACCTCATGTTCATTTTTTCTGTTTCCTAATCTCCCGATTTGTGGTCAAATTCAGACTACAAAATTGAACACATCAATTCTGTCCAGACTAGGACTGGTTCTTATAGATCAACTCAAATCCCCAAAGGGCCAGAAGATATCATTTTTCTTGTTAAGGCAAAAAGAACGAATAAACTCTGACTACATAACTGTAACATTTACTCATCAAATTGTACATGACACTACGATTTATAACATCAAGTTACTGATGCGTTTACGCAATACCAATGCACAACTGACTTGCAAATTACAACTAACGTATCTTCGTTTGAAGAATAGAAGCTATTATCGTCTTAGAATTACTCGTGATTAAATCCATGAACAAATCTCTAAGCTTGGGTTTATCCAATACTTAAAATTCCTATTTTTAAAGTACTCATGAATATTAAAGCAATCACATGCAATGTCCAATCTCTATGGACAATTTACAATCAATTCATGATAGTCTAAAATCACTACTTACTTCCAAAAGTATGAATGATTGTGGAATTTTAAATAATAATTAAATTACTTATGTAGTAAAACATGTAAATTGAAACACAATAATAAATTTATTAACTATGGTATCATACCCATTGAATATAAATAAATCCCTATTATTTAATCACCATAACAATTACGAATTTATTCATTGTATAATGTTTCGAGTAATCAACTAACCACTTGAATTAGATAACATCACTCATGCCATGTTATGAACATGCATATTATGCCTCTCGATGGTCCTTCCTTTTGAACAGATACAGTGGACATTATTCCAATGATACTCGTTTCATAATTCCAAATTCTTATAATTATCTAATATGTACTGGAATTTCATCTTTACATGCATTTACCTTTTGTGATGTCGAGTTTCTAAAGTCACAGAGACTAAGCCTTCGATGTTACAGAAAGTTCCACTAGAACTTGTTACTAGAAACAATCTCATGGTTATGAAGTCTTAAATTCAAGGTACGCTCCTTGAACACTTCTCTTGCGTTAAAGTTTCCAACTCACATGTAGATTTTACAAGCATCTCCCATTATGGAAACATTTCTATATTCCCATATGACCATCAATTTTGACCAAGAATCATCTCAATCTAGAATTTGTCACTATGGTCCGTCCTAATAATAACATACTTCCAACTGTCCACAAGCAAACAGTCTTTGGTAAAACCTTAGAATGTTCTTGACATTTGTTTAACAGCTTTAGCCACATGAAAACCTAACCCTTTTCTCATAATGCCCAAGGAATTTGAAAAAAAATAGAATAAGTGAATATTATAGCATATATAATCGATCCTAATCATATGTGAATCGACTCATGATGTCCTGCATAAGGATTTAATATCTATTTAATTCCTTTCTATAATATTTCCATATATGGAACCTCCTATGTTGAAACATTTCAACATGTTATTCATATATGTCTTAGACTAATTTCTATTAAAGTATGCAATATAAACCTTTAGATTTAAAATGAAGTATGAGCGTCCTCTCCTTTAAGTCCATTATAGTGAAATAGTTCCCGGACTTTGAAATTTGCAAATTGGAGACATTGTTCCCTACAAATAGTATTGCAAACATGCAAGATTAGCATAACAATTATGCTCCCGCTAGCTTTGACATGTACCCATAAATCAATTGGACTACTAGAAATCCATACGCTTTGACTTTCGTAAAGAAGTGCAAATTTCTATTACACGATGCTTCGATAAGTCTTCAATTAGACTTATTAAGCTTATATACCTTAGTTGGATAGCATATGTATGTGTGTATGTGTGTTTAAACCCTTCAAGACTGATAGATATATCTCTTGAAAGTTCAAACAAATTCTTGTCATTCCTCACAATTCGAAATATGAAGAGGGATGTTGTAATCATATTGTGAATTTGAGAATGCAACTAACACAATCAATATCCATATTGATCTTTATTAGATCTTTAAAAATCTATCAGCAAAAGTATTTCCTCATAATCATTTTCATGAATTAAAGAAAACCCTTTGCCACTAAGATTTCAAGCTGTATACGTTCTTATCCATGTGGATCTTTCATTTCTAACCTTTAGTAATAAGACAAGGTTTAGGATAAACCAAATTCAAATTCAGTTTTTCATCATGGACTGAACTTTTCTATTTTATTTTCTTTCCTTCTGGCAGCTCAAGGGCCTGCCAGTGCTTCCATGTTGTTAGCAGCTCACCCATATTGATCAGTGTACTTTCACTAACCAACGTGCATTAATTTTGTAGTTAAATGAAGAACATAGAACTCATAAGCATTGTCAACTCAACTGGAAGTGCACATAAATAAGAATATGCTGATTAAACATAACAGGTCATCAATCTCAGGTCGTGTATTAGTGATAACTAAAAGGATCATTGTCAGTTGACTCTTGAAAGATCAATACGATTCCCACTGACTTCTTGGCATATGAGTTTTCTCTCAAGGAACATTCCTTGACTAGATAAAACAAATATTCAAAACTCCGTGCAGATTCCCGACAAGAAAACATTTCATAGAATAGGACTCATATTATCTTTTGTTTCTCGAACAACAAAAAACATCACAACTCCAATTCTAAATGTTCTAGAGTAAGGGAAACATTATTTACTCCACATATTACGAGGTGTTTTCATCCTTCTTAGTTTGAAATTAGTTTCAAGATATGATTTATAGTTACTAGAGTATGGCTCTAAAACTTGATTGGAACAAACTGTGATTCATCTTTGATCGAACCATTTCCATCAATGTTCGATTCCTCTTTTTAGTCATACAATTTCACTAAGATGTTCTTGAGGATCAATTTTGATACATTTCCATAATTACCAAGATGACTATAAACATGATACTAAAGTAATATCATTTCTTTTCAGATTGGAGAATCTTTTATCTTTCTGCCTAATAGATTCTTCTAATCGTTCTGCTACACTTTAAACCTTTTCAAAAGTATTAGAATTCTACTTAATCTTATAAACAAAACCATATTTACTGAAGCATCAGTAAATCATGACGAATAGAGTTATCATCCCTTGTGGTGGATCTAGAACATCCATATCAACATGTACTAGATCCATTAGTCATTCACTTGTCTCACATAAACATGTGAATAATGAATTAGTCCAAATTGTCCAATGAACAATATTCTCATGCATCATGCAATTCGAATTGTATGACTCCACGTTTCTGTCCAATTGAAACTTGGTGATGATATTTCTTTTCACTTGGTTAATTATGATAGTACGACAAGCATATTCTATAAAAATAAATATCCATTATTAATATTGTTATTATTAGAAACATAACCAACACTTTCATTAATGTCATTGCAAGGAAATATAAATAAGGCAACTTCATAAACCAAAACTTGGAACTTGTCCTTACAATGCATAAAATGAAAAACTATGTTTCTAGACATCTTTGAAAAGTAACAACAATCTATTAAAATTATCCTAACTCCTTTGTAGTAGCTCCAAATTCTGACCATCGAAACATGAAACAAAAGTCCATCTCTTACGATCAGATTTAGCTCACTTTATCCTAGCTTCCTTCTTTCTTTTAGATCCTGCAATACCATCAAAATGTGATCATCACATTATGTATTAGGAGTCTAAGAATATGAACTTATGGAGTTAGATAATGGATGTACCTAAAGTAGAGTCACACAAATTGACTTTACCATATTCAAGATCTTTCAGGTATTTTGGGCAGCTGCGTTTCCAATATCCCTTCAATTAGACAAAGAAACAAATGGGCTCATTGGGTTCAACATGTGGAATGATCTCAGAATGAACCTTTCTATTTACAATATGATTAAACAGTTTGACCTTGGCCGACCCCTTTCGATTGGGAAGAAAAATATTTTCTTGATCACCAATGTTACCATTATCAATGTTCATGGAATTCTTGAGATCAGACCTTTTAAGCATTTATGCTTCAATTGTGTTCTTAAGCATTTATGTTCCAATAACCATCAACATATGGGTAAGATCAATTAGGGTTACATTGAGATTATTCATATGAAAGTTCTCAACAAACTGACCATATAACTTTGAAAGCAAGATAAGAACCAAATCAATGGCTTTCTCCTTCGGGAATACAACACTCATTCTTTCCAACTTGTCAATGTATGATTTCATTTTTAGAACATGTGCACACACATAATTTCCATCTTGATGTTTACATGCCAATAAGGCTTGATTATTTTCATATCTTTCAATTTGAGGAAAACGTGACGATAGGAGAGTCACAGGATGAGGAGGTGGAAGAGTTGAAGAGAGAAGAGGTCCGGTTCCACCATTTACTAAGGAAGGGAAGACAATTTCAGCTTGACTTGAATATGGAAGACCATCTCCAGAAGAAACGAGGCAGACCATTTATATCTTCATAAGACATCTAAAGTATGAAAAGAGAGAATTCAAGTTAATTTATTTTAATCCTTAATTATTAACCCATGCATTAAAAATAAGGCTAGGATCCATATTTTCATTTCGTAATATGAAGAGGGATTCCATAGTCATATCACAAAACTATTTTAGGTAGGTAGAAATATTTCACCAATTTCAATCACACGAAACTTCTAGAACTTTTGATATTTTCATTGAAACATCAATGGCATGTTTAATCTCAGATTATTCTCTTACCAATTTTGATTGGGATGTCGAGGATCACAATTAAGATGTGAATAACCATGCAAACCTGGTCAAATACCCCCAATTGTTCTATAATCTCTCATTGATGTGTTGGTTAACCACACACACTCCATCAAAAAATATAAATACGAGTTGTCTCATCATCATCTTTATAGCCCCACATTAATGTGTCGGTTAACCACGCATGCTCAACTAACGACTCGTAAAAAAATGATGTGCGTTTTCATGGATTAGCATACAATTTGACATTTTCCTAAGTAACTAGAGTGAGATTTTAAAAGAATGCTCTAGTACTTTATAGATTATACTTTTAATCTTTTATGTCCTATCGAACCCGTTCGGCTAACGACCCTCCACCATGCAAACGAGCAGTGGGTGAAAAGGTAACCATTCAAAGGTCATTTTATAGGTTGTTTCCTTATACCCCTCTTCTAGCATGGCTTTGTGAATGAGGTCTACTATTGATTCGACTGACTTTTCTTATATATGTAGTATAAAACGTTTAATATATATATATATATATATATATATATATATATATATATATATATATATATATAGGTGTATTTTAAAGCCTTTTAAAACACCTGGTTTAAATATTGTCTATTTAAGATTAATCAATTTAAACCTATCGTGGATTTATAATTATCTTTTAATTAGCATTATAGTTAAATTAATCATTTAATCCATAAGGATAATTCAATTTAATTATCTTATAATTAAATATTATCTATTCAAGATTATCTCCTAATATTTAGGGTTTATTTTAATTATCTAATACATGCAAAAATCAGATTTTGGCAGAATTTAAATCAGATAATCACCCAAAATAACCATATAAATCAGATTAGGCAGAAAATCCCGAAATTTTGTTTTGAGCTAAGCTTACGTCGTGACAAAGATATTGTCACGTCCTGAGAACAAATTTTCAAAAAAAAAATTGTTCGATTCAACTTATGCACTTTCAATGTTAGACACACGAAGGGTGTGATACCAGTGATAGGTTTTATAGGTTACAAAAACTATGTGCTTGTGGAATTTCATTTAACACTTAAGGGCACATGCAACCTAAAGGATCTATGTCATAACACTTTGAATGTAACATACCATGAACAACAAAACTATCATGAACCCTAATCGAAACCCTATTAAAATAAAAATACAAGAATTAGGGTTACATACATTTGATTTGTTATAGTAAACAAATCACTTCAATCCCTTGTAGTTGTTGGTCTTGGAAATCTTAACACCAAAAGGATAATTCCTCTAATAGCTCACACCCAAACGTTAGAACTAGAGGTTGAGAGATGAGAAAGGAGGAGAGCAAGAGAAATTAAAATTTATCTAGGTGTAGAAGTGCATGAAAATAGTTGACCCAAGGGTCCTATTTATAGTTGTCAGGAAACCCTAAAATCTCAAAATTTAAACATATAATAATATATATATATATATTTCAAATTAGACAATTATCTAATTTCCTAATTATCATTTGGAGACTTCTAGAAACCCTAATAGAGTCCTTAATATCGTCCATATGATGGAGGTTTGTAGATCCTCTCATTTTTTTCAACTATTGAACAATTACAGCATAGTCCTTACACTTTTAATTAATTCCAATTAATCCCGAATTAATTCCAAATTAATTTTGATTAATAATTAATCATTTCTAATTGATTTCATATTAATTTATTGATCATATAAATTAACAAATCAATTATTTAACAACTGATCTCACATTAATTTATTAATCACATAATAAATCAACAAATCAACTATCTATTTCAAAATAATATATTAATCATATAATATATGAACAAATCATTTATTACAATTATTAATCATATAACAAACTAATAAATCCATCTCTCTCTAAAAATGTCATTCTAACCAAGTTCGACTTATGAGGGCAACCCAAAAAGGACTTTGCTTCTAATTACAAGAATATACCAATTTAGTTATGAGTTTAGACACAAAAAATGAACATATATATTGCTTCTTCTTCTAACACCCCTTGCTAACATTGGCTCTTCACCTGGCCGACACTGTTTGCGAAACCTTTCATGTCACCTTTTTGAAGTTGTAAATTTTTTTAATAAGATGTTACTTCGTTGAAAACATTCAATTGAAAATCAAACGGATTCATCCCCTTAGGTCTATGTTTCGGGTTAGTATTAATTTATTCTTTGTTTTCCATTAGCCTACCAAGACTTTGGCTATCAATGGAAATTTTGGAGTGGATGAATGAACATAGAATGAACATGTGAGCCTCCTAATCTGTAACGCCCGCGAATTCGGGGTAATCAATTTAGAGACAATAAGCGTCAAAATGACTTTTTTATAGAAGAGTATTTAGAGTAAATAATCTTAACCAAGTTATAGTATATGTCACAAGGGTTCCGTACATATAAAGAGTGCCGAAATCCGAGTTATAACGAAGAAGTTATGACCTGTCGAAGTTTTACGGCAAAACCGGCACGATACCGGGAATCGTAAAAAGTGAGTTTGTGATAAAATACTTTGTAGCCTTTGCGATCTTAACAAAAGTCGCAGCATACATTAAACCGAGAACGTGCATAAAAAGAACATCCAGATGTGACTTCGTATGAGGAAGTTATGATTTTTTTCTAAGATTTAGCATAACAGTGCACAGCCCGGAATTCAAATTTTAGATCAATCGATTTTTAGCCGACACAACCTAAATGAGAATTGAAGATCTCATTAATAGGAGCTCAACGATATAAAGACAGACGAAAACGGACGTCCGATGACAATGTTATAATTTTTTAACAGACTTTATTTGTCTAAGCCTGTTAAAATATAACTTTAAAAATATAGTCAAAATTAGCCGACAGAGTCTAAACGAAAGTTGTAGATCATGTTTCCGCCTACACGTGGATGTAAACAACATCAAAAACGGAGCTCGTATGCGAAAGTTAAGGATTTTAGAAGATAATTAGTTTTGGAGTAATCTGCGAGTGACACGTGGCACAATCCTGACCACTGCTTCTTCCCCACACCTTGCCACCAGATGGTGACACTTGGCACTCAACTCGACGAGTTGGAGGCTCAGAAATCGCCGAGTTGGGCCATTTCCTAGCCTATAAATATAGGCACAAATCTTCCATTCCCTTCACACATCTCCCATTCTTTCTCTCTCAAACTTCTCTCTAAACCCCTCCCAAGACTTAGTACTTCCCAAGTGGTAAGAGGCGAATCCCGGAGCTCCAGAAGGCTCCAATAAGAAGAGCTTTCGGCTCGGAAGTTCTGCCCCCGCAGAGCCCGGATCCTAGCCAAACCTTCTAGTAAGTGAGTTATGCTTACCCTACTTTTAGTATAGTTTATGTTTAAGTTCAATATCATTATTATGAACTTATAAACAATATATATATTATAAAATATAATATACAAAGTGTTATTATAATATCTTTTAACTGCTCGTGGTACGGGGAATTTGGTTTGATGAGCCGCATAGGGTTGTTGGATTTCAGAAGTGCTATAATGTCAAAATGGTCCCGCCCTCCGGTGTTTCATGACTGGCCCCTGTCTGTACATAGTGGTTGAAAAGTATTATTTAATACTTATAAAACAATATCGCTCGTAAACAGTCGCTATAAATATTAGACTAAAATCTAGCAGTAATGATACTAGGTTTCACCGAAGGAAAGTAGAATTGTTAGAAGCGAAGTGCTGCCCGAGTTTGGAATCATCACTTTAACAAGTGAGTGCATAGTTACTTTCATCTTACACATAGATATGAAATATTTAATATAAATTACATGCTATGTGTGCATATTATCTGTGTTCTTGATATTTATGCTCGATAAACAAAATATACATGTTTTATTTGATTTAAACTGTATATGTATTTTATACCTATAAAAATATTGGGTAGAGATGGGTAGATGAATGACGAGAAATGAAAGATGAAATAGATGAACATTGGTAGCTATGGACTTAGTGTCTGATTGATAAACCCTGGCAGCTATGGACTTAGTGTCTGATAGATAAACCCTGGCAGCTATGGACTTAGTGCCAAATAGACAAACCCCGAAAGCTATGGGCTTAGTGCCTTGCAAATGAACATTTGCAACTATGGACTTAGTGTCTTACAAATGAACGTTTGCAGCTATGGATTTAGTGCCCTATAGATGGATATTGGCAGCTATGAACTTAGTGCCTAACAAATAACCTCGGCAGCTATGGACTTCGTGCCTGTTATATAGACCCTGGCAGCGATAGACTTTGCGCCTATTCCTTAAGACAATCCTTAGGAATGAATGAGTGAATGATAGATTATTCTTAGGGTAGATCCTTAAGAAATAAAGAAGATAATGGGGATGAGTAATTGGGTTAATTGTTTGATGATGCAACATAATAACTTTATTATTGTGGGTTGAAAACCCTATGTATTCACCAAGTTTCTCAACCTGACCCACTCAGTTTATTTGTATCACAGGTGTCGATACGAAGCTACATTACACTAAGAGATTAAAGGAGATGTAAATTACTAGTGTAAATGAATGTAAGGTCTGTTTATACTTATGTTTCTGTATTGACGATGACATCCCAAAGTTTTAATATAAACAATATACATTTCTTCGGAAATGATTTGATAAAATATCATGTTTTCTAGGAGCAAATTCAACAATATTATTCTTTAAAATGAATACTCTGATTTTCAAATAAGCAGAAATAATTTTTTTTTAAAATGACCGTGAATTTGGGGATGTAACAGTTGGTATCAGAGCATTAGTTTAAGCGAACTAGGAATAAGGATTTATTTGTAGACTTAAACTTAAAAATATTAAGAGATGATTGTGAGATGAGTGACTTCTATATTTAGGAAGTATGTCTAAATAGACACGAGCAATAGCTTATTTTAGGAAAGATGCCTAAATTGCTTTTTTGTGATAAATAATTTATGATGTCATTATTTGATCGGATCTATGGTCTGTTGTCGACCGGATCTGGAAATTTTATGTGTTCAGATTTCTAAACGATTAATTATGGTATTAGAACTAGCATATAACTTTTCGAGTGATAAGGAGATTTATACGTCTATCGTAAATAAAGCTTTCCTAATTCTCGTCACTACACATCGAACGTCTGATTTGGTGTATAGATCGACATGGTAAGAACTCGAATCCGATTCGGAAATGCTAATGCTAATCAGCGCCCTGTGATTGAGCGTGCACCAGAGGTAGCAGCTGCACCCGAGCCAATCACGATGGCAAGAGTCCAAGCAATGATTCAGGCTATGATGGCCGAACAAAGGGAGGAAATGAGGAAAATGTTGCTTAATAGGGATGAACCTACTGTGCCTATCGTGCAGCCCGAACTGAATGAAGAACTATAAGAGGAGGGAAATTACAGTCGTACTGTGAGTCAAGTTGGACCTCGAATGGTCAGGAGGAACGACCCGGACAGAAGGATTGATACGGATGGGCACATGTATAAGAACTTCTTGGGTGCCAAACCACCAAGTCTTTATGCAAGCCCAAAGCCAGTGGAAATTATGGACTGGATCTCCAAGATGGAAATGGTATTTGAAAGCTACAACTACAGCGATAAGCAAAAGACCGTATTTGCAGTCAGACAACTAAAGACCGAAGTTTTAAGTTGGTGGAAGTTGTTGGCAGATACAATGCCATGGGGAGAAGCCATGCGAATGTCTTGGGAAGCATTCATGGAGCAGTTGAAAATGCAATACTGCTCAGAGATAGATCTGATAGACCTAAACAACAAGTTTCAGAACCTGAAGAAAGGGAAGATGAGTGTTGATGAGTATGCCACCGCATTCACCGAGAGGATGAAGCTATTCTCCTACTTGGTGCCTACTGAAATCTTCAAGATAGATAGGTTTGCAAACAGATTGCCAATGGACTTTGGCCCAACGGTCAAAATGGAAACTACTTTGAAGACAGTCGTTAGAGCAACTAAGAATGTAGAGACCCAGATAAGAGAAAAAGGACTAGAAAAAGATAAGGCGGGAGAAAAGAGGAAGATGGAGGTATCCTCAAGATCTGATAAGAAAGGAAGATTCTCGAAGTCTAACCTGGATGACCAAAAGTATGGAGCCAAATGGTGTGAAAAATGCAAGAAGAAGCACTATGGGAGATGCGACGGAGAAGTGACTTGTTACAAGTGTGGGAGGATCGGTCACTATTCCAGAGATTGTATGCTTAATGATAAAGTATGCTACAGATGTGGAGACAATGGTCATATGTCAAGAGATTTCCCGAAGAAAAATGAAGCAGCAAGACCAAATATACCACCAAAGCCAAAGGCAAGAGCATTCCAGATGATCCTTGATGAAGCAGGCGATAATGCAAGGGATCAGAAGTAAGGGACTTTATATTGAAGATCAAGATATAAAGTAGCCATGCGGATAACATCATGTGGTGTAGCCATTAGAGGCATAGTATAGGGTGAAATTGAACATCTATGTAATCGTTTCAAGAAATAATATAAACCTTGGTTTTGTTATCTGGTGTGTTAAATGACTATGTGAAACTTTTGTATGGTGACTTGGAGAACTGCGAGACAATACTTGGGACAAGTATGAGTAGGTGTGAAAGGTAGTAGAGGCATATACTACCGGACGTACATGACTCATGCTAGGATCAGGGAAAGTTACAAGGTTACCAAGGCACTAGTAATTGATCCTGTTTTGTTCATGTTTGTCGTTACAATTGTTTCGGTAATGACTAAGAAGATGATTATTCTGATCCTAGTGGTCATATCAAATCGAGTCCACCTAAGACGAGTATGTTACGTGGTTCAGAGAACCAAGATCGATGTAGTATTTGACTTAAGCCAGAAGATCCAAATGAAAGATAATTGAAGCGATCAGTAGAAGTATCGTGATCGTCGTTAAAAATTTTGTAGCTAAAAGTGCTACATCCTAGAATGTGATTATATCACATTAGAACATGAAGGAAGGTATATACCATTCTGGAATTTGACACAAAAAGATGTGAGTCTAAGCGTTGCATCATACGAGGAGAGGTCATTAGAACATGGCTCATCGGTCTGTCATGAGAATCGAAGTAAAGAACTTCTCTTAAGTTAAGTATGTTTAAGAAGAAGTAGGAGTCTCCAATAAGGATTGATTTTGTAACTCGAATGTTACAATTAAAAGTCCAACGCGAGATAGAGAGCGGGTGCAAGAGTAAGCGCCGCCTGCAGTCAAGAAGTCCAAGAATTAGATACTCATTCGGAGGAACATAGGAGTTACGGTTATTACCTAGGATGTAAACATAATGTATGGAGTCATTATACAAGCCTTGTTATGTTGATGATTCTGGGACGTAATCATCCTAAGGGGGATATAATTGTAACGCCCGCAGATTCGGTCTAGTCAATTTAGAGACAATAAGCGTCAAAAATGACTTTTTGATAGAATATTATTTAGAGTAAATAATCTTAACCAAGTTATAGTATATGTCACAAGGGTTCCGTACATATAAAGAACGCTTAAATCCGAGTTATAACGAAGAAGTTATGACACGTCGAAGTTTTACGGCAAAACGGACACGACACCAGGAATCGTAAAAAGTAAGATTGCGATAAAATACTTTTTAGCCTTAGCAATCTAAACAAAAGTCTTAGTATACGTTAACTATAGAACGTGCATAAAAAGAACGTCCAAATCTGACTTCGTATGAGGAAGTTGTGATTTTTCTAAGATTTAGCATAGCAGTGCACAACCCAGAAGTCGAATTTTAGATCAGTCGATTTCTATCCAACACAACCTAAATGAGAATTGAAGATCTCATTAATAGGATCTCAACTATATAAAGACATACGAAAACGGACGTCGGATGACAATGTTATGAATTTTTAACGGACTTTATTTGTCTAAGCTTGTTAAAATATAACTTTAAAAATAAATTCAAAATTAGCTGACGGAGTCTAAACGAAAGTTATAGATCATGTTTCCGCCTACGCGTGGATATAAATAACGTCAAAAGCGGAGCTCGTATGAAAAAGTTACGGATTTTATAAGATAATTAGTTTTTAGAGTAATCTGCGAGTGACATGTGGCACAATCCTGAACACTGCTTCTTTCCCACACCTTGCCACCAGATGGTGACACTTGGCACTCAACTCGACGAGTTATAGGCTCAAAACTCGCCAATTTGGGTCATTTCCCAACCTATAAATAGAGGCGCAAATCTTCCATTTCCTTCACACCTCTCCTATTCTTTCTCTCTCAAACTTCTCTCTAAACCCCTCCCAAGCCTTAGTACTTCCCAAGTGCTAAGAGGCGAATCCCGGAGCACCAGAAGGCTCCGAGAAGAAGAGTTTTCGGCTCGAAAGTTTTGCCCCTGCAGAGCCCGGTTCCTAGACAAACCTCCTAGTAAGTGAGTTATGCTTAACCTACTTTAAGTATAGCTTATGTTTAAGTTCAATATCATTATTATGAACTTATAAACAATATATATTATAAAATATAATAGACATAGTGTTATTATAATATCTTTTAACTACTCGCGGTACGTGGAAATCTGGTTTGAAGGTCGCATAGGATTGTTAGATTTCAGAAGTGCTATAATGCCAAAATGGTCTTGTCCTCCGGTGTTTCATTTCTGGCCAATGTTTGTGCATAGTGGTTAAAAATTATTGTTTAACACTTATAATACAATATCGCTCATAAATAGTCGCTATAAATATTAGACTAAAATCTAGCGGTAATGATACTAGGTTTCACCGAAGGAAAATAGAATTGTTAAAAGCGAAGTGTTGCCTGAGTTTGGAATCCACACTTTAACAAGTGAGTGCATAGTTACTTTCATCTTACACAAAGATATGAAGTATTTAATATAAATTATGTGCTAAGTGTGCATATTATCTGTGTTCTTGATATTTATGCTTGATAAACAAAATATACATGTTTTATTTGATTTAAACTGTATATGTATTTTATACCTATAAAAATATTGGGTAGATATGGGTAGATGAATGATGAGAAATGAAAGATGAAATAGATGAACATTGGCAGCTATGGACTTAGTGTCTGATTGATAAACCCTGGCAGCTATGGACTTAGTGTCTGATAGATAAACCCTGGCAGCTATGGACTTAGTGCCAAATAGACAAACCCCGAAAGCTATGGGCTTAGTGCATTACAAATGAACATTTTCAACTATGGGTAATGATACTAGGTTTCACCGAAGGAAAATAGAATTGTTAAAAGCGAAGTGTTGCCTGAGTTTGGAATCTACACTTTAACAAGTGAGTGCATAGTTACTTTCATCTTACACAAAGATATGAAGTATTTAATATAAATTATGTGCTAAGTGTGCATATTATTTGTGTTCTTGATATTTATGCTTGATAAACAAAATATACATGTTTTATTTGATTTAAACTGTATAGGTATTTTATACCTATAAAAATATTGGGTAGATATGGGTAGATGAATGATGAGAAATGAAAGATGAAATAGATGAACATTGGCAGCTATGGACTTAGTGTCTGATTGATAAACCCAGGCAGTTATGGACTTAGTGTCTGATAGATAAACTCTGGCAGCTATGGACTTAGTGCCAAATAGACAAACCCCGAAAGCTATGGGCTTAGTGCCTTACAAATGAACATTTGCAACTATGGACTTAGTGTCTTACAAATGAACGTTTGCAGCTATGGATTTAGTGCCCTATAGATGGATATTGGCAGCTATGAACTTAGTGCCTAACAAATAACCTCGGCAGTTATGGACTTAGTGCCTGTTATATAGACCCTGACAGCGATGGACTTTGCGCCTATTCCTTAAGACAATCCTTAGGAATGAATGAGTGAATGATAGATTATTCTTAGGGTAGATCCTTAAGAAATAAAGAAGATAATGGGGATGAGTAATTGGGTTAATTGTTTGATGATGAAACATAATAACTTTATTATTGTGGGTTGAAAACCCTATGTATTCACCAAGTTTCTCAACCTGACCCACTCAGTTTATTTGTATCACAGGTGTCGATACGAAGCTACATTATACTAAGAGATTAAAGGAGATGTAAATTACTAGTGTAAATGAATGTAAGGTCTGTTTATACTTATGTTTTTGTATTGACGATGACATCCCAAAGTTTTAATATAAACAATATACATTTCTTCGGAAATACTTTGATAAAATATTTATCATGTTTTCTGTGAGCAAATTCTGCAATATTATTCTTTAAAATGAATACTCTGATTTTCAAATAAGCATAAATAATTTTTTTTAAATTAGCGTGAATTTGGGGATGTCACATAATCTAATCAACTTGTTATAGGTTATTGTTGGAATGTATAATCTATTACCCTTTCTCGTTTCTCATTAATATGTTTGCGTGCATTATCCAGTGATACATTGGATAGATGTCGATATTTAAGGAATTAAATGTCAAATGCTCAAACGAAGAAGAAACATAGAGCTTATAAACGATTATTATTGACTTCTGTCCAGGGAAACATTGTGTATGTAGAACTTGGTGATGCAACTGCTGTGGCAGATTCATCAGCTGACCACATTACCAGTTAATCATTTCCTCACACATGTAGTCAACGCATGCCTCATGCCTCATTTTCTCAGGGCAACAACCAAAGTCATTGTTGCTTAAATTATTGTCATACATTCTGTAATAGGGTAAGTGTGTATACAAATAACTAAATTCATAGATAAAATTTCGTATCTTTAATGTTTGATTTCGGCCTTGAACTGATTTTCTGTGGCAGACAGTCTCCTGGAGCTCATAATGTTGTTTGGGCCCTTCATGAAGCTCTCAAGATTCACGTAAAAATACTTTGTTAGTATCTTTCTTAATATATTCATCTATTTTCAAATTAACAATTACTATGATATTTGATAAAAATGAATTATGTTATGTATATGACCGGCTGTCTTCGACATCCCATTGATATTTTTACAACCTACAAAACCAAGCTAATTCTAAGAAAAAACTTTTTTTTAGATAAATGATTTAATTAAAAGGTATTTTCTTATTATTCTCATAGTTTTTGGTATGTCCATTTTATGTCATTTGGTTTTCCTTTCTCTATGTGTTTCATCAATTCCCATTTGCATAAACAGTGGCAGGTTATTTTTTAGAAAATGATATGTAAGATATTTATATTATTGGTGTCTTTTGTCTGTGTACTGATATTATCAATTTTTATTTTTGAATGCTAATCATGTCATCATATAACAACTCTTCTTTACTAGTTTTATATATAAAACACAGAAGCTTATTTATGGTATATGCATATGAGGAGCATATCCATCTTTCAAGTTTGTATAATTCATTGTAATTTCATATTATATATATATATATATATATATATATATATATATATATATATATATATATATATATATATATATATATCCTCCCTAATAAATAAAGATCTTTTGGCCACATGTCACATTCTCATTTATTTTGCCACATGTAATTTTATGGTTTTTTTAATTAATTTTTATTCCACATGTCATTTTATGGTTTTTTCATTTTATTAAATTCCAAATAGTATTTAAATGCAATAATAAATGCATATCAATTTCATTAATGAACTTACCTTTTAATTTCAAAATTATTAAATTAAAGATTTTCTTTATTTATTTATCTAAATTATTTGTTTAAATTTTAATGAGAAAAACACTTTAATTTTTATAATTCAATATTTTCTCACTTTACTTATAAATTCAAACTTCTCAAATGTTTAAAATTTTGTATTTAGTTTTTTTCTTTTAAAATAAACTCATGTAATACATTGGTCTCACACCTATTATATATATATATATATATATATATATATATATATATATATATATATATATATATATATATATATATAACTCAAAAGCCCATTTATGGTATATGTATGCATACGACGGGCCCCTCTTTCAAGTTTCAAACACACATGTATAAATCCTTGAGGCCAAGAGGCCCGAGACCGAGACTAGAGAAATCGTGCAAGACTACAAGTAAATCATATTGTGGGATATTGTGGGATAAATATATGTTTTTTCAATTGTAATCATTTTATCTTTTATTGATATGTAAATGTTCTAGTAAAATTTAAATGCAATAATAGTTACGAAAGATAAATGAGCAACAAGTTACATCGCTATTCTTTTCTAAATGGCAAAACTAATTATTTTAAAAATGACATCTACAAATCTATGGTCAAACACATTACCCAGTTGAACTCTATTTAGAAGTTTCATGACCTCTATATATGACAAAATTAATTGCTTAATGTATTTTATATCTAGACTTGTTTTTTCCTTGCAAGTGTTGTGTTACTTTTAGTCATTTCATATTATTATACATGTTACATTCCAGTTACTCTCGTTTGCATGTTTG
Source organism: Lactuca virosa (assembly GCF_052849685.1). Classification (NCBI taxonomy): domain Eukaryota; kingdom Viridiplantae; phylum Streptophyta; class Magnoliopsida; order Asterales; family Asteraceae; genus Lactuca; species Lactuca virosa. Next base: position 371,491,833 of record NC_136430.1, on the reverse strand, counting down.
CATGCATGTATTTTTTTTTTTTTTTTTTATAAACATTGCACATTGTGTTGATAAAAGATTTTATATGCTATATGAGAATTTTGCAATCTTAGAATCCTGGGAAAGAAATGAGAAGTTAATAAAAAAAAAACAAATAAGGAAAGGAATCCAGGAAACAAAACCCATATCGAAAAGGAGCATATTGGGTTATCCTTCATAGTTCGTACTTCATGACCTTAATGGGTTATCCTTCATAGTTCATATATTTCATGACCTTAATTTAGCCTTGAATGTGGAGAAGCCCAACAAAGCATTGCTTAGCCTATTTACTGAGTGCCACGAGGCGCACAAATATACTACTCATACCGGTTCCAAAACTCATCAAGATCGAATCATTCTAAAACGAGATCAGACCGAGAAAAAAAAGTCGATACCGCCTAAGACTGGTTTGAAATTTGAGACATGTGTCAATTAAGAACAACCCGTTTTGTGACCGACCCAAGACCGATCCCAAAAAAGACCGGACAATTTTAAAAGAGACCCAAGACCGATCCCAAAAAAGACCGGACAATTTTAAAAGAGACCCAAGACCGATACACAACCCATTTTGTATACAAACCTCCATCTTGTAAATTATATAGTTTAATTTAATTGAAAAGATCTTCATTATATGTGTAGAAAATTTCAAACTGGACCGAGACCAGTTGTGTGCACCTACGCCACAGCCCACTGATCATGTCTTATGCAAATAAGCAAACAAAGGAACTTGAGGTGAACAAATCGGATAAAAAAATTTCGGCCCGGGTTTAAAATCAGTTCCTGATTTCGGTAATTTTTTCAAAATGGACAAATGGGTTTTGACCGGAAGTAAGAGTGGTTTTGGTGCTAAAATATTCAGTTATATTATATACTTAATTACAAATCGAATTTAAATCGAGCTTTAGAAAAAAAATTGTTATTATTTTTTAAATCATACAAATACTAAAAAAGAAAAAAAGAAGTTCAAACAATATTTAACTCCAATAACATTTTTTATGATATTTGATTATAAATATAAAGAAATATCAAACATAAATATTTTTCTTTTATATAAATATATATTTTTTTCTGCATGAAAACATATAATATGAAAAAAGAAATTACTTGGGATTAAAAAAATATAAACTTAAAGAATTTTCTTGCAAATGATATTTATGGTAACCTAAAGAATCTGTTATTGAACATTTTTTATAATGTCATAGCATTAATGAACATAAAAACTATTTATGATCCAATCAAATATTTTTGTCAAATATGAAAGCTTTTATATCAATTTCCTTATTACATATTGAACTAAAATCAAGTTTAAAAAACAAATATTTATTAGGTTTTTTAATTATATAAATGCTAAAAAATAAGTTCAATCAATATTTAACTCCAACAATTTTTTTGTAATATTTGATTATAAATTCAAAAAACGAAAAAGATAATTGATATCAAGAAATAGTAGTTATTGTTGTCAATAGGAGTGATATACAATTATATATACGTTTACTTCTTCAATAGTTTTAGTTCGACTTTGAAATTTTGCCTTTAGGGGACGATATTATCCAAGTTTTGTATTCACATCAAGAAAAAGCGTATTTTCACCAATCGACGGAAGTTTTGATCTTTTATATTGTCCCTCAAAGAAAAAAAATTGATTCTGAAACTATTATTGTAACACCCGATTCCCGGTACGTTTTTATTTTCATCAAGTCCTTGATTTTGTACATGAGACTTGGCTTTGTGGCTGGAGCGTGGTGCACCTCTTGGAGAGCATGGTGAGTCTGCCACGTGGCATAATGCAACGCGTTTCATGTAGGGCATGACGTGCCATAGCTGGCAAGTGAATCTCTAATTCCCGGACCTTGGGCCCTATTTAAAGGCACTCATGGCCGGTGATGAAGGGGAGCAAGATGGGCATGTGCAAATGGCTTATTTCTTTTAGGGGCCCAATTTTTTTAGTATATTCATTATTCAGGTCAGGAATCACAAAATTATATCATGCCCATTTCTAATCCACGACTCCACGCACAAAAGGCAACAACATTCAGTCGATCATTCAAGGCAGCAACATTCAGACTTCAGATTGTTCTCTTGGTCAATGTTGGATTTTTCTAGTTCTCTTTTTGTTCAATTCTTCCACTTATCAGATATTCAGATTATGTTATGATTGTTATCGGTTATTATTGTTATCAGATGTAGAGAAACTGAATGAGTGAATGTTGAATACTTATCAGTTATCATTGTTGTTAGATTATGTTATCAGAAATCAAAAATTTTGAATGTTGAAATAGACTGATTGATGATTGAATCGGAAATCAAAGATTATGAATTTTGAAATAGATTATAGATTCTCGCATAACCTTCCATGAGAAGAGAAGACCCATTAAACAAAATTACAAAATTTGTATGACTCTAAAGTAATCATATATACATAAAAAATTTGTAACGCCCCGATTCTCGAATACCAATATATGGTTATGAATTCTCATGAATTCAAGGCCTACTCGACGAGTTGGTTGCCTGACTCGTCAAGTAGCAGCGGGTTTGAACCGCGTGTTAAGTGACCAACTCGCCGAGTCGGAAGAGTGACTCGACGAGTTAGAGCTGTAAGGTAAAACCCTAATTTCCGGGGTTTGGCACCCTATTTAAAGAATCATAAGCCACCTTCAGCCTCTTTACAGTCCCTGGAGAGCTTAGCAAACCCTAATACGTGTGTGTGTGTGTGCCCCATTGTGTGTTTTAAGCTTTGGAAGAGGATTCTTGGTGAGAAGAGCTTGGGGGAAACATGCGGATTGAAGCAAGGAATTCGTGGGGATCAGGATCTACTTCAGTTGGCATCTTTTGGGAAGGTATTAAGCTGTTATCCCAACTCCATTTCATTCTAGGTCTCTTTGGATGAAATTAGGGCTTCTTGGTTTGGTTATGAAGCTATTTTTGGGTATGAGCTTAGATCTGAAGTTGTAACTTCAGATCTGAACTCTCTTTGATTTGTAAGTCCATAAAGCTATCAGCTTTGGCAAGTATGAACCCCTCCTTGAGTGTAAAACCCCATTTCAAGCTTGGATTGGCATTATGAGTCATTAGAGCCTTGCATGCACGTAAAGTTTGCAACTTTACGTGATAAGCATGCCTTGGGAAGTTGGATCTGCAGTATGGAGTCTTAGCATAGCTTAAAAAGCATCTGTATGGATGAAGGACTGAAGGGACTCGACGAGTCGCATGGTAGACTCGGCGAGTGATATGAAGATGGTCATGAACTCGACGGGTTGGATGAACAACTCGGCGAGTCCGATGAAGATTGCCTTGGACTCGGCGAGTGGCATGGTGACTCGGCGAGTTGGCAAGTTATGCAAGGAACTCGGCGAGTAGCTGAGGATACTCGGCGAGTTGAGGTCAACATGGACTGTTGACCTTGATAGTTGACTTTGACTTTGACCAAGGGTTGACCGTTTTGACTTTTGAGGATAATTGGTAAGCGGGTATTTATGATTAGATCATTGATGGTTATAGGTGTTGGAGTTTGGGGCAGTGTGTCGGGAGCGTGTTTTCGTGGTTCATTCCGGCATTGCAAGGTGAGTTATCTTCACTATATCAACAGGGTCTAAGGCACCAATGTCGTCCCCTTTATGGTTTGTATTTGGATTATTGCATGATATGCTTACTGATTTACATCCTGGTAGTTAGGATGGTGATATGCTATGTTAGTGACCGGTTAGGTCGATATCCTGGTTATAGGATTGTTGATATGTTTATTGATCTGTTAGATCAGCGTCCTGGTAATTAGGACGGTATTATGTTTAGTGACCTGGTTAGGGTCGGTATCATGGTATATAGGATGATGCTATGTTAGTGACCGGTTAGGTCGGTATCCTGGTTAGGATATTGCTATATTATATGATCTGCTAGATTGGTTTGTCTGTCTATGGACTGTTATGTGATTTCCTGTTATATGTGCACGTGGTTATTTGCTTGATGTGTGGGATGAGGCGGTCCTGCTTTGTGCTGAAGGCCAACATACCTTACGAGCGGTCCGGATAGACTGTAGGCCGTATGGCGGTCCAGTCACACCGAAGGCTCGGAATAGATCCAGATGGACTGTAGGCCCGGTGCGGGCGGTCCAGTCATACTGTAGACTCAGAGAGTGGACCGGGTGGACTGAAGGCCGGTGCGGGCGGACCAGTCACACTGTATACTCGAGATGCATGGCTGTTCTGTATTTGTTGATATGATATGAATATGGTTGTATGAGGTTGGTATTTTGGTGTAACTCACTAAACTTTCGGTCTTACAGTTTCAGTTTATTGTTTCAGGTTCGGCGGATGGCCGCGGGTAGGCGAAGGCGTGACCGTACACTTCCTCGATTTACGATTATGATTTCTGGGAACTTTGATGTATAAACTATTTTGAAAACAAATTGTAATAATTGAATGGTTTCAAATGAATCCAAAAGTTTTAAATTGGCTCGAAATTCTGGGATGTTACAAAATTATATTTCTTAAGTCTTACACATTAAATTGTGTTTGTTTTCTTTTGATATAAAAGTTTAGTGACATATCGGCATGTAGGGTTTGAAGGAACAAGAGCAAATGTGAACCTGTCACTTCCCATGCATTTGGAGTTCGAAACTTATTCTTCTCAATTAATAAACCCATCAAATCACACCCCACAAAGCACACATAAACATTTTTTGAGTTTTTCCTATTTTTTGTTTAGATCTTTTGTTGAAAATTTTAATGATTTGTGAGATTTGTCATATGCAATAGTTGTAGAAGACAAGGAGAATGGCGTTGTAAGCTTCTTTAAAAGAGATCAAAGAAGGTTAGACACAATGTGGCATCAAATAGTTTACGTTTTATAATTTCAAGTTCAGTTTGTCCTTTTTAGTTATGTATATTAATCTGATTTCATTTTCGGTTGAGCAAATCAAGTTTTGGGTATCATCTTTGGATTGAAATAATTTGTTACACGTTAGGAACTAAGGGCCTTTTTTCTGGCTCGTCCTGGGCATTTGAATCCTTAGGACGGGCCCTGAAGGCACTAAACCATAAAGTTTTCTCATTTGGCAGCCTCCACTCTCAGAAATGCCCCCCTTTTCAAACCTTAGCCTCCCTTTGTGTTCTTTAGTTAATTTTATCCTTTTTGAAGCTTAAAGGTTAAGGATGTTATCTTTGCTGCAAGGAAGGTTGATTCGAGACTAGATCCAGCAAGTTCACCACATTTCTAAACCATTACGAGTATAAAGTTCAAATTTTGATATTTACTTTTTTAGATCTATTGTTTGGTTGTTGTTTTCGTCCCTTTTGTGCCATTTCATAGTGTTCTTAAACTTTAGAGAACTCCTGAACCATCTGAACATCTTGGATTGCTTTCTGGACCTACAGAAGGTGGAAAATGGGAGTTCGTCCATTTACATTAAACCATGCATGGGATTTTTGTTATTAAGGTCCCATTATGAGTTAGAGTTTGAGATTTGAGAATTTTGGACCATAGATCTGGATAAAGTTAGAAACTTTATACATTAAGTTCCTCTGGAGTTTTAGATCGGAAGGATTCAACCTTTGGCTGAAAGGAATAAGGACTTAATAGAAATGAGTTTGTTAATGATAGGTTTTATACAAACAATCCTATGTGTGCATGCAACCCTAATTGGATCTATGTTTTCACTATAAGACATACAACTATATGAACACATAATAAACCCTAGCATGCTTCTATAATTTTCGAAAATCATATAGAAGTGTAGAAGACATACCTTTGTTGTTATATTGCAATAACAACTAGTTTCCTTGATCTCTTGAACTCTTGAAAGCAAGCACCACAATTGTAGTGCCTCTAATGGCTCACAAACACCTTGAAGCAAGAAGGCAATTAAGAGAGAGAGGGGAAGGATGCTAATTTCGGCCCTAGGGTTTCCCTTGGAATCAAGTGACCTAAAATTGAAGCATAGGGCATCTATTTATACTGTAGGGTGCTAGGGTTTCAGTCTAAACCCTAATGGATAGCTTAGCCACCAAGCAGCCCAAGGAACCTTCTGGAATGAGGCCCTTGGACGAAAATATGATGATCCCTCATCATAATTTCGTTCCCCCTTAGTCCATAAGGTTTCCCAGCCCAAAGCTCAACTATCACACATTTGACAGTTTATACCCCTTTATTTAATTAATCTCTTTTAGTCACCAAATTAATTCCTAATTAATTTATGACTAATACTAATTAAATAAATATGATTTCTCCTTTAATATATTATTCTTATAATATATTAATAAACCATAATATCTTCTCTCTCATATCAAATTACCTTGTCAAGTTGCTTTGGTGAAGGCAACCCAAAAGGACCATGCACACTCGGGTCAAGTACATACCAAATATAGTTACGGACTTAGACACTAATCCAACAGTCTCCCACTTGGATAATTCTAGTAACCACATCTCACATATGACTTCCGTATCCGATTAGCAATCGTAGCTTTCAATAGCCGCTGTCAACTCTGACCAATAATCTGTCCTTCAGATAAGGGATCGTATAATCCTCTGTTCTAGATATCATGCTAACAATACTTATTGTTTAGCATTTTATTTCTTGATCTCTGATTTGTTCGACATAGAACTCAGTTGAACACATCAACTTCATCCTGACCGGGCCCGGCACATAAGTCAAACCAAATCATCAAGTGGCCAAGATATCGCTTTTATTCTCATAGAATAAAAGGAACAGAAAAACGTCGACTAATATGCCTTTATCATTTACTAGTTAAACCACACACAATAATGCGTTTTATAACATCAAGTTACTGATGCGTTTTCGCATTATCAATGTATAATCAACTTGCAACCAATAACCATATCTCTAGGTTTAAAGATTATATGATATTATCATCTTGCGATCACTTGTGATAACATTCATGAAGTGATACCAGCAAGTGTGGGTCTATTCCAATGCTCAATACAAATTTCATAAGCACTCATAAACTTTGCAGCAAACCTTTGCTATGTCTAAAACTTTTCAGACAATCTACAAACAAATTTATGACAATCTTCCTTCATATCTACTTCCAACATATGAACGATTGTGGACTGTTCGAATAATCTTATTATTCAGGAAGTCAAAACATGCAAAATTGAAACAATAGATAAATAATCAACACAAGATAGAAGCTTTCTTATAAATAACACACCTTTATTTAATCATCAAATGTTGAATACATGATCATCCATTACAAGTTTCCTACCTATCTAATCTAAACTAATATCGTCCTTCAGCCCTACGCTCCTAGCGTGCTGCAAATGTTTAACCCTACTCAGTCCCTTCGTGAGGGGATCTGCTGGGTTATCTTCTGACGATACCCTCTTCACAACGAGGAGTCCCTCTTCTACCCGATGTCTAATAAAATGGTATTTCCTGTCGATATGTCGAGATCTGCCATGATCCCTTGGTTCCTTGGTTAAGGCAACCGCTCCTTCATTATCACAGAAAATTTCCATGGGCTCCTTTATGGATGGCACAACTCCAAGGTCTCCAATGAAGTTCTTCAACCATATAGCCTCCTTTGACGCCTCGCTTGCCGCAATGTACTCTGATTCGCACGTTGAATCAGCTACGGTTTCTTGCTTGGAACTTTTCCAAGTCACTGCTCCTCCATTCAGGGTAAAGACCCAGCCCGACTGCGATCGGTAATTATCCCGATCTGTCTGGAAACTAGCGTCACTGTACCCTCGCACCCTTAAGTCATCACTCCCACCCAGGACTAGAAACCATTCCTTAGTCCTTCGTAGGTACTTAAGAATATTCTTGACAGCAATCCAATGTGCCCTACCAGGATTCCCTTGATATCTGCTGACCATGCTCAAAGCGAAAGCCACATCAGGGCGAGTACAGGTCATAGCGCACATAATTGAGCCAACTGCGGAAGCGTAAGGTACTCGGCTCATATCAGCTATTTCTGCCTCTGTACTCGGGCTCTGAGTCTTACTCAGTTTGGTATTGCATTGGATTGGTAACTCCCCTTTCTTGGAATTTTCCATACTAAAACGTTTTAGTACCCTTTCCAAGTATGTATCCTGACTGAGTCCTATCAGTCTCTTACTTCTGTCTCTCACTATCCTTATTCCCAGAATATATGCAGCCTCTCCGAGGTCCTTCATAGCGAAACACTTCCCAAGCCAGGACTTGACCTCCTGCAATGTTGGGATGTCGTTTCCTATGAGTAGTATGTCATCGACATACAATACGAGGAAGCTCACTATACTCCCACTGGCCTTGACATATACACATGACTCATCTTCATTTCGCAAAAAACCACACTCTTTGACCTTCTCGTCAAAACAAAGATTCCATCTGCGAGATGCTTGCTTTAATCCATAAATGGATTTCTCAAGCTTGCACACTCTATTTGGATGCTTTGCATCGACAAAACCCTCTGGCTGATTCATGTAAACATCCTCAGCCAACTTCCCATTTAGGAAAGCGGTTTTTACGTCCATCTGCCAAATTTCATAATCATGAAACGCAGCTATCGCAAGCATTACCCTAATAGACTTTATTTTCGCAACTGGTGAGAAGGTTTCATCATAGTCAACTCCAGGAGTTTGAGTAAAGCCCTTCGCGACCAATCGCGCTTTATAAGTGTGCACTTTCCCATCCATGTCTGTCTTCTTCTTGAAGATCCACTTGCACCCGACCGTCTTACGACCTGGCACATTGTCAACCAAATTCCAAACTTGGTTGTCATACATGGACTGAATCTCGCTATCCATTGCCTCTTTCCATTTAACAGACTCTGGGCCTGCCATGGCTTCCTTGCAGCTGTTAGGTTCGTCCAAATTTACTAGTGTACTATCACTAATAAACGTATCCCCGTCAGTAGTAATATGGAAACCATAAAACTGGGGTGGAACAACAACTCTACTTGAACGTCTAAGAGGTAAGGACTGGTCAATAGGTTCAACAGGAGTTTCCTCCTCAGGTTGCATGCCAGTGTCAGAGGTTCCTTCTTCTCCTGACTCTTGAAGCTCTTCAAGGTCAATTTGACTCCCACTGTCTTCTTGGCTTATGAGTTCTCTTTCTCTGAAAACCCCTCTCCTAGCAACAAAGACAACATTGTCATTTGGTCTATAGAAGAGATAACCAAAAGACTTCTGTGGATAGCCGATGAAATAACACTTCTCACTACGAGGTTCTAGCTTGTCGTGAGTCTCTCGTCTTACGAAAGCTTCACAACCCCAAACCTTGATATGTGCTAACGAGGGAGCTTTCCCTGTCCACATCTCGTGAGGTGTTTTGGTAACCTTCTTGGTGGGAACTAAGTTAAGGATATGGGCGGCAGTCTCCAAGGCATACCCCCAGAATGAGATTGGTAACGAAGCACGACTCATCATAGAGCGAACCATGTCCAACAAGGTTCGATTACGTCTCTCAGCTACACCATTCAATTGTGGCGTTCTAGGAGGCGTCAATTGTGAAACTATTCCACACTCTTTCAGATAGTCGTGAAACTCAAGACTTAGGTACTCTCCCCCTCGATCAGATCGAAGCATCTTGATTTTCCTGCCAACTGATTCTCTACTTCATTCTTGAACTCTTTGAACTTTTCAAAGGTTTCTGACTTCTGCTTGATTAAGTAGATATATCCATATCTGCTATAATCATCTGTAAAAGTCACGTAGAAGCGACAAGCGTCCCTTGTGGTGGATCTAAAGGGTCCACATACATCTGTGTGTATGAGATCCAATACACCCTCACCCCTTTCACATGTGCCAGTAAAGGGTGACTTGGTCATCTTCCCAAGTAAACAAGACTCACACACGTCATCGTCCCTAAGGTCGAAAGACTCCAAGACTCCATCCTTTTGGAGTTGGGCTATGCGTTTCTTGTTCACATGGCCAAGGCGACAATGCCACAAGCATGCTTTGTCCAAACTTGTGGACGAATCAATATTCAAAACATCATTTCCTAAATTATCAATAACTAACACAGATTCATAAATCCCATTACAAGGTAATGCATTGAAATAAAAGACACCATTCAAATAAGCATTAATAGAACCATTACTATTATCAAATGAATATCTGAAACCTTGTCTAAACAAACCATGAAAAGAAATGATGTTTCTTGCCATATCTGGCGAATAGCAACAATTATTTAAATCTAGCCCTAACCCATTACTCAACACTAAGGAATAAACTCCGATCTTGGTTACTGGTGAAGACTTCTTGTTTCCCATGATCAAGCTTATCCTTCCATGCTCCACTTCCCTACTTTTTTTTAGGCCCTGCATATAAGAACAAATGTGGTAACCACACCCTGTATCAAGAACCCATGAAGTAGCAAATGATGAGTTATTAGATTTAATTAAATACATACCTGCGAAGGTGGGTTTTATCTTCCCATCCTTAATATCTTGCAGATATTTAGGGCAGCTTCGTTTCCAGTGGCCCTTCTGGTGGCAATAGAAGCACTCTGCTTCCTTGGGGTCAGAAGAGGGCTTAACAGAACCTGCTTTGGTCCCACTAGAAGAAGAACCATCTTGGGTCTTACCCTTATGGTGGCTCTTGTAAGGAGCCTTCCTCTTCTTTCCCTTTCCTTGGCCAATTGCCAACACAGGAGCAGCTACAGTAGAGGATGATGCAACAGATTTGTCCTTGAGGTTGCTCTCAGCTGTCCTCAGGAGCCCTTGAAGCTTACTTAGGGTGACCTCTTCCTTATTCATGTGGTAGGTCATTCTGAACTGGCTGTAGCAGGAAGGCAAGGAGTGGAGGATGATGTCGATAGCCAAATCCTCATCAAACTTAACATTAAGTTTGAGAAGACGATCAACATATCTTTGCATTCTTTGCAAATGAGCAGTTAGGGATTCTCCACTCCCCATCTTAGCAGTGATCATGTTGGTGATGATCTCATAGCGCTCTTGCCTCGCACTCTGGTGGTACCTGTCCAGCAAATCTTGATGCATCTCATATGGATACATGTCCTCATAGGACTTTTGGAGTTCGAGGTTCATGGTGGCCAACATGATGCAATGAACTTTCGTTGCATCACGCTCGTGGGCCTCAAAGGCGGCCATCTCTTCAGGAGTAGCTTCTTCTGGGTTGATCCTTTCAAGCTTCTCGTCTAGGACATATTCTTTGTCCTCATAACGAGTTATCATGCGAATGTATCTCATCCACTCGTTGAAGTTCGAGCCATCAAATGTCACCTTTTGACACAGGTTCATCAGCGAGAATGACCCAGAAGTGTTGTTGTTTGCGTTTGCGTTTGACATCTGAAATAGAAAGGAACAAAGTTTGATTAGAATGAATCCCTAATTAAACACCCACATGAGAAATTAGGGCTAGGATCCAACAACATTATTTACAACTTAGAAAAGGGATGCCGTAATCTAAAAGTAAATAATTTGAAGGTAAGTGAATGACGATTCACTAATTTTCATCATGAAAAACGAAAGAGGTTAAGTTTTAAATGTATTTGAAAATTCCTAGATTTCTTTTGAGATTCATTGAACATTTCAATGGCATGTTTAAATCTCGATATGCACTTCAAATTTGCGACTGGGATGCCGAGGATCGCAAACAAGTTTGTGAATAACCATGCGAATTATCATGGTGCACTCAATGTCTTCATCACCTAATCAATGTGCTGGTTAGCCACGCACGCTCCATTGATCTATGATAAGACATCGAGCCACCCTTTGTCACCAATGTCAATCCCAAATTAGTGTGCTGGTTAACCACGCACGCTCCACTAACGTTTGACAGGGGTACAAAGTGTAATTCCATGGAATAGCATCATTTTCACATTTTACCCTAAAGTAACTAAGAGTGGGAATTTGTAAAACAATGTAGTTACTTTAATATTTCCATTATACTTATAATGAGGAATTAAGTGCCCTATCCTATCCGTTCGGCTAACGACCCTCCACCAGTCAAGCAAGCGGTAGATGTGAGTGTACATCCATTAAGCGTCATTTTATAGGCAGCAACCTTATACCCACCTTATAGACTGGCTTCGTGAATGAGGCCTACTAGCGATAAGACTAGCTTATTCTTATACATATGTATAATAATTAATCTTATAATATCATAATTGTATAAGGGTGTATTTTAAAACATTTTAAAATACTAGTGTCTTTGTTGCATTTAAAATTTTCGAAAATTAGACAATTTAATTTAAAATTTTAAACACCAAAAATCTTTGATTTAATAATTATCAAAATTAAACAATTAATTTAAATTATTAAATCATGAAGGATTATCATAAAATTAAACAATTAATTTATCCTAATCCTTTTTATCCCCTAGATTTCAAAATTTATGGAAAGGATAATTCAAGATCTTCAATTATCTAGTTTAAACAATTAAGTTGATAATCACAAAGATGGCATTATCCAAATCCCTAAAATTTTGGGATCTTGTCTTGGGGGGCAAGGGATTTTCGAAATCCCTAGGGTTTCATAACCCTAATTTCGAAATTTGGAGGCTAGGCAAAAAGGTTTAAGAACCCTACAAAAAATCGCCAACTAGGGTTTCTTAACCCTATTTTCGAAAACCACCAAGCCTTAGGGTTTACTTGCCATAAACCCTAATTTGTCAAATTCATAATATGTATCAAATCAAATTGAAAACAAAAACCAAAGGCTCTGATACCACTGATAGGTTTTATACAAACAATCCTATGTGTGCATGCAACCCTAATTGGATCTATGTTTTCACTATAAGACATACAACTATATGAACACATAATAAACCCTAGCATGCTTCTATAATTTTCGAAAATCATATAGAAGTGTAGAAGACATACCTTTGTTGTTATATTGCAATAACAACTAGTTTCCTTGATCTCTTGAACTCTTGAAAGCAAGCACCACAATTGTAGTGCCTCTAATGGCTCACAAACACCTTGAAGCAAGAAGGCAATTAAGAGAGAGAGGGGAAGGATGCTAATTTCGGCCCTAGGGTTTCCCTTGGAATCAAGTGACCTAAAATTGAAGCATAGGGCATCTATTTATACTGTAGGGTGCTAGGGTTTCAGTCTAAACCCTAATGGATAGCTTAGCCACCAAGCAGCCCAATGAACCTTCTGGAATGAGGCCCTTGGACGAAAATATGATGATCCCTCATCATAATTTCGTTCCCCCTTAGTCCATAAGGTTTCCCAGCCCAAAGCTCAACTATCACACATTTGACAGTTTATACCCCTTTATTTAATTAATCTCTTTTAGTCACCAAATTAATTCCTAATTAATTTATGACTAATACTAATTAAATAAATATGATTTCTCCTTTAATATATTATTCTTATAATATATTAATAAACCATAATATCTTCTCTCTCATATCAAATTACCTTGTCAAGTTGCTTTGGTGAAGGCAACCCAAAAGGACCATGCACACTCGGGTCAAGTACATACCAAATATAGTTACGGACTTAGACACTAATCCAACAGTTAAGCCATAGACTGTGTCGCGCTTATCGAGGCCGTGGCATGTTCCTCAAAGAATCCTGACTAGTTTTTCAATTTATGGGTCACAAAGCGCCTAGTCAAGATCACAGCGCACGTTCCTTTGACCATTGACTTTGACCGTTCGCCGTTATTTTTTTGACCAGTTTAACTGTTGGTCAATTTGGAAGCAGTTGAACTTTAGACTGAGGTTTGGCCTCTAATATGTCTCAGGTGGTTCACAAAGTTGATACTTGAGCATTCGTTTGTGTGTATCTTCAGTTTTCTAATTTACATGAGTCTTATCACTATATTTTATGTGGTATTGCATGCCCGGTGTGGTAAAGTGGATAAGTAGTGTTAGGGTATAATTGTGTGATTAGGTTGAATAGTTATTTATTTGATATGTGTTAATCTTAGCGGAACTTGGTTGTAAGCCTTCAGGTCCTTTAGGATAAGAGCTGGAAGTCCAACAAGTCTTTGGGGTGAGGGCTTTATGCTTATATACCTACTGAGGTGTAGACTATAAGTTGGCTGGAAGTCCAAGAAGTCTTTGGGATGAGAGATATGTGCCTATAGGCCCACTAAGGCGTTGAATATGGTCCTTGTATGTATACATTTTTGTATGTAATGTGATATATGAGAACTGACTAAGCATTGTGCTTACAGGTGTGGATTAAATGTTTTTCAGCTAGTTCTGTTGATCGTGGGAAGGACCTAGCTTGATTATATGGCACTCCCATCATTGATATTTTACTCTTTATACTTCCGTTGTTTTCAATGATTCTGATACATTGGATTTTATTTCTTGGTTTTGTGGTTTAAAAACAACTTTGTATTTCTATGTTTATGGAAAATGCATGTTTTACTTATGTTTTAAAAAGAATTTTTTTTTTTGAAATTTGGGACCTTACAGGTTGGTATGAGAGCTTTGGGTTGAGGGATTTGGATGAAAATTCATGTGATTCCAAACTCAAACTAAAGTTGGAGGATTTTTTACAAACCTTTTTGGAAAATATTTTTATAAAAAGGAAAGAAGATGTGATGCATACATTCAGTCGGAGCTCATAAATGAAAGTGATTCCCAGAATATTTATACTTGTTATATATGTTGATCTCTACTCTATTAGGAATGCATGCTACTATGTAGGCTAAGGATCTTCTCAGAAATTTCATGTTATAAATGTCTGATAACTTGTTGCCTTAAAATTTTCTTGTTATGTGTTATTTGAAGTTCATGCTAATATTATTATAAGTGAATGCTTTAGAATTGTACATAATTAGCATTGTATACTCTCAGAATGATTGATTTAGACTTGGTTCTTGTTCCTTGTTTGGTTGTCAGCTTGGGGTGGAATCACTTGTTCGACCATATAGTTGTTCCTTAAATACGTACGACTTGCATTCATGAGGCGATAGGACCCCTAGTGGTGGTTGTTTAGGGTGACTTAAAACCTTGGTACGAGTATGGATAGGTTTAGAAGGTAGTATGATCCCATACTACTGAAAGCACAAGATACGTACATGGACCATGAAGAGCCACAAGACTTCTAAGAAACCTTTAGGTGGATGTAGTGTAAGGTATAACACTATGAATTCTTTATAATCTGTTCATGTTAACTTTCATATTCAGTATGGTGACGACTTGATCTGATGGATCAGGTTTTGCGGCGGGCGATGATGGCCCGATAGGTTTTGGTTTAAGCGATTCTGACCTGCGATACTTGGTCACATCTGAGGTTTCTAGGATCATTCTATAGGAGTTGCATTGTATGTTCAGGACGGTCAATTTATGTCTATATAATGAAATATAAAGCAGCTCTTGCATGTTAAGCAACGATAGTAAAAATCAAAGAAAAGTGAAATAAAATAGACAAGAATGGTTGTGTTTTAAATGATGTTGTTGTTCGGTGTCCTCAAACCAACGTCAAAGGTGAAGGCGATTAATACACTTCATTTTTTCTTTTAACCCATGAAGAATATTTGAAATTTTAGTTGTAGATTATTAGAGATACTTATGATAATAGGTAAGTTGGATGAATGCTCCATCAGAACGGACAAAGAAAAGCTCACCAGGAAGCCATGTAAAAGTAAACTCGATTAAAAAAGAAACATAACAAATATTGACTCTATTGAGTTACATGGTGTACCTCTTTTTTATGATGACTCTGGTGTTGAAAGTAAGTTACATTATTATCTATATATTTAGACTATAATATGTAGAAATCCAATTTTGCACTATTCACGTATAAAAGTATGTTTTTTAAAGAATGAAAACGTATTTGGATATAATGAAGCATCAGGCCAACCGATATAAGCAAATGAAAATTCCAGTTGACAAGAGACATTGTAGGCTATACAAATAGTCTTGTAAGTAGTTTTGATGCAGTTGTAAACAATTTAATTTATTGTAGTTAGCACTCTATTATTTATTTATGGGATTATTGAAGATTTTTGTATAAAAAATTTGTTTCTTTTCTTGGATGCATCTTAGATATCATTGATAATCTACATGATATTTTTATTGATATAGAGTATAGAAAAAGATAAACATTTCAGTTTGATCGACAGTTCATCTTAGTCAGGCAGTGGGAATGAATAACTGTAATACAAATCCAACTAACAAACATAAAAGAAACGATATAACAATTTTCAATGACACTTATTCATGTTATAATCGCGTTAAGTGTAAACGAGTTATGCATAGTATGGCGGTTGATATGTCTAGAGACTCTGTCAAATGATATAAAGATATGGGAGACCCATGTAAAAAATGTGAGTCCTGCCATGCTATCCTGTGGCATAATGAATAAAAAAGTGGATACCATAGTAAACATAAAAAGACATTTGACCTTTTTTATCTTCATGGGAAAATAATTATACCTCAAATGAATAACCATCCTAAAGAGTTTGAAACAACTATAATGGAAAACATAGAAGATGTAAACACTTTATGGAACATATTAGGAGATACTATATTATGTTTGGGTCTACATCTATAGGTAAAAAAAGTATTAACTTCTATCAACATGTAACACCCCTCGCATGGGTCTATTTGAATTAGCCTTTAATAAAATCTTTCAAAATAATTTCATAGTTTTAGTTTGAAGAAAAAAGATTCCAAGGTTTAATTCAAATATTTTATAAAGTTAAAATGCGGATAATGGTCCCAATTAAAATCCTCCAAAAACATTTAGTAGTTTAATACATCAAATCATGCGAGAGTGCTACAATAGATATTAAAACAAAGGTTTAAGAAGATATTACAAACCCAAGGTCTTCTAAATATCCAAAGCTTGTGAGTCTCCTAAGCTTCTGACAATATCTACTAACCTGCAACAATTTATCAACAAGTGGGTTAGGCTATGGGGATCCTAGTGAATACGATCTCAGGGTTTGACATTATAGACGGTGTGCGAATAAACATTGTGCTCCATACACCAATGTACAAACCCATACCATCTCAAAGCAACAAAATCAACATTAAAAGTTAACTTGGGGGTAAAATACATAACATTCAAAGTACATTGTCATTTATGAAAAATCCCATAAAAAATTCACAAGTGAATAAGTAATATGAGGTGGATATACCTCAAGTAAAAGCTTCTTAATAATCAAAATCCAAACAAAATCACATAGATCCAAATAATACTCATACGAGTTGCAAAACACTCGGAAACAATAGTCCGATCAACAAATAAGTGTACAAAACTTGTCACTTTTCCATTATATATATATATATATATATATATATATATATATATATATATATATATATATATATACACTCAAGAAAAAACAATCCAAATGGATAATGAAATGCATACAACTATCCCAACCCATGTCCATCTCAAAGTCTAGCTCACAACAATCATCGAATGCAAAGAACTCATGATAGACAACCAAATTTTGTAATCACGTACGACAACAAAATAATGATGGTCGGGTGTGAAGAACGCATCATAGACGGAATTGATGAGTCACCCATACACCCACAAATAAGGCACTGGGGGCTAATCAACCTAGGCCGCATGAGAGGTAGCGAGCCTCTACTCATGGACGTAAGGATTATCAAGAAATCTACTCACAAATAAACAACAAGCAACAACTGTCCATTTGGGTATCGGGAACGACAAAGTCACACCCATCATAGCACGATATGCATGTATGCAACTAGTAGGATGCCAAAAATCTCTTTTCACAAAATAAGCATTTTTGCTTTACATCAATCAAAAACATTTCTAAAAAAATATAAATTCATGAATGCACAAATAATCCACATACGGGTAACTAGCAATCAAGTATATGTTAAATAGTTTCAAAACACAAAACCAATAATATGGGATGTATGCTCCCGATAACTTACAATATAACCAAAAGGGAAATTATACTCGTAATACTAAAGAGTAAGTTTAACCCTTACAAATAAATCAATTTCTCAAAACATGTACTTAATTCAAAAGGATGTCCCCAAATAATTAATTATCATAACGAGGAAACGAAGCATATATTTTAAAATAATATATATACATACATATAACATAATTGTAACGTCCCAAATTTTAAAACCAAAATTTTTTGTTTTCATATTAAATAAAACATCAACCAAACGTGTTTAACAAAACCAACGGAAAGTCATAATGTATTCATAATCATCCAAAACATGTAAGAGTCAAGTAAGTGAAAAGTCATGGTGTGTGCGATGCGATCATCCCGAGCTCTTCCCATTCGATCCGGAAGTACCTGAAACATAAGCTGAAAATCATAAGCACGAAGCTTAATGAGCTCCCCAAAATACCGCATAGCATACATATCTTCCAGCTCAAGGCTGTGTCGGGTCTATTTCACCCCCGAAAATTTCAACTCATGCGTCGGCCCAAAGCCGTACTGTAACGACCCAAAATTCATGACTAAAAATTTCCTTTAAAATCATTACTTAAAACATAATTGTCAAACCATAAACGAAACCATACATAAACCAGAGTATTAATTCCAAAACATATTTTCATTATTAGAGTGAAACATCCCAGGCTGTCTAATCAATGGTGTGTGTCATGCGATCACCCCGAGCTCTTCCCTCCGCTACCGGAAGTACCTGAAACCAAAACTGAAAACCGTAAGCACGAAGCTTAGTGAGTTCCCCAACCTACCACATACCCTACATAATCACATACTGCAAATACTAGGCCACGCCCGCTACTTCGGGCCTCGCCCACTACCTCGGGCCTCGCCCGCTACAACAGCCCCGCCGCTCCAGGCCCCGCCTGGCTTTGAGCCCCGCTCGGATACATATCTGTTTCTCTTAGGCCCCGCCTGTCCCTGGGCCCCGCCCGCTAATCATATACTAACACATAAACATACCACAACACATAACCAAACATATACTACTGAATCATGTTCTAAGGCCTCGCCTATCTTAAGCCTCGCCCTTGTCCTGCTACTGATGAGTCATGGAACCCCGTCCACACTCCTTCTGATAGTGAGATACGGGCCCAACCCACACTCACTCCTTTCCTAACTTGGGCCCCGCCCCTGCTCTGCTGCTAATGAGATATGGAACACCGTCCACACTTTGCTATTTGTGAGTTACGGGACCTCGCCCACACTCACCTCCCTACCAGGCACATACATGTATCACACAGACAACAAGTATATTCTATCATGCAAACCATTCCTTGGGCACCCGCCCGCTATCACTGGACCTTGGTCCTGAATATCATACTAGAATATAGTGCCTAGGGCTAACCCCCGGGTCTTCCTACTCATTACTACATGGGCCGGCATTGTGGCCGTAGACCCATCCACACAAGGGAAACTCACCTCCTACTGCTGAAGCTGAACCACGAAAGCACAATCCCGAATTACTGCTCCAAACTCCAACACCTGAAGCCATCAATGAACCATTGACATAAATATCCAAATTACCATAATACCCTTGAAGTCAATCGGTCAAAGTCAAAGTCCTGGCCAAAGTCAACCTTCCTGATTGACTCTACTCGCCGAGTCAACCCATAGACTCGCCGAGTTCTTAAACTCAGAAACTCTCATAATACGACTCAACTCACCGAGTCACCCCAAGACTCGTCGAGTTCAACGATCTCTAAGTCCCATCCTGTCCAACTCACCGAGTCACCACTCAACTCACTAATCTGTGCCTTAACCAGAAGAGGTTGGGGGTCTGCGACCTGACTCGTCGAGTCCAAGAACAAACTCGCCGAGTCCACGACAATCATCAACAGACTCGCCGAGTTGTTCTTCCAACTCGTCGAGTCCCTGCCCATCATCATACAACTCGCCGAGTCCACCCATGTGTCTCGCCGAGTCTCTTCAGTCCTTAATCCATACAGTGGCTTTTCGAGCCATGCAGGGGCTCCAACCCATAGATCCACTCTTCTAAAGTCTAACCCCCACGTAAAGTTGCAAACTTTACGTGAAACCAAGGAGCTAAAGGCCCAAAACACTCTAGGGCTAGGGTTTAAGACAAAGGGGCTTCACCAACAATTCATTGACTGCTGCTTTAAGACATTCTGGACCATCACAACCCTAGATCTGAAGTAGCAACCTCAGATCTAAGCCCCAAACCCGAAATAGATCTCAATCTTACCAAAATAGCCCCAAAATATCATTCAAGAATAGATCTAGATGCAAAAAGGATGAAGGTAACAACTTATTACCTCCAAGATGACCTCCCACTGAAGAATAATCCAAATCTCTGTAAATCCCCTTGATCCAAGCTTCTTGATCTTCAAGATCTCTTCACAAAAACCACTTATCTAAGCTCCAAATTGCTCCCAAGGACTCTCACTCACGATTTAGGGTTTCTGGATCTCAAAAGGGTGGTAAAGAGGCTGAGGGAGGGATATGATGCTCTTTATATAGGGTGCAAACCCTAAGATTAGGGTTTTTCTCGCCCAGACCAGACTCGCCGAGTCCACTTGCCGACTCGCCGAGTCGGTCACTTATTCTATGACCCGGATCCCGCTCCGACTCGTCGAGTTCTTCCCTGGACTCGACGAGTTGACTCCTTGACTTAGAGCTTTTCCTTTCTTTTCTTGGTCTTTCTGATTCTGGGTGTTACACGTACCAGGTCTATTTCACCCACGAGTCTATTTCAACTCATATGTCAGCACAAGGTTGTACCGGGTCTATTTCACCCCACATACATATAGCAAACATGCACACACGCATACAACACATACAACAGGAGTCACAAAGACTACAAGCACATAACATATCCTAGTATCTTACAATATAGTGAGCAAACTCATGTCACTTTGTTGTCAGTCAAACAAATGCTCGGGCTGCTGAATCGGAGAATCCCAAGGCTAACCAATGAAATAAAACCCCAATTAATAATTGGGCCATAAACTATAACTGGGAATCAAGTTCAATTGTCCAACACCCATGGTAAAAGACCATTTTACACTTCCCTCACCTGGCCCAATAACTGAGGCCCAAACTCAGTGGCACTTAAAGCCCAATAATGGCCCAATTCCTAAAGGATACCCAAGGCCAAATATAAGCCCAGATCCAAGAAGCCCAAAGCCTAATAATGGCCCAAAGTCAGAAAGGCTAGTGGCCCAATAAGTCCAAAAACCCTAATAGTCCAAATATGGCCCAAACCACAAAGCCCATGACTAGGCCTAATACGCTACGTGTACCAGAAGTACGCTTGACGTACTAGGCGGCTTGCCTGATCGGGGACTCGAAGCCCAGCCTACGAACCCAATAAGCACTTTTTCCATTAAGCACTTAATGCTTACAACCAGACGTCCAAACTTCAGATCCAAGCCTTGGGGAACGTCTTAATCCATAAAGTTACTAACTTGGAACCTTTGCATGGATCAAATGAACTCAAACCCTAGATTTAGCATCCTACTGTAACGCCTGTTCCAGGTATCATTTAATTTTTAAGTTTTTTTAGGGTCTTGCACTGAGACTCGACGAGTTGGGGAGCCCAACTCGACGAGTAGAGATCGTTTTTGGACGCGGGACTTAGGGTCTACTCGATGAGTTGGAAGGCCCCAACTCGACGAGTAGGCACTATAAAGGAAAACCCTAATTTTCAGGGGTTTGTGCCCTATTTAAGGAACTTATGGGTCATTTGTGGCCTCCCTAATCGTCCTATCTGTCCAGAGAGAAACCCTAGCTGCGCTTTAGTGCTTTCTTGAGTGTGTGTGAGCTTTGGAGAATGAATCTTGTGCTTTTTGGAAGGGAACTTGAAGGTTGAAGAGATTGAAGTGAAGAGAGGGCCTTAGATCCGACATCTATCTGGTGTTAGCATCCATTTTGAGGTAAAAAGTTGCTACCTTGATCTCTATTTGCTTAGATCTCATTTTATGAAAGAATATGGTCACTTTTGGTACAAAGTGGTGTAATACTTGCATTTGGACTTATCATGAGGATATGGTTCCAGATCTGGACACCTCTAGGTCTTCATGGACATAAAGTTGCTCCCTTTACATAGTCTAGGCCCTTTTCCATGTCCTAAGAATTGTATGAACCCTAGCTTTAGTGTTTTAGCCATTTGAGGCCATGCATGCACGTAAAGTTTGCAACTTTACGTGGTATTTCGGTGTTAAGGGACTGGATCTGTAGTTTGGAGGTTTGGATTCGACTGGAAGGATTGATTATGTGAAGGTAAGGGAAAACTCGATCGGTTGCTCTGGCGACTCGGCGAGTTGGAGCGCATTTTCCCGTTTTCGGTATGCAGAGTAAACTCGACGAGTTGATAAGATAACTCAACGAGTTGGATCAGGTTTTTCCCATTTTCGGTCTGACGAGTAACTCGGTGAGTTGATGAGGCAACTCGGCGAGTTGACTAGGGTTTTCCCCGATTTTATGAACACTGGAGGAACTCGACGAGTTGCTAGATGCACTCGATGAGTTGGGTCAATATGGACTGTAGACCTTGACTTTGACCAGGGTTGACCAAGTTTCACCGTAAGGGTATTTCTGGTATTTTGGGATTTTGACAAGCTAGTCACATGATGATTGTAGGCAGGTGAGTTGGAGCTGCGCGTTGGGACTTATCTGATCTTATCTTATCAGTTCAACATTTTTGAGAGGTGAGTCTCATCACCATACCAATGGGTCGAAGGCACCAAGGCCGGCCCATTTTATGATATGTGGTACACTAGCTGATGTAGTGTTATGTGGCATGTTAGTTGGTTATGTGCTAGGAGGTATGCTAGTTGTATATGTGGTATAGTTGTATGGAAGACCATGGGAGAGCCCATGGCAATTGGATTTAAGACCATGTGGAGAGCCTATGGCTTTCCTATTAAAGACCATGGGGGAGCCCATGGCACTTGGATGTAAGACCATGTGGAGAGCCCATGACTTCCCTATTAAAGACCATGGGGGAGCCCAAGGGACTTAGGTGTAAGACCATGTGGGGAGCCCATGGCATAATGATGCTTAAATCATCTTTAAGACTCTCCTTCCTCAAGATTCACCAACACACTAAAACACACAAAAAGAGGGTTAAATCTTCTCTAGAGGGGTTGGGGTTTCGAAACAAGGTTCAAAGGGTAATGGAAGCTGAGAAATAAGGGGATCATGGGTCATAATGATGCTTAAATAGGGTCCAAACCCTAAAAATTAGGGTTTGTCCCTAGACGACGTACGCCCAACGTATGCACGCTTCCCTTAAAGTTACACTTTACACCCCTTGGGACCAAATTTGCAAATTATTTACATACTAAGGGTAAAAAATGAAAAGTACCTCGAATCGGATTTTACAACTGTTCCCTACTTGAATTAGACTTCGTCCTCGAAGTCCGGTTCCGCATATAATTCTGAGTAATGCTCCTTCATCTCGTTCTTAGGCTTTTACGTCCATTCAGAACCCTTTCGGTGTTGCCACTACACCTTCACCAGACCCACCACCTTGTTTCGTAGAGTCTTCATCCTCCTGTCAAGAATCGCCACTAGTCTTTATATATAATTCAGGCGATCATCCACCTGAATGTCCTCCAATGAAACCACTGCGTAATCATCAACCAAGCACTTTCGCAAATGAGAGACATGAAAAGTGTTATGAATCTGACTAAGCTCCTCCGACAGATCCAAACGATACGCCACTCTGCCCACCCGGGCTAAACCCCTGAAAGGACTAATATATATGAGGCCCAGCATACCCCGCTTCCTGAATCGGATGACACCTTCCCAAGGTGACACCTTCAGGAGTTTCATATCTCTAACCTGAAACTCCAAATTTGACCGACATCTATTTGCATAGCTCTTTTGTCGACACTGTCTCATCTGAAGTATGTCGCGGACCTGTTGAATCAACTCTGTCGTCTTGAGTACCACCTCGGTACTCCCTATGATCCGCTGGCTGACCTCTCCCCAACATATCAATGCTAGCGTGATACCTGTTGTTATATGAAATTTCCGCAAAGGAATATACATATCCCAACTATCGCCAAAATCCAGAACACATGTCTGTAACATATCTTCCAAATTCTGGATAGTCTGCTCACTCTGACCATCGGTCTGTGGGCGAAAAGTCGTGTTGAAATGCAGACGAGTACCCAACTCCTCATGTAATCTCTTCCAAAACCTAGAAGTAAACCGAACATCCCTATCAGAGACCACGGAAACCGACACACTCTCGAATGTAGACATCGGCCAACTTCTCTACCGAAATACTCTCCTGAATTGGAATGACATGTGCACTCTTGGTCAATGGATCTACGATGAACCATATTGAATCCACTTTGCGTGTCGTTCGAGGCAACTTCATGATAAAATCCATCGTAATCTCTTCCCATTTCCAAACGGGAACTTCCAACGGCTCCATTTTTATGTGGGGTCGTTGATGCTCTACCTTGACTTTCCTGCAAGTCAAGCACCACTTCACATAACATGCCACTTCTTACTTCATGCACGGCCACCAATAGTCAGGTCGGAGATACCTATACATCTTTGTCGCTCCAAGATGAATAGATAATCTCGACTTATGCGCCTCCTCCATCAATACCTAATGTGCACCACCCCAATATGGAACCCACACCCTCTAGTGAAGGGTCAATAATCCCCGACTATCATAATCAAAGGAAGCCACCTCACCCACTATGTGTTCACTCTTCCAATGCTCTTCCTTCATCGCCTTAACTTGAGCCTCTCGAATCTGCTCTAAAAGTGGGGTACTCATTATCGTCCTCAAACACACATCCTTGATCGGAGCCGCGACCGCCTTGCGGCCGAGAGCATCGACCACCATGTTGGCCTTCCCCGGGTGATAAAGGATCTCATAATCATAATCCTTCACCAAATCCAGCCATCTATGATGCCTCATATTCAGATTTGACTGATCCATCAAATATTTCAGACTCTTGTGATCCGTGTAAATAGTACAACGGACCCCATATAGGTAATGTCACCATATCTTGAGGGAGAACATCAGAGCCCCTGGCTCCAAATCATGCATAGGATAATTCGCCTCATGAGGCTTCAGCTGCCTCGAAGCGTAAGCAATCACATGACCCCGCTGCATCAACATTGCACCCAAAACTGTGATTGATGCATCGCAGTACACCATAAAATCCTCAACACCCTCTGGAAGGGTCAGAATGGCGCCTCACATAATCTCCGCCTCAGAGTCTCAAAATTTTCATGTTGCTCAGGCCCCCAACAAAACGTGACGGTCTTCTTCATCAACCGAGTCAAAGAAACCGCTATCTTCAAGAAATCTTGAATGAATCTCCGATAGTAACCCGCCAATCCAAGGAAACTTCTAATCTCAGATGGTTACCTTTAAAATTCCCACCTCATCACCGCCTCGACCTTGGCCGGATCGACCAGAATACCATTCTTGTTAACAAGGTGCCCCAAAAACTGCACCTCGCGCAACCAGAACTCACACTTGGAGAACTTCACATACAATCTCTCCCTCCTCAGAGTCTCCAATACCTCCCTTAGGTGTTCCTCATGCTGATCCTATGTCTTGGAATAGAACATAATGTCATCAATAAACACAATCACCGATCAATCTAGCATCGGCCTGCATACGCGATTCATGAGATCCATGAATGTGGCTGGAGCATTGGTGATCCTGAAAGGCATCACCACGAACTCGTAATGACCATAACGAGTTTGGAAGGTCGTCTTCTGCGTATCACCCTCTGTCACCCTCATCTGATGGTAACCCGAACGCAGATCAATCATGGAAAACCAAGATGCACCCTGAAGCCGGTCAAATAAATCATCAATCCTCGGGAGTGGGTAACACTTCTTTACCGTTATCTTATTCAGCTCCGGGTAGTCGATACATATCCGATGCGACCATCCTTCTTCTTCACGAACAAGATCATCGCTCCTGATGGTGAACTACTCGGCCGAATAAATCCCTTGTCTAACAGGTCCTGCAGCTGTGTAGACAACTCCTGCATCTATGGAGGTGTTAACCGATAAGGTGCTTTGGCTATCGGAGCCACTCCAGGAACCACGTCAATCCAAAACTCCACCTGCCTCTCCGGAGGCACTCCTGGAAAATCCTCCAGAAACACGTCCGGGTACTCCCCAACAATCAGTACATTGTCCAAGTCGCATTTCCCTACCCCCGAGTATCCATCACATAGGTAACAAATCCAGAACAACCTTGTTGAAGATAACGTCTGACCCTAGCTGCTAAACATAGAGTCAAACCATGTTGAACATCCTATCCCTGAATCAATAATTCTCCCCCACTTGGGGTCTAAATACGCACAATCAGATGCTCGCAATCAATCATAGCCCCACTGGGGATCAACCAATCCATCCCCACAATAACTTTTCTCTCACGCAGAGTAATAGGAACTAAATAAATCGGGTACCTCTCACTACACAACTCCAATATACATCCCCGATGAACCCTTGATACACGTACATGACGATCATCAGCAATCTCAACCTCTAATGGATAATCCAGCTCCCCGTAGCATCAGCAAACCTCTTGCTGAGCGCAAGAGATACAAAGGATCGGGTAGCCCCCGAATCAAACAAAACTAAAGCAGAGATACCGTTCACAAGGAACGATCCTAAAAACAAAACACACAAATATAAGTAGGAAAAACCAACATAAATAAGAGATAGGGAGAAGATACATACTCGTCACCACATCAGGTGCTACACGAGCCTCCTCGATTGTCAGCTTAAATGCCCTTCTCCTCACAACAGGCGCCTTCGCCTTGCCCTCGAGTCCATCTGTAATCCGCAGGGTCGCCGGAGCGGGTGCTGCAACTGGTCTTGCCACTGCTAAACTGGGATAATCAGCCTTTTTATGGCCCCTCTGATTGCAATGAAAGCAAATCAGACTCGATCCATGGGTGGCGGCTGTGCAATCCCGACTAAAGTGCCCAGTCTTGTCGCACTTGTAGCAGCCTGAACCAACTCCCCTGTAAGCTCTATCGTGCGTCTTTCTCACTTGCCATAGCGGCCCCGGACCTGTTGGCCACTCGACCTCGAATAAAAAACCTTGGGCCTCTTTCCCGAACCCTCAGAACCCTGAACTTGATCTAGCTTCCTCTTCTTCTCCATCTCCAAGTCAATCTCCCTCTCCCTGGTTCGCACCACCATATCATCCAGTGTCTTACAGCTGGATCTACTCACAAACTGCCTGATATCGCTCCTCAACATCTCATGGTATCTCACCCTCTTCATCTCCTCGTTCGCCATATACTGCAGAACCAATAACACCCTCTCACGAAACATAGTGGTGATCTATGCGACCGTCTCAGTAGTCTGGCAAAGGTCCTAAAACTCCCTCGCCAACTGCTGGACCTCAATCACAGCTGCAAACTTAGCCCAACACCTCGTCACGAAATCCTCCCAAGTCATCGAATCAACCATCTCGCCTCCCAAGGCATGTCCAACCTCCTCCCACCAATCTCGAGCTCTGTCTTTCTAAAAATAGGATTCAAATCTGACCTTTTCTCCATCGGGGCAACATCTGGTATGAAATGCGTTTGTGATATCCACTAACCAATGCATGCTCGCAATCGGGTCCTTATTCCCAAGGAACTCCGTAGCCCTACATTTCTGAAACTCACGGAAAGTCAAAGTGTGAGCTCCCATCATCGCTACCATCTCAGAACGAAAATCGCCCAAGCGCTCATTCAAAATCTCCATGATACCCTCCTTGATCATACCGAAGATCGTAGGATTCTGCTCAATAATACTGCGGGTAATCTCTGATTAAATGAACTCACGCATCTGATCATCCATATGTCCGACCCCAGAGCCCGAACCTGAACATCATTGACACCAGAACCACTACCAGAACCTCCTCGAGTGACCACCATACTGAAAATAAACCATATAAACCATCAAAATATATTCGAAGAATCCCACATTCTACAAGCTTCCTAGTATCACAGTGACTTTCCTTGACTCAAGTACGGATCCTCTACTTCCAGTAGTATGGGCCCATACTACCTTCCACATCTATCCGTACTTTCCTCAAGGATCGCCCCGAGTCCTCCAAGTCACTCCCTTATCAATCCAAACAATCCTCAATAAGTACAGGGTCCAGTTAATGGTTTGGTCTAGGCTTTCATTGGAATAGTTCATTATGAGTCTTTAGTATGTTTTTGGTGTTGTTTAGCTGTTTACGGTCCAAGAGTCAGTTTACGACCGTAAACAGGTTTACGGCCGTAAACCCAGTTTGCGGCCCGAGTCAAGTATAAATAGAGGAGTTGTAGGTCTTTGTCTAGTTGTTGATGCCAGAGATTTTACGGTTTACTGTATCGAGTTGTACCAAACATTTTACTGCAACAAACGTGTGCAAGCTTGATTAATCTTCTTCTTCTATTCTTATTCTGTTTGCTATTGATTGTTTGATTGCTTTATCATTGGTAAAGATCCGTTTCAGGACCTTACAATTGGTATCAGAGCAAAACTGGTGTCAAAGCTTCATTCAATCGAGTTTTCGGCTATTTAGACTGACATTCTTTATTGTTCGAGATTAGTTTTAGTGTTTTCGTGGTTAAAGGGATTGAATCTACTCCAAAATCGTGTTTTTGAAGAACTTCTGGGAGTTTACTGCCGACCGTAAACTCAGTTTACGGCTGTAAACTCAAGAACTTTAATCAACCGTAAACTGTGAATCTTCATTAACCGTAAACTAAGCTTCAATAACAGTAAACACTTAAACCGTAAACATCCAAACCGTAATCATCCGACCGTAAACTCAGTTTACGGACGTAAACACATTAACCGTAAACGACGTTTACGGTCGTAATCACATCAACCGTAAACTTCTTTCTGACATTAATTTGCTTTAATTTTATGATGGAATCTCAAAGTCAAACTCATTTTCACGAACTTGATACTGTCATGGGCACTACTACGCGTATTCCAAGATTAATGTCTGAAGATGGTTTTCCTGAGTGGAAATATAGGATTGAAAAGTACATTAAAATGAAGGACTTTAAAGTCTGGAGAAGCATTCTTAGAGGCCCTGTTAGAATCACTATGACAGTTGGAGGACAAGTGATTGACAAAGCTGTTGAAAACTACACAGATGAAGAGTTTGAAAAGGTGGAAGAACAGGAAAGGGCTTTAGCCACTCTAACCATGGCATTATCTCCTGATATTGCTCAAGGTTTCCGAGAGTATACTTCAGCTAAAGATTTGTGGGAAGCCCTAATTGAGGTATATGAAGGCAATGAAGATATGAAGGAGAGTCTCCAGGACATGTTGCGACAAAAGTTCAATATGTTCAACTACATTCCTGGAGAGACTCTTGAGGCACAGCTGCATCGGTTCACAGCTCTCACCACTGACATGAATATATCTGGGATTTTCTTAACCAAGTCAGAGATTAACAAGAAGCTTCTGAATGCTCTTCCTAGGTCATGGGACATGAATGTTGCTGTGATTAAGAAGACCAAGGATCTAAATCGCCTCACTCTTGCTGAAATCATGGCGATCATCAAAACTTGTGATATTGATGACAAACAGAGAGAGATTAACCATGTGAACTCGTACTCAACTGCAAATCTTGGAATCTCATCCAACAATGCTCTCTCATCAATCATGTCTTCCTCAGGTCAAGTATTTGCTGCTCAACAACCTCAGATTCAGACCTTCGTTGCTGCATCATCCATTCCTCATTCACAAAGCCAGCCATTTGTCACTCCACAAGCTGTTCCCCCTCCAAATGTGCCAGTTGTAGCCTCTTCCTCAAACACGAAAGACACTGATGAAAATCTGGCTCTAGCCACTGGGCTTGTTAACTGCTACAATGCTTTTGTAGCTGGAGAGCTTCCACCTCAGCTGTCATTTGCTGACCTGGATCAGATTCATCCAGAAGACGTGGAAGAGATGGACATTACATGACAGATTGCTATGGCTGTTTTCAGGGCCAAGCAGTTTGCTAAAAAAAACAGGGAAGAACAACTGGGGCATGAATGCTGACAAGAAGGTGGGGTTCAACAAGGGCATGCTGCGATGTTTCAACTGCCACGAGCCGGGTCACTTTGGTCGTGAGTGTCCAAAACCAGATCGTAGGACGAACAACAACAGGACTAGGGATGTTATTCGGGTCGGAACCGAACCGAACCGACCCGAACCCAAATAAACCGAAAACCGAATAAGGGTAATTGTATGAACCGAAAACTGAACCAAATAAGCAATACGGGTTCGGTTCGGTTTGGGTATTATTCGGTTCGGTTCGGTTCCGGCCCGAATAACCCAAATAACATGTACAAGATGATTAAGGAGCCGAATAACCTAAATAACCCAAATAACATTTACAATGTGATTATAAATATTGTATTTTGTATGATTTTTGTAGCTTATGATAAACATGAATAACACGGATTAACTATTCATGATATATAAAATGTAAAATCCAACCACCACAATCTTAAGATATAGTTATTAAGCAACATATTAAACACTAAACACTAAACATCCCAAACACCAAAAAATCTATCTATAAGTATATAAGTTAAACATTAAACATTCCACACCTAAATTAAAATATGAATCTTAAGTTTTTATCCATATCCAAAATAATATTTTTCAAACACGAATTAACTATTCGGGAATATTAATTGGTTGTTTTCCCTTTCCATCTCCGTTCTTTATCGCCTCTTCTGAAGCTTTCGCGACCCCATCGTCTTTCAAAATTTCATCAATGTTGTCCACAATTGGCTTTCTTGATTTCCTTACCCAATCTTGAGTGCAAACCAAAGCCTCTACTATATTTGCAGACAAATTTGTTCGATATGGATCCAATATACGCCCGCTTGTACTAAACGCCGCCTCTGACGCCACGGTAGAGATTTGCAGTCCCAAAATATCTATCAACATAAACATAGAAAATGTTAAAATATAATTATAAAAAAAAGTATACAAATAATAAAGTTATACCTTTTACCATACGGGATACAATAGGGTAATGTTGTCGATTTGGTGTAATACGCTACTCTCAATCGATTTCGTTGATTTTTTTTGGTGTATTACGTGGGTATTTTGGGTAACGATCGATAGAACACAAGACCGATTAAGCAATTGTGCAAGGGGAAAAAATGTGAATTTTCATATTCGGTTCGGTCCTTTTGGACCGAATAAGCCCTTATTCGGGTAACCCGGACCGAATAACCCAAAACCCGAATAAGCCTTATATAGATACCCGAAAACCGAATCGAATTGCTTATTCGGGTATAATTCGGTTCGGTTCGGTTCGGTTCTCGGTTCGGTTCGGGTTTTCGGGCCAAATTCTCATCCCTAAACAGGACAATGGTTGCAGTGGGAAACAATCGTGCAGGTGCTGCGGTTAATGGTGAAACTGCTATGGTCGCTCAGTCCTTTAACTGGGAGGACCAGATTCAGGCTCTGAATATTTCAGGGCCAGAAAATGCTCACCTAGCTCAAATTAATGATGCTCCCCTGAAGAATGATGTAGCTGATCCTGAAGCAGAAATAATGGAGCTGCAGTTTGCTCTGATGGTGTCTTCTATTTCCGAGCCCAGGAAGAGTGAGGTAAATCTACCTTCTTGTTCTCAGGCATGTAATGAATATGTTAAACTTCTTCATGATGAAATTCGATTATTACGTAGAGAAGTAGAGGACCTTAGATATGAGGGCTATCAACTCAGGAAAGGACAAAAACCACTTAAGGCCCAGTTAGAAACAAAAATAAAGGACTTCAAGAGAATTCAGACAGAATACAGTGAAAAATGTGAACTTTATGATTATATTAAGAGACAAAATGATGAGTTAATTACCGAGCTTGATACATTAAAGAGACAATTTGAAACTGCAAATTTTGATTTTAGAAAATTTGATGGATCAAGCGAGGTAGTTGCCAACATGATTGATCACTGCATGCAGTTTAAACGAAACCAGCAAAAGGGTTTAGGATATGATAGTGTACCTCCTCCTTATAATCATACATATCAGTATCAACCCCTATCCAAGGATGAGATTGCCAACGAACCATTCATGGTTTATGGCAAGCCATCTGGTTTCATTTCAGGAGGATTTATTAATGTTGAAAGTACTAACGTTTCTACTTCCCCTGCAGATCAATCCTTAGATCAGGCAAAGCATGAAGTTGGAGAATTTGTTTCTGTTTCTGATTCTGATATTTTTGTTTCAAATGAAAAAGTTTTTGTTTCTGATATTAGAACTGAGAATGTTTCTTGTGATGCTTCCACATCTGCTATTGTTGAACTTAATTTCTTTGATATGTTTGATGAACTGTTTGGTAATTCTGATGCTTGTGATTCTCATGAAAATCCATCAATTCCTCAAGTCACACCATCTGAGGCACCCTCACTTATCTCACAACCTATTTCTCATGCATGTTCTTCTGAGAAGAGTAAGAGTGTCTGTCAAGAAAATAAATCTGAGAAATGCAGTACAAGTTCAAATAATAAACAGATTTGTTTTAATTGTGGTGTTGGTGGTCATATAGCTAGGAATTGTCAAAATAGGATCTTTGTGAACTATATGTTGCCAAGAGGAGAGAACGAATCTAGAGGAAGGTCTTTAATTAGAAAGTCCTCAAGAACTCGTTCTCGAAATGATGATTGGAAAGATGATCGAAGCAGAAAAAGGGTTGTTTTTCAAAAGGATAAAAAGGTTTTTAAGAACACAGTCCCAAACAGTTTTCCAAAACCGAACAAGGCTCCACCAAAATCGGTTTCGTCAAAGAGTACTTCTGGATCTTCTATCTCTTCTGATAAAACATCCAGATGCTCAGTGCAAACTGATAAGAAACGCATTTCACCGGTGACTGTTAGAAAACCAAACTACCAATGGATGTCCAAATCAACTTCCAATCAATCATCAACATCCTCTGAAATGATTAGATATGAGGATTCTAAATTGAAAAATTTAAAAGATGAATCAGAGAAAGCGAAAAGGAAACCCAGGACAGTGATGACCTGGGTTCCTAAATCTAAATAATCCCGCTCATTTTGCAGGGACAGTTGCGGAGGAATGTCGTCATACCTTGGTACGTCGACAGGGGCTGCTCCCGGCATATGACAGGAGACATCTCCCAATTGAGCGACATTCAATATTTTAATGGGGGGTATGTTTCCTTCGCGGGCGGAGATGGTGGCAAGATCACTCAGAGAGGAACCGTTACAAATGGAGTGCTAAGCTTTGAAAATGTCAACTTTGCTCCCGAGTTAAAGCATAGTTTGTTGAGTGTTTCTCAAATTTGCGACAAATGCTATTCTACCCATTTTACCGATAAAGAATGCATGATTCTCAAGCCAGGCATTGTCATCCCGGAAGAATGGATTCTCGTCAAATCTAAGCGGGATGGGAATTCTTACATTATTGACATGAACAGTAACATACCTGAACAAGTCACTTGCCTATTTTCAAAAGTCTCCGAACAAAACGCAATGCTGTGGCACCGACGACTCGGTCATGCTAACGCGAAAAACCTAAATCGCCTTGCTAAGAATGAGATGGTCCGAGGCTTACCTGTCAGAGACTTTATTACATTTGAGAAGTGTGTGTCCTGTGCCCAAGGAAAACATCATAGAAAACCACACCTGCCAAAGCAAGTCAACTCAATCAGTCAGGTGCTCCAATTATTGCATATGGACTTATTTGGTCTGGTCAACGTCCTGAGCATCAACAGAAGTTCGTACTGTCTAGTTGTGATCGATGATTTCTCTCGTTTTACGTGGGTCTTCTTTTTATCCAACAAAGCTGGGGTTGTAGATCTGATAAAGAAGTTCATTGTAATGATTGAGAATCAAACCAACAACCATGTGAAGGCGCTTTGTACTGACAATGGAACTGAGTTCAAGAATGCGGTTCTTGACCATTTTTGCGCAGAAAAGGGGATCGTGTGTCAATACAGCTCTGCTCACACGCCTCAACAAAATGGTGTTGCTAAAAGGAGAAATAGAACTTTAAAAGATGTTGCAAGGACAATGCTTTGTGATTCTAAATTACCTGTTTTCTTTTGGGCCGAGGCGATTAACACGGCTTGCTACGTGCAGAATCATGTTCTAATCAACAAAGCTCAGATGAAGACACCGTACGAGATTCTTTATGGACACAAGCCTTCAGTCAGCCATTTCCGTGTATTTGGCTGCCCTTGCACCCTTCTTCACTTGGAATCCAACCCAAAGTTCAATGCCAAAGCCGATGATTGTTATTTTGTAGGGTATGCTGCGCGCACCGCGTATAGGGTTTACAACAAGAAGACTAAACAGATTGTCGAATCCTATGACGTGCGCTGGTTGGAGGAGAATGAAACAGACGCTCGAGTGGGTCCTGACTGGTTATTTGATTACATATCGCTTTTCAAATCCCTAAATGTGTCTTCAGATGGTTCAAATGGATCCTCTTCTGGTTCGAAGATTGTTTCTGAAGATGAAGACGAAGAAGTTGTTTATAGACCTCCAACGGTTGAGGGGGAGTCCTCTGCTCCATCTGAAGGGGAGTCCTCAGCTCCATCTGAAGGGGAGTCCTCTTCTCCATCTGAGGGGGATTCCTCTACTCCACCTGAGGGGGATTCATCTGTTCGACTTGATAGTCCAGAGTCTAAAGTTCAAAAGGAAACTCCTGATGCTGACACTACACCTCTTACCCCTATTGAAAGAGAGTTCATGTCTACAGATGCTTCCGCTGTCACTCCAACTTTTATGGAACTACTCTTTCCTGAAGAAATTGCTAATGAGTTTGTAGCAGATTCATCTAATATGGATCAATCAGCAAATGATGGAGGTTTCAACATTCACACTCTTCCTGTTTCACTCAATGATATCAGCCAAGACATACCCTCAAGAATTCAACGCGATCATCCAATCGAAAACGTCATTGGTCAGCTGGGTGATGGAGTTAAAACCAGAATTCAGAGTGGAGATGTCAATGCATGTCTCTATTCTTGCTTTATATCTCAAATAGAGCCCAAGAATGTTGAAATGGCTTTGAATGAGCCCAGCTGGGTAGATGCGATCATTGAAGAGCTAAATCAGTTTGAAAAGCTCGGGGTTTGGAAATTGGTTGAGTTACCAAAGGGAAAAAGGTCTCTTGACACGCGTTGGGTCTATCGTAACAAGCAGGACGATTCTGGTGTAATAGTGCGCAATAAAGCAAGGTTGGTGGTTTGCGGGTTTCGACAAGTCGAGGGTCTTGATTATACTGAGGTTTATGCTCCTGTGGCTCGCTTGGAGGCTATTCGTATCTTCCTTGCATATGCTTCCTACATGAACTTCACGGTTTACCAAATGGATGTCAAGACTGCCTTCTTGTATGGCAAGGTGAAGGAAGAAATCTACGTTGATAAGCCCCCTGGGTTCGTCAACTCAAAGTTTCCTAATCATGTCTACAAGTTGGACAAGGCATTGTATGGGTTGCATCAAGCTCCTCGAGGATGGTATGCGACTCTCACAAAGCACTTGCTCGAACATGGATACTCTCGCGGCACTATCGATCAAACTTTATTCATCAAGCATGTTGGTAATGATCAGATTCTAGTCCAGATCTACGTTGACGACATTATCTTCGGGTCTACCAGTCCACATCTATGCAGAGAATTTGAAGGCGTGATGAAAAAGAGGTTTGAGATGAGTTTATTGGGCGAAATGACCATGTTTCTGGGGCTTCAGGTCAAACAAAATTCAACCGGAATCCTGCTACATCAAGCTAAGTATGTGGAGGATATTCTTGAGAAGTTCGGGTTTCAAGACGCAAAACTTGCATCGACACCAATGGCTGAAAGACCCCTGCTGAATCCAGATATTGATGACGAATCCGTAGATCAGACACACTACAGATCGATGATCGGATCGTTGATGTATCTTACTGCAAGTCGTCCCGACATCATGTTTGCACTTTGTCAATGCGCTCGCTATCACGCTAATCCTAAACTTTCACATCTTATTGCTGTCAAAAGGATTTTTCGGTATATCAAAGGCAGCCCAAAATTGGGTCTTTGGTATCCGAAGAATTCTGAATTTGATTTATATGCTTTTGCTGACAGTAATTATGGAGGCTGTGAGCTTGACAGGAAATCTACATCAGGAGGGTGCCAATTCCTTGGAGATAGGCTGGTGTCGTGGCAGTGCAAGAAACAACATACCGTCTCCACCATAACAGCAGAAGCGGAATATGTTGCTGCATCTGCTTGTTGCTCTCAAGTCATCTGGATCCAACATCAGCTGTTGGACTACAATTTGAATTATCTAGAAACCCCCATTCACTGTGATAATGAGGCCGCAATTCAAATTACTAAAAATCTTGTCCAACATTCCAAAACCAAGCACATTGACATCAAAATTCACTTTATCAGAGATTGTTATGAGCGCTCGCTCATCCGGCTGGAACAGGTTCCCACTGCTAATAATGTGGCGGATCTGTACACCAAGCCTTTTAACAAAGCTCGATTCGATGTGCTTGTGGGATTTTTGAAAATGATTCGTTTTGAGGATTAAATTTTTGTTATTGGTTAGGTTAGTTTAAATTTGCGCATTTTAGTGATTTCATTCTCACCCATGCACAAATTTAGGGGAAGAAATAAACAAAAAATCCAAAATTATTTTATTTATGTTTTATTTTTTCAGAAAATATGAAAAATCCAAAAATATTGTGCTTCTGTTTTATTTTTTTGAAAACCTTAAAAAAAATCCAAAAACATTATAAAACAAATAAAAAAATCAAAAATATGTTTCTGTTAGTCTTGCTTGTGGATGTTGTACTGGAAAGTGATATAATCATGTGATAACAGGCAATCTGAATCTGTGTAAGGGACTGAATCTGAATTGTCTAGGCTCTGTGTTCGATGCGCTGGTAGGCACGAAAGATTAAAATGGACTTGACTAGGCAGAGTTGAACTTAAGGAATTCATAGACTTGAAAAATCTTGACCTAGTTAAATCCGTTTAGCCTGACAATCCGACGCTTGGATAGGTTGAGCAGGGAGATATATATGGGAATCTACTGGTCACATTAAAAGAACTTGTATCTGGAACAGTGGATTAACTTTTCCTCGATGTGCGGATTTTGTCCTTAATTCCGGTATTGATGGGGTGACTGGTGAATTCCGATAAATTAGGTCTGTAGAAAATTGTTTTCTCTCTATCTGTCTGTTAGTCATATGTTGCTTCCTTTGCGTGATCGAGAGATCCGACCTGGACTGTAACATATGCAACTCTATTTCTCTGCATCCTCTATCTATGCAATTCTTTCTATCTGTTAGCCATATATTGTCTCCTTTGCGTGACTCACAATCCGACCTGGTACACAGTATATGCATCATTCTTTTTCTCAATCCCTCTAAAACTTCAGTTAGTCATATGTTTCACCCTCTGTGTGATTGGAAGAGATCCGACCTGGGTGTATAGCATATGCATTCTAAATCTATCTACTCTCTTAATAATTGTCTGCTCACCCGATGTAAGGAGTATTCTGGAAATCCTTGATTACTGGAGCATATCAGGAAGCGGGAAATATATTCTAGTACAATTAAAATTGAACACTTATAGATTGTCTATAGATTTCGCTGCTCAATTTAGGTGGACAACAATATCCCTGGTCGTCGTCAGCTGAATGGTCCTTAAGAAATATTATCTAGGAACTTAGGATCACTTTGTCTTGTAACTAATGGTATGTCCTAATTTTGTCACAATTTTCCGTGTTTAAGTGGACCACAATACCGGCGATCGACCAGACAAAGACGTGAAGATAAAGGTACCGACAAGTGGATTAAGGCTGTCTAACAACTTTGATCCCAGTGTCACAAAATTATTTTCAGTGATTTTTGAGATGAATTTAAGTCTGTATTTATTTTATCTCAATTTTAGTTTTATTTTTATTTTATTTTTAGTTTTTTATTTTTTAATTGTCAAAATTTAATTTTTAAACTCTTAAATTTTAGAAATTATTTTATTTTATTTTTAGTTTAATTTTAATTTTATTTTAATTTTAAAATCCTCAAAAGGCTTTATTTTTGAAAAATTAATTGGGATTTGGATTGTGCATTATACTGTGTGGGAGACAGGTAAAATTCAAAGGAGGTATAAAAGGTGGAGTTTACTGTTGGAAACCCTTTCCACCCTTCTATTCATCCTTCCGGCCGCAAACCCTCTCCACTCTCTCTCATCTCGAAAAATTTTTGTGTGTTTTTGCAAAATCGTTTAGTCCACATCAAAGGTATGCTAAAACCGACTGAGGAAATGGTGTTCATCGATTCGACTGATACTGGGGGATTAATCGAGGTTTTTCAGTTCGTCGACGTTTACGGTTTAGGGAGGGCTTACGACCGTAAACGGTCTGAGCTTACGG
This sequence comes from Lactuca virosa, assembly GCF_052849685.1. NCBI lineage: Eukaryota > Viridiplantae > Streptophyta > Magnoliopsida > Asterales > Asteraceae > Lactuca > Lactuca virosa. Next base: position 371,453,642 of record NC_136430.1, on the reverse strand, counting down.
CCTAGAAGCTTACGACCGTAAACTCCTTTTGAAGCTTACGACCGTAAACTTGGTTTATGGTCAGGAGATTACTGCAGTGGGTTTACGGCCGTAAACCTAATCTGGACCGTAAACCCTACTTTGACCATTTTTTACCGTAAACCCAATTTTGACCATGTTTGACCGTAAACTCAAAATTGTTGATCAAAATATTTCTTTTTAAGGCCAAAATGAAATTGATTAATTAAGAAAACTTAAAGCTTTAACTGCTCAAATATTTCGTTTTTCTTACTTGGCCTGGTTTAGTGCAGATCAATGGCGAGTTTGAAGTTTGCTGACATGCATAACTTGGCTATTGTACTGGATGATCCTCCTGCTGCTCATGGAGATTTCAGGTCAATGATCTATAGGCTGAGAGAATGATGCCTAGCCTTTGCCATTAATGTGAACCCAATCATCTATCAGAAGATCGTCAGGGAGTTCTGGCAGACTGCTAAGATGACAAGAGACAATGGAGTGGTTACCGTTGAAGCTGTTGTGAAAGGATGCAAGATTATGATCACTGAGCAGTACATCAGAGAAACATTGCTGATTAATGATCAACCTGATTTTCCTACTGAAATCGGGATTGAAGATGTGCAAAAGATTCTCAAGAAGATGGGGTATGAAGGCATCTATCCTCCCACTGTGAAAAAGCTTCTGCCACCCTACTGGAGATTCTTGGCTCATGTATTTGTGAGCTGTATCTCGGGCAGAAGATCAGGTGCTGATGAAATCTCGCTAAGGAACACAGGGGCAATTGTTTCACTAGCTGCAGGAATCAACTTCAACTTCTCAAAGTTCATATTGGATGGGTTCATAGTAAACATCAATGCTATAAACCGGGAGACTAGAGATTCTTTCTTGCTGTATCCTAGGTTTATTCAGTTGTTCATTGACACCCAATTTCCAGAGATGGTCAAAGAGGGAGACACACTAGATATGAAGTCGTTAGGCCCCCACACTATTGGTCTTATTAAGCAGAATCGCAAGGGCAAGGTCGTTTTCCAAGGATTACATCCTCTTGTGAAATTCGGAAAATTTGCTGAGATAAATGAATCCTCCGAATCTCATGGAACGTCAGATAAAATGTCATCTGAGCCTACTTCTTCTGAGAGAGTCATTTCAGAAGATGATGTTATTACAATATCAGATCGTGCTGAAGAAGAAGAAACTCCAGCTCCTAATGCACAAGTAGCTGAGGAACATGAACTGACATCTGTCCAGGTCCAAAGTGATTATAATGAGGGGTCTTCAAAAGGCGGAACAGAGACTGATTTGTATGAAGACCTCGATCTCACTGGGTTTGATAAGGATGAAATTCCTTTAAATTTTGGTAGTAATGAAGACTTCATGACCGGTGAAAACCTCAACACGCTACTTGGCAATATCGATGAAGTTGCTCATCCAGCAACAGAGATAAGGGAAAATGAAGACGTTCTCGAAGCCACGCCTCCTCTTACCAATCCAATGGCGGAAATAGCAATTCCTATAGTGACAGTGTCAGGGACTCCTCCCCTTGATGTTGTTCCACCTACATCTGAGCCATTGGAAAGTGATCGCACAACTACGCAGGCCTCTCAACCTCCAATAAAGAGACGAAGACTTGACCCTAGACAGGGAATTCCTGATTCGGGTGTATTTCAAAGCTTTACAACTCCACCAACAACTACTCCCGCCATTATTTCATCTGAACCCGTCAGTGAAGGTCCTAGCACCTTCTATGAAGCTGGTGGCTCTTCCTTCCCCACAGATTTCTCTCCTCCCAGGCCAGACCATGATGCTGCTTCTGTGAGGCTAGCCAGGCATTTGGCCGAAGAACAATTCACAACGCCTCCCTCACATGGCAAAGGAATTTCTATTGGGGGTGGCAGCTCAGGAGAAGAGAATCCTTCAATACTTGGACTTCAGAAGGAGATCGATGCACTGAATCAGAAAAATATTGATTTAGATCAGAAAAATATTGAGCTGGATATCAAGGTTGCAGACCTTCAGACTGAAAATGCAAAGCTCAATATTCAAGTTGCCGAACTTATTGAAGATAAAACTCTGAAGACGAAGCAGATTACTGATCTTCAGACGCATTTTGGCTTATTGACCGCCAGCTACTACGATCTAAAGAAAAAGCTGGAAGAAGATTTTGGCGACAAATTCAAGTCATCTGTTGATGAGCCAAAGATCTATCTTCCTGATCAAGATGCTCCCATAGTTCCACAACCTACAAGAACAACCACCGTTGATGATCGTTTTGACAAGGAACCGGCGCAGGCTCCGAATGTAGTGGCATTGAAACGAGCTAAATTGGCCAAGTCAGCTGAAAATGGTCAATTTCTATTCAAAAGGAGCTCATATCAGAATGCTCCATGGGATCAATCAAAGATCACCTTTACGGATCTGGGAGAAAATCGTTTCAAAGACATTTATGGTGATAGGTCAGGGATTATTTCGTGGGGATTCCATGACACCATGAACATGTGGATCGTGAGAAGAAAGAGTGGCAATACTGAACTGTACAAAGATGCGCACGATTTTCACTCTTTGACTAGAATTGACCTTACGGAGTTGTCTAATGATCCTTTCTCAAATCCATCAAATGATCCTAAGGCGACTCAGTTCAAGACATTTTTGGAAGATCAAGTGGCTAAGGGCTTTCCTTCAATGAAGACTGCAGAGTCTATCATCAAGATTTACCCGAGTGTCATTGATCCCAAAACAAATCAGCCACTTCGGTCAGTGATGTGGCCCGCTACTGCTCAAGTAAAGCAGATTCCCGTCCTTCAAAATCATCCAGATGGATCTCTCAAATCCATGCAATACTGGGTGTTTGATGAAACTATAGCTTCTGCTGTCATCAAGCTTAAATAGGGTTGTATCCGCTTATATGACAAGAGGGATCTGCTTCAGTTTGGTAGGTGGGATATACATCAGCTCTCTCTTCATCAGATCAAGGTGGCTGAAGATCTTTTTGAGTCCGCTGCTAAGGAGTACACTGCAATGGTTGCTGATATCATTCAAAAGGAAATGTGGAACGGAGCTATGGGAAAATCTGATGTGCTGGTGATTGATAAAGACTGAGTCCAAGCTAGCACCAAACCAAGGGGGAGATTGAAGGGTCCAGTTAATGGTTTGGTCTAGGCTTTCATTGGAATAGTTCATTATGAGTCTTTAGTATGTTTTTGGTGTTGTTTAGCTGTTTATGGTCCAAGAGTGAGTTTACGGCCGTAAACAGGTTTACGGCCATAAACCCAGTTTGCGGCCCAAGTCAAGTATAAATAGAGGAGTTGTAGGTCTTTGTCTAGTTGTTGATGCCAGAGAGTTTACGGTTTACTGTATCGAGTTGTACCAGACGTTTTACTGCAATAAACGTGTGCAAGCTTGATTAATCTTCTTCTTCTATTCTTATTCTGTTTGCTATTGATTGTTTGATTGCTTGATCATTGGTAAAGATCCGTTTCAGGACCTTACAATAAGACAAGGCTTTCAGCACCGAATCACCTCCTATGTTTTCCTTGGACTACCACCACACCACTCTCCGCCGTCAGCTGCAGAAGGAACTCCCCCTAACACCCTCTAACTAGCTTACAAATACAATTACATACCACCGACACCAGATAATTCTTTGAATGAAAGGTATCACACTACAACGGTTGGACTCAAACAAAAGCTATGCAATATAGTTTAACCAAACCTTTTAAAATTATCTAACCCCAGTAATATGTAATTTAGCGTATTCACTTACTAGTTAGCTGATGTTAAGGCTAAAAGCACAAAGCAAGCAACATTCGGGAATTGAGTAATCGGAATCAAGACATAACCTAAACGGGCCATCCTATCACTGACTGGTCAGTACTAGCATGCAAGTCTACAAGCTCATACAGAAGGCATATAAAGGAATCTCTCCTAGCACTCTATCTTGCAACCCTGAGCCGATCCTTATCCCTAATCTGGCATGCAATTCACGAATTCTCAATTCTAAGCATAACACAAAACATGTATGAATATTTTGTGAAAACTTTCTCTTGGTCGATTGCATGGACCACACCCCTTTCTTTTATTAGAAAAAAACCTTTTATAAAACATTTAATTTTATAAAATTTTTTCCAAACCCTCAGTTTGAGTACAGACATACCCGAGTGTATGCCCAAATCCTTCAACCCAAGGCTCTGATACCAACTTGTAACGTCCCAAAATTTAAAACAATTTTTTTTCATATTAAATAAAACATCAACCAAACATGTTCAACAAAACCAAAGGAAAATCATAATGTATTCATAATCATCTAAAACACATCAGAGTCAAGTAAGTGAAAAGTCATGGTGTGTGCGATGTGATCATCCCGAGCTCTTCCCTTTCCATCCGGAAGTACCTGGAACATAGACGGAAAACCGTAAGCACGAAGCTTAGTGAGTTCCACAAAATATCGCATACCATACATATCTACCAGCTCAAGGCTGTGTCGGGTCTATTGCACCCTTGTGTCTATTTAAACTCATTCGTCGGCCCAAAGTCGTACCAAGTTTATTTCACCCCCCGAGTCTATTTCAACTCATATGTCAGCACAAGGCTGTACCGGGTCTATTTCACCGCATATATATATATATATATATATATATATATATATATATATATATATATATATATATATATAGAGAGAGAGAGAGAGAGAAAATAGTCACACGGGTATACAACACATACAACATGAGTCACAAAGACTACAAGCACATAACATATCCTAGTGTCCTACAATATAGTGAGCACACTCACGTTAGTCTACTATCAGTCAAACATATACTCGGGCTGCTAAACCGGATAATCCCCGTGCTAACCAATCAAATACAACCCTAATTAATAATTGGGCCATAAACCATAACCGGGAATCTAGTTCATTTGTCGAACACCCAGGGTAAAAGACCATTTTACCCTTCTTTCATTTGGCCCAATATTCGAGGCCCAAACTCTATGGCACTAAAAGCACAATAGTGGACCAATTCCTAAAGAACACCCAAGGCCCAATATAAGCCCAGATCGAAGAAGACCCAAAGCCTAATAATGGCCCAAATTTAGAAAGGATAGTGGCCCAACAAGGCCCAAAACCCTAACAGTCAAAATGTGGCCCAAACCACAAAGCCCATGACCAGGCCCAGTACGTTGCGCGTACCAGAAGTACGCCCGACATATTAGGCGGCTTGCCTGATCGGGGACTCGAATACGTACGCCCAGCGTACGCACCCAATAAGTACTTTTTCCATTAAGCACTTAATGCTTACAACCACACTTCCAAACTTTCGATCCAAGCCTTGGGGAACGTCTTAATCCATAAAGTTATGAACTTAGAGCCTTTGCATAGCTCAAATGAACTTAAACCCTAGATTTAGCATCCTACTCTCACCAAATGGACATAAGCACATGCATGGTTGATACTCAACCATCAAAATGCTAACTTTATGGACTAGGGACCTCAGAAAAATCCAGAGAATCAACTCCTAACTTCTGGAGTGGAAGAATCCCACTAGATCTCATTCATGGGACTAAAAAGTGAACAAAACTCCATAGAACTAGATCTAAGCATACAATGAGCAAGTTCCAAGCTTTATACCTCAATGAAACTGGAAATGATGAGTGAAATCTGGATCTACAAGCTCTCCCTCGGCCAAAGATCCATCTTCAAGACTCTCCTTCCTCAAGACTCACTAACACACACTAAAACACACATAAAGAGGGTTAAATCTTCTTTAGAGGGGTTAGGGTTTCGAAATGAGGCTCAAAGGGTAATGGATGCTGAGAAATAAGGGGATCATGGGTCATAATGATGCTTAAATAGAGTCCAAACCCTAAAAATTAGGGTTTGTCCCAGGATGACATACACCCAGCATACTAGAAATACACCCAACATACGCACGCTTCCCTCAAAGTTACACTTTACACCCCTTAGGACCAAATTTGCAAATTATTTACACACTAAGGGTCAAAAATGAAAAGTGCCTCGAAGCAGGTGTTACAATAATACAAAAGGGGAAAATACAAGTAGGATACTCATTTTAAGGACAAGAGTTCCAAGGTAAGTGTACTCACCTTAAGGCATAATCTTGAAAAACCAAGCTCCTTCTTCACTTGAACTACGTTACTTCAAGCTCCAAACTTCCACATCAATCAACTAAATCATTAAAAGGTGTCAAACGACTAAAATACCCATTAATGGGATAACTTAACATTCTAAGTTCAAAATATCCCAAGATGTCCTAATTTGGATCTGGAAGAAAAATGGAACAAAAGGAATGAATCAGAACTAAGACGCAAGCACCATACAAAATTGAAAACAAGTCATGACAGTAACCCTTTCCCGACCAACTATGGTCAGTGTCGTGGAAACTGGAATAGATGCAAAATTCTGGTTTTTGTTACTCATTTAGCCATCCTACTTTCAATAAAACTCCAAAACAATTCAAATGACTCAAGAACATCTAACATAGTTTACCAATTGGTTGATATCCTTAAAATAACCTTAAATCGTTTACATTCTTATAAAAATCATTTTAATCGTCAAAGAAGATAAAAACTAAAAAGTTGAAGGAGTTGCTTTGAAAGGGTAATTCCTTTGACTTCATACTTACAACAAACACACCAAAACCACTTCATGGGGGAATAAGGATTTTATGAGAAACTAGAGCTTGGAGTATACCTAAATTCAAAGTTCCACCTCTTTAGAAATTTCACAAACCAATTGAACCCCATATATGACACCAAATAAGCATATTAATTCCCAATTCCTCAATGAATTCTTGAATACCAAAATTAGACAAGAGGGTACGTTCAATGTGGGAATTCAAGCTTGGAACATGGTTCCATAATCAATAAAGTTGAAATCCCTAAGTTAGAGTAAAGTTTTTTTTTCAAAATTCATAATCTCACCATGAGACAAGGATAGCCAATGGATCATAAATTAGAATGTAAATACATATTCCAAGCATAACAACAAAATCCTATCATTATTTGAAACCATGAACTTTGATCTAGAGCAACAAAGCTGGCTGAACAAATATGGAGAGATCACGACTTCGACACTACAATGGATGAAACCCTCATAAACTCCCGGATTAATCCAACCCGCAGGCTTCTCGGTGAAGACTACAGGCCGGTGTTAACATATGCAGAACCTCCTTCAGACAGCTACTGGGATATTCCCATCTCTCCAAATGCCATGTTCTTCACAGTCTTTGAACCTTTCGACCAAAGCCTCCCTGATGATCAAAGACTCCCTCTAGAATTCGAACGTCTCAACAAGTTTCATGGAAAGCATGGATCTAAATTTGAGGATATATGGTCAAGTGATAAGCCTTTAGGAGTTAAAAACTACAAGGTCGGAAAGTTCATGAAATCCAACTTCATTCAGTACACCTTGACAAGAAGAGACTGTGACTACATCAGAACTCAGGCTGACTTTCCATGTATGAATCCGGAAGAAGTGTTTTTAATTGCAAGGGTGTTTCAGCTCAAGTCGGAGAAACATCCCAAGATGAAGATTGCTTATGAAAAAGCTTGTGAGTACCTAAGATGCACTGTGTGCGATTTTGCAAAGATAGATGCTGATATTCATCCAGCACTTGTTCAAAAATTCAACCTTCCTCCACTTGATCCTGCACCCGTTTATACCGAAGGATATCAAGAGCGATCCTTGGGTGCAACCAACTTTCCTGAACTGGGAGTTGTGTTCAGAAGAGCCAACATCGATGTGAAGTATTTCTTTCCCATCACATCCATGCACCGCTTTACCCACAAACAATTGGAAGTCACCTTGACTTCGGTGCAGAGGTCGAAGCATACTACTGCTGAAGTGAAATTTGAGATCACAAGAAGGATCACTTGGCTGAGTGAAGTGAGAAAATTTTGGTGGATGCTGATCAAGTTCCAGAAGCTGAGCAAGTGAGAAGGTTAAAAAGGTCACTTAGGGGGAAATTGTTGAATCAAGAAAGTGACCCTTTTGAACCTTAATCTGAAGTTCTCCTCTCTACCGCAATGTTGATTCTGCTACTGCAACATGAAGCCATCCGCAACCACCTTATCCGAAACAAAGACTTAATTTTTTCTTTTAACTTATGTTTTTACAATGCATTGTCCAGTGTACCTTGCATGGACACTTTCTTTGATATTCTAGTCTTTGTAATGTTCTCAAAACTCTATAAATAGAGTCTTCCGCCTCTAATGAAAAATACATCTCTTATCTTACATCTCTCTTATTTCTTACATCTCTTCTTATCTCTCATTACTCTCTCACTCTCAAAGATCTTACTGAACTTAAACTCTTACCTTAAGATCGTAATCTCTCCTTCGGAGCAAGTCATTCTTGACTTAATCACTTTAAACTGATCACATTTACTAACTTGGTTTGAATGCAATCCTTGTTAAGAATCAGCTTAGTGTTTACTTGATATAATACTTGTTGTCATTTATATTTCCTTACATTTTCGTCATTTCATTTCCGCATCTAATTATCTAAACTTCTAACTCTAACTTCTATTATTGTTGAGCTTTATGATCCTTTGAGTTAAACTTATTCCGCATTATAACTTGTTTTAACGTTTGTTCAAGTGTGTTTCTCAAAAGTTTTTCTCTCAACACATGTCAGCAGGGAATGTACTGCAACCACCACCACCACCACGAAAGTATATGTTCTGATTTGCTTTCAGTGCAATCAGAGGGGCCACAAGAGGTCCCAGTGTCCAAGTTTAGCAAGTGCTGGATCGTTTATGTGTTTCATTATAGGATCTTTCCTTGTGAACGGTATATCTGCTCTGGTATTATTTGATTCGGGAGCTACCCGATCGTTTGTATCGCTCACGCTCAACAATCGATTTGTGGAAGCTCCGGTAGAGCTGGACTGTCCAATTGATGTAGAGATAGCGGATGATAGGACCATTCGGGTTGCGAGGGTTCATCGGGGATGTACACTGCAGTTTTTTGATGAGCAGTTTTTTGTAGATTTAGTCCCCATTCCCCTGCGAGGGAATAAGGTTATCGTGGGTATGGACTGGTTGAGCCCCAATGGGGGAGTGATCGATTGCGAGCAGCAGCTGGTACGAGTTCAGACCCCAAGTGGGGGAGGCTTGGTCATTCAAGGCGAGAGGCCGCACTATGGATCGACTTTGTGTTCAGACGCGAGGGCGAGACGCTACCTACAACAGGGTTGTGCAGGTTATGTCGCCTATGTCATGGATACCCAGGATAAGGGTAAGGCTATCGTGGATGATGTAGCGATCGTACAGGAGTACCCGGACGTGTTCCCAGAGGATTTTCCTGGGCTACCTCCGGAGAGGCAGGTAGAGTTCAGGATTGACCTAGTTCCTGGTGTGGCTACGATAGCCAAGGCACCATATCGGTTGGCTCCTCCCGAGATGCAGGAGTTGTCTACACAGCTGCAGGAGCTATTAGACAAGGGATTTATCAGGCCAAGCAGTTCACCATGGGGAGCCCCGATCCTGTTTGTGAAGAAGAAGGACAGGTTACATCAGATGTGTATAGATTTCCGGGAGCTGAATAAGGTAACGGTGAAGAACCGTTATCCCCTCCCGAGGATTGATGATTTATTTGACCAACTTCAGTGTGCATCTTGGTTCTCCAAGATTGATTTGCGATCAGGTTATCACTATATGCGAGTCAGGGACGACGATGTGCAGAAGACAACCTTTCGGACTCGCTATGGTCACTATGAGTTTGTGGTGATGCTATTTGGGCTCACCAATGCTCCTTCCGCGTTCATTGATCTCATGAACCACGTGTGCAGACCGATGCTGGACCGGTCTGTGATAGTCTTCATCGATGATATCTTGGTTTACTCAAAGACTCGGGAGCAGCATGAGGAGCACCTGAGGGAGGTGCTGGAGACACTGAGGAGGAAGAGACTTTTCGCAAAGTTCTCCAAGTGCGAGTTCTGGTTGCGCGAGGTGCATTTTCTGGGGCACCTTGTCAACCAGAAGGGTATTCTGGTCGATCCGGCCATGGTAGAGGTTGTGATGCAGTGGGAGGTTCCGAGGTCTCCATCTGAGATTCAGAGTTTTCTTGGTCTGGCAGGTTGTTATCGGAGATTCATCCAGGATTTCTCCAAGATTGTTGTTCCATTCACCCAAATGACCAAGAAGTTGGTGACATTCCGTTGGGGGCCTGAGCAGCAGGCAGCTTTCGAGACTCTCTGATAGCGGTTGTGCGAGGCACCGATTCTGACTGTGTCGGAGGGCGTCGACGATTTCATGGTTTACTGTGACACTTCGATCATGGGTATGGGTGCAGTGCTGATGCAGCGGGGTCGCGTGATAGCGTACACCTCGAGGCAGTTGAAGCCTTACGAGGAGAATTATCCGACGCACGATTTGGAGTTGGGGCTGTGGTTTTCGCCCTCAAGATTTGGCGACACTACCTCTATGGGGTTCATTGTACCATTTATACAGACCACAAGAGCTTGAGGTACCTGATGGATCAGACGAATCTGAACATGAGGCAACGTCGTTGGTTAGATGTGGTGAAGCACTATGACTGTGAGATCCCCTACCACCCGGGGAAGGCCAATGTAGTGGCCGATGCTCTTAGCTGCAAGGCGGTTGCGGTCCCGATCCGATACATATGCCTGAGGATGACAGTGATTACTCCGTTGCTGGAACGGATTCGGGAGGCGCAGGTCGAGGGTATGAAGGAGGAGCGCCGGAAGTGTGAGCGGATCATAGGCCAGGTGGATTCATTCGATTATGAAAGCCCTTAGTTGTTGACCCTGCATCGGAGGGTCTGGGTTCCTTACTGGGGTGGGGTGCGCCAGGTTCTGATGGATGAGGCCCACAAGTCTAGGTTCTCCATTCATCCTGGGGCGACGAAGATGTATCGGGATCTTCACCCTGATTATTGGTGACCCTGCATGAAGCGGGACATAGCTTGGTATATAGAGAGATGATTGACTTGCAGGAAAGTCAAGGCCGAGCACAAACGACCTCACGACAAGATGCAGAAGTTGGAGATTCCCGTGTGGAAATGGGAAGACATCACCATGGATTTCATCACAAAGCTTCCCAGGACTGCACATGGAGTGGATTCGATTTGGGTCATCATGGATCGGTTGACCAAGAGCACACATTTCATCCTGATGAAGGAGAGTATATCGGCTGAGAAGCTAGCCGAGATCTATGTATGCGAGGTGGTGGCATGTCATGGAGTGCCGGCTTCAGTTGTGTCAGATCGAGATGTTCGATTCACTTCCAAATTTTAGAAGCGGTTTCATGATGAGATGGGTACTCATGTTCAATTCAGTACAACTCTCCACCCTTAGATGGATGCGCAGAGTGAGAGGACGATCCAGACTCTCGAGGACATGTTGCGCGCATGTGTATTGGATTTCGGCGGCAGTTGGGATACGTATCTTCCATTAGCAGAATTTTCATATAACAACAGTTACCACGCTAACATGGATCGACCTCCCTTCGAGATGCTCTATGGGAGGAAATGTAGGACCCCAATCTGTTGGGATGAGGTTGGTCAGAGAGTCATGGGGGGTACCGAGGTGGTACTCAAGACCATTGAGAAGATTCAGTAGGTCCGAAGCAGGTTCCAGACTGCTCAGAGTCAGCAGAAAAGCTATGCTGATAAGCGCCGATCAGACTTGGAGTTTTAGGTGGGCGACATGGTTCTCCTGAAGGTGTCACCTTTGAAAGGTGTCATCCAGTTCAGGAAGCGGGGCAAGCTAGACCCCAGGTACATTGGTCCGTTCAGGGTTTGGCTCGGGTGGGCCGGGTTGCTTATCGTTTGGATCTTCCAGCAGAGCTCAGCCAGATCCACAACACTTTTCATGTCTCCCAACTGGGGAAGTGCTTAGTGGATGACTCCGTAGTTGTGCCTTTAGAGGATATTCAGGTGGATGACAGTCTGAACCACATCGAGAGACCAGTAGCCATTCTCGACAGGAAGACGAAGGAGCTGAGGAACAAGAGGTTAGAGCTGGTAAAGATGCAGTGGCTGCATCGCAAGGGGTCAGAGTGGACTTGGGAGCCCGAGGAGGAGATGAGAGAGCACTATCCGGAGTTGTTCAAGGCAGCGGACTTCAAGGACGAAATCTGATTCAAGTGGGGGAGAATTGTAACACCCGTGATTTGAGGTAATGCTAATTTTTTTTTTGTGATAAATTGTTGGACTATGAGAGTAATGTTGGACTATTTGAGTTGGGCCTTATTGAGTTGGGCCGTTAGTGAGTGGGCCGACTGAAGACGTACGTTGGGCGTAAGCTTGGCATACGCGGGGGGTGGATGTGTGTACGCGCAGCGTATCAAGGGGTAAGTGCAGCGTACGCGAGCAGATTCAAAACCCTAATTTTTAGGGGTTAAGCCATATAAATACCTCATTATGCCCCAAACCCTAGCCTTCTTACCATCCACCTTGACTCAGAAACCCTAGAAACCTAACCTTCTTCATCTTTGTGTGATTTTGATCTTGTGAAGTCCATTTTAGTGGCGTGAAGCTTGTAAGGAGAAAGAAGAAGTTGTTGAAGAAGAACTTGAGTATCTTGAGCTCAAGGATATGAGATATCATCACCATTTAGCACTCATTTGAGATAAAAAGCTCACAACTTGCCTCATGTATGCTTAGATCTATGATAATGGTGTTTTGGATCTTTTGGTCCCACGAATGGATTTTTATGGTCCAAATCTATTTCTAGGCTTAGGGTTGCCACCCTTAGTGCTATATGAGTCCTAAGAACAGAAAAGTTTCCATCTTGAAGGTCTTATTGTGGCCATGCATGAGTTTTAGTCATTTCCATGCAAATTAGTTGCCATATTTCAAGTTTGGGTCGATTTGGTGGGTTGCCAGCCACCAAGTAATCGACTTTATGGATTAAGACACTTTAGTGGACTCAATTCTGCGTTTTGAGCTTAAGGTCTTAAGGGATTAAGCCTTTTTGGAGTTTATGGATTAACAAGTTAGTATGTTATGGATTTGGGCCTAGGTTATGGTCCAAATTAGATCTGGGTTAAAATGGTCATTTTACCCTAAGAAGGATTATTGAGTTTTGACTAAGTGTTATTTTGCACTGATTGCTCGGGGAGTCGTCAGAGCAGCCATTAGAGATTTCGTACTGTGAGATTTTTCATTTCAGCTTTGTGAGGTGAGTTTTCCTCCTGTATGAATGGGTCGAAGGCACCAATGCCGGCCCATATATGTATGCTAGTATGTTCCGGACCAAGGTCCAATGTCGGGCAGTACCCGATGTAGGTTTATATATTTCCGGATTCCGATCCGATGACGGGCGGTGCCTAAGGAATGTTTGTATGCTTGATGTCTTCGTGACTCTTGCATGTGTCTGTTTTGTATGTTTCTGGATTACGGTCCGATGTCGGGCAATGCCCGAGGAATATTTGTATGCTTTCGAATTTCTGTCTGATGTCGGGCGAGGCCCGCGGAACGTTTATATGTTTATGTTATGTGATTATATATGTGTATTTGTTGATATGTTTATATGTATACCAAGCTTTGCTCGATGCCGGGCGGGGCCCGATGCTGGATTATGTCCGATGCCAGGCGGGGCCAGATGAAGCGGGCGGGGCCCATGATATGTTATTATGTGATTATGCGATTATGTGTATGGTATCTGGTAGTTTGGGGAGACTCACTAAGCTTCGAGCTTACAGTTATCAGTTTTGGTTTTAGGTACTTCCGGTAGCAAGGGGAAGAGCTCCGGATGACTGCATTGCACACACCACGATGTTTTTGCCTGAGATGTTTACTCTGATATATTGACATATGTTTTTGGATATGATGTTTTGAGATACTATGACTTACATTTTGGATGAGATGATTTTGATAACTATGGTTTATTTATGATTTAAAAACAAAATTTTTGGTCATGATTTTTGGAGTGTTTCAAAACTAGTCAGTTTCAACCTTTTTAACACCTTTTGGATCTATGTAAGTCTTCAAGCTTTGAGGTTTATAAGTTAATAAGTCTAGATCTAAGGTTTTATGCTTGTATTGGAAGTTGGAACGATGTTGGGTTGTTTTTTGAAAAGCTTCAGCCTAAAAGATCGTGTATTTCTGCCTTCTAGACCCATTATGGAAAGAATATGAGAATTTTATCTTAGCATTTTGCTTATGCATGAGTTCGGGAGAATTTTGGTCCCATTTCTTGACCTAGACTTGACATAATGGTGTTAAGGACATGCAAATGGATAAATTTAGAAACTTTATCCATTAAGACTATATTTTGATGTGATATGGAGGTTTAGAGGTTAATCTTAAAGGAATATGTCCTTGGATGGAAGTTGGATGAATTGCCAAAGTTGCGGTACCATCCGTAGTTGTTGGCGCCGTGACTTCTGAGCAGGTCGCGACTATTTTTTGCCTAGTTGTTAGCGCTGCAACTCTATGTTGGTAGCTGTGTGATGATGTGGATAATTGACTTTTTGACCAAGTTTGACTATTGGTAAACTATGTTGGGTTTGGATATTGGAGGGGTAAAATGGTCTTTTGCCCATAGAATAATTTTATTTGGACCTAGGCTTGATAAGGAAGTGTATATGAATGTTTTTACCTTAATTGTTAAATTAGGGTTATATATTTTGTAGTGATTTGAGGAAGATTTGATGTTAATAGCTTAATTTTGTGGATTTCATCTTTTTGTTTGCTCATGTGAGTTCTCATGAACTTATTATTATATAGACTATGTGTCATATGTATGCTAATTAAAGAACAACCCTCGAAGGGAATCTAGTTGAATTAGGATGTAAGGCGATCACAGACCTCTCGGAGGGTAGCTGTCAAGACCATGACAAACCTCTTAGAGGGAAGTGGTCATTATTAGGTCAACTAGAGACATACCTCTTGGACGAAATCTAGTAGACTGGGGTTATGTGTGCTAGCATGTGTAATGTGTTCAGTTATATGTGATTACTATTTGATGTTTATGTGTATGATGATAAAATGCATATGATCTGTATAATGGGTGAGTGTCATGCATACTCACTAAGTCATAGACTTATAGTTGTTACCTTATATGTTTAGTTGCAGGTCCTTCTGGATGGAAGGGCAAGGAGCTAGCATGAACGGGATATCTGGATATTCTCGGAAGGGCATGACATCTAGTTTATCCACTCTATGTTATGTTATAATTTTCAAAACAGAACTCAACTTCTGCATTTTTACTATGATTATTTTGTTGTGATGTGAAAAGATAATTTTATGATTTGTTAATGATTACGAATGAAACCTTTTAGTAAAAAGACTACATTTTGATTTTCAAAAAATTTACATTTAAAATTTGGTATGTTACACTATATTGGATGGAACACAACCAAGAAGATACAAAATCTAGGGAACTCACTTATTTCGAGTTCCTAGTGAAATATTTTTGTCATTCCACAACAAGAAAATGGGAATAAGGAAAAGGGGGACTTGCAATTGAAAAGATACACTATGTGCCTCCTGCAACAAGGGGATACATACTTTTCACAGACACTAGCGAATATTGTAAGAGAACCATAATCTTACAAATAATTACAATTAATAAAAAAAACATTGATTGCAATTATCTTAAAGAAAAATATTGTAACTTGAATTGTTAGATGATGACAGAGAATATATTGAAGCATTTAATGAAGCCAGTATTTGTGGAACTTATAATTACCTACGTTTTTATTTTATCATCCTTCTGATGTCATAGTCTTTCATAATATCTTAATCTATGAAGATTAACATGGAAAATTCTAGCTGAAGACATAAGTAACAATATAGTGAGTCTACCTATTTACAACAGTAAAACAATTTTAAATATTCACCTTTATTAATATTCTAAATTATTGTAGGGCTTAATATAACCTAAGTGTTCATATTAACTATTGATATTATATATTTGGTTTCTCCTTTTTTTAGGAATACAAATTTTAGATGATGTCAATGAAAATCTTGCATTGGTAGAAGTGTAAAATATTATGAAAAGAAATGGTAGCAACTTGCATAGATTCCATGAAATGCCATATCCACTTACTGATATTGCTTTCGGAAATCAAAATAGCTTAATCTAAAACCAGTTGGCATATAATCAAACATGTTTGCAAAGGGAGCATGAAATGTTAATGACTCAACTCGCACGTGAGTATAAGGATACATATAATATGATCATCAAATCCAGAGAGAATAATATTGAAGGAATGTTCTTTATTTATGGATATGGTGGAACTGGAAAAACATATGTTTGGAGAAACTTATCTACAAGTATACATTCCAAATGATATATTATTCTTATTATTTCATCAAGTGGAATAACTTTTCCATTGCTCATAGGAGGGTGCACTGCCCATTTAAGATTTTCAATTATACTTAATGTTAATGAAGACTCAGTTTGTGCTTTGCTATCGAATATGAGTTGTATCGGTTGCTTAAGGAGACACAACTAGTTATTTAGCACGAGGCTCTGATGGTGCATAAACATTGTGTTAAGCCTTTATATTGAACTCTGGTTGACATTTTAGGATTGCAAAACAATGGAATCGATGTTCTACAATTTGCTAGGAAAGTTGTTGTTTTTGGAAGGGATTTAAGGCAAATACAACTTGTCATACTGAAGGGGACTAGGCAAGGTATTTTTCATGCATTTGTTAATTATTCATAACTTTGGCACCACTATAAGGTATTAAAGTTGTCTGTTAATATGCGGTTACAAGTAGGTAATGATCCGAAACAATTACTCGAGTTTAAGAATTAATATAATGGATATTGGAGATTGGTGATGGTGTCGTTAGTGAGGATAATGATGAGAAAGCAGAGGTTGAAATTCTCGAGCACATGTTGATTAAAGATGTTATACACATTTGTGCAATTTAGAGTAATACAAATTTGTTATCAAAACATTGTACTAATCTAGTGTCCTATACTCCATCAAGTTGTCATAAATACCAAATCAAGAACTAATATTGAAAGTATGTGCTCCAGTAATATGGTTATGCAAGCTTGGTCAGTATTTAGGGATATGTAACGGAACATGCATTTTTGTAATCTATCTAGCAACATTTGTGGTTAAAGCACAAATCGTTTATGGAAATAACGTCAAAGTCGAATGTTCATAGTCATACCCAGGATTCGTTTAACTCAATTTGGAAAACGAATGCATTTAAATTTACCAACAAACAGTTCCCTTTATTGTTGTGTTTTGTAAGGACAATCAATAAAATTCAAGGTCAATCACTTTCTAGAGTTGGGTTATTCTTGTGAAGGCCCCTCTTCACCCACAGACAGCCTGCATGTCTCTTTATATAGAGTAACAAGCAAGAAGATTATAAATGTGATAAAAATAGATGATAAAGACAACTTATCAAACACAATGATTAATGTTGTCTGCAAGGGAGTAGTTCAAGGTTTATAAATACCTCATTGGTCATCAAAATTGAGTTGAAGATGCTTGTGTATATTTCAACAAATAGGGTTGTTAGAAAGTAGAGCAGAAAATAAGCAAAACCAAAAGCATACAAGACATAGTATTTACGTGGTTCGGTCAAGGTGACCTACATCCACAGGAAAATGGGAGTATTACTTATTTATGAGCTCTCAAACAGAGGTTACAAGTACAATTCAACAGAGATTCGCCTATCACTCTAGAACAAAAGACAC
>NC_136430.1:370640999-370833499 GCF_052849685.1 Lactuca virosa | reverse complement strand
CACACACACACACACAATTCTTCATAAATAATTGCCACATTCTTTTAAGAATGGCGGTTAGGAATAACTAACCAAACTACCTTCAATTATCTTTCATAACTACCAACCGATAACTAACCTTAACTTAACTACCAAATTAACCTAAGTCTAAATTAAATTTGAGCACTCCACTTTAATATAAACTTTTACCACTTCAAGATTTGTCTTTAGTTTCTTAAAATCAACTAAATCATCATTTACATTTGTCCTAAATTCATATTTATGCCTCGAATGTACCATATGACCCAAGTGCAACAACATAAGAAAAAAATGTGTCTTCCACCAATTCATCTTGATTCTTTTCCAACAACGACTTCTTACTTTTAGCAAACCCAAAATGACCATTTTTCTTGCCACAACGATTATTAGGACATGGAAGTCTATTTTTTTATCAACATGTTTTTTTCCACCAAGACTTCGCTTTTTGAGCCTTTGAAACTCAAGGCTAATATCTTCATAAACATTTTCAATATTAGGTTTCTTTACAGAACCATCTATGAACATACAAATATCAACATCATAAACAAACTTTAATTTTACTTAGATATTTTCAACCTAGTCATCAATCCATGACTCACTATTGAGAATACCATCCACATAACACTCAGTCTAAAATCATGAACCATGTTGCTACAGGCACTCTTGAATGATGAACCGTTTTGATACCATCTTGTTGGAGTTAATACAAGAGCATTATATCTTACATGAAGATTCTACAAGAATAAAGAAATATTATTTTCACTAAGAACCGACAACATTTATAATAACTCCACACCTTTTACAAATTACATAACACACACACACACACATATATATATATATATATATATATATATATATATATATATATATATATATATATATATATATATATATATATATATATATATATATATATATAAACAACGACAACCGATATAATCCTTCTAACCATTGCAACCTTCATAAACAACGACACATTCGTTTAAGAATGGCGGTTGGAATAACTAACCAAACTACCTGTAATTAATTGTCATAACTACCAAAAATAACTAACAAATAATTAATATTAACATAATCACCAATTTCCTTGATCGACGAAATTATATTAAAAAACTAGCAAGATACTAGAAAGAACTCATTACTACAAAGTAGATGCTAAACCAGAAGCTAAGAAATCCAACCAAACTTAGCTTTGCTACACCTATTAGAAATCCAAAAAATGTCATTTATCACATCATCAAAAAGTAAAGATTTCCTAGGGAGCACCGTTCCAAAAAGATAGGAATTACGGAAATTCCATAAACACCAGAAAGTAGTCAAAACCACTACAACAAAAGCCTTTCGTTGCCCACGCCTCAACGAAATAGAATCAAACCAATAAAGTAAAGACTACATAAAAATCTAGTCAGGAAGGTGAACACCTTACCAGATAGCGATATAGCTCCATAGATCAATCAGCTCACTACAACCTGCAAAAAGATGATATATGATGTAACGCCCTATTCCGAATCGTTTTCTAGTTCGGGGTGGTGATCAAAGATCGGGTATTAGCAGACTTAGGACCTTTGAGGAATTGAGATCTGGACTCATTTGGAGGTGGGTGTTGTAATTAAGATGATTCGGGTGTTCGGTTTGTGTTTTGAAGCCTAGGGGTATTTATGTAATATGTAAGCTCGGGCCTTTATGGAAATTAGATTTTTGTTCGGGAAATTGTAAGGCAAGTATGAGTGGATTAAAGCGTAGAGCTTCCCGTTACCTTTTCATGGATATAAGGATCGTCGAAATCAGATTTATAATGAAGAAGTTATGGCCTTCGGAGTATTTTACGGTTTAAGGGTAACCACAGTACGTGGGGCGTACCTAGGGAGTACGCAGGGTGTACTGGTGCGAGGGTCGGTACACGAGGAATACACTGGTGTACGTTTAGCGTACTAGGAGGGACTGATCGTGGATATGAGACCTCGTACGCTAGGCATACGACGATTACATGGGGCGTACGAGGAGTTAATGGAAACCCTATTTTATGGTGTTGCACCCTATATAAAGACCTTAAGTCCCTAGGGTTGGCCTCTTTACCAGCCTCCAAACCTCCTAAACCCTAAATCTCGACCCTTAGCCTCCATGGTTGTGTTTTTGAACTCTTGAGAGGAAGTTGGTGCTAATTTTGCTCATTTTGAAGGAATTGAAGAAAAGTGAAGTTGAATTGGTTGGTGTGAAGTTTTTAGATCCAGAATCACCCCTCATTTTGCAAGCCTCTTGAGGTATCAAGTTCATACCTTGGCTTTTGAATGCTTAGGTCTCTTTGTGTATTGGTTTCTATGCTTTTGGTCCCTTTGGGTTGGTTTGATGAGTTAAGACATTTGTGGGGCGTGTCCTTTTAGATCTGGGCATGTTATGAGGTTCTTAAGCATAAAGGTGCAAGCTTTATGGGGTTTATGGTCACATGCATGAATTAAGTCATCTATTAAGTCCTTTTGAACTTTAATAGCTTCATTAAGTCATGCATGCACGTAAAGTTAGTAACTTTACGTGATAAGTCAGTCCAAGGAAGTCAGATCTAGGTTTTGGAGTGAAGTCTTTATGGAATAAGAGTAGAATATGGAAGATGGTTGAATGTGAGGGTACGCTGGGCGTACAAGCAAGTACACTTAGCGTACAATCCCTAAGGAAAGTACGTTGCACGTACGAGCTAAGTACTCCCTACATACTCAACAGAGTAGGCCTCAGATCTTTTATTCTTCTGGTTGGGCCATGATTTAGGCTTAGATGTTTAGGGCTTTGTTGGGCCATCTGAATTCTGGTGTTTTGGGTTAGGAATATTATTGGGCCTTGGGTTAACGCCATGGAAGGAATTTGGGCCCAATTTGGAAAATTTGGTCATGTTTGGTCCTTGGATGGTTATTTGGTCTTTGGGCCTTTTGGATTGTAGGTTTGGGCCTTAGTCTTGGACCAAACCCGGTAAGGGGTAAAATGGTCTTTTTACCCTAGCTTTGGACTAATGGTTATGGATTGGAATCCAATTATTAATTGGATGTTATTTGATATTGATAGCTCGAGGATTTGTCGGACCAGCAGCTAGGGATTTATCAGAGTGATTCAATAGTTTGAGGTGAGTTTCCTCATTGTGATTAGCGGGTCGAAGGTACCAATGCTGGCCCATGGTTTATTATGTTAGAGTGCTAGATGTTTGCATGATTCTCGCATGTGTATGCAATGGTATGAATACCGAGTGGGGCTCAATGTCGGGCGAGGCCCGATGGCTGTAGTGTATGCTATTATCTTTGTGATTGTTGCATGTGTTAGTATGATTATGTTTATATGTTTATATGTGTATCGGGTGGAGCCCGAAGTCAAGCGGGGCCTGCTAATTGACATATATGTATACCGAGCGGGGCTCGATGCCGGGCAAGGCCTAAGGCCGAGTGGGACTCGATATCGGGCGAGGCCCGATATGGGGCGGGGGCCCAGTATGTGTTTACTTATGTTTGGTATGTGGTATCTTGGGGAACTCACTAAACTTTGTGCTTATGGTTTTTAGTTTATGTTTCAGGTACTTCGGTTTTCAAATAGAAGAGCTCGGGATGATTTGCAGAGCACACACCACCTCGTTCCGCGTTTTGTGATTTACTCTAATAACATTGGTGTATTGATAAAACTTGGATTACCTTGATTTTATGAAAATGATACGATTTACTATTTTAGCAATTATAAAATGGAAATTTTTGGGTCTTACTGGTGGGACGTTACATATGGTCTCAACAACACGAGAACACACCTGCCACGTAATCGACTCCACCATAATACATATCTACAAAAGTCTCTCTCTGGTGGGGATACTCTGTAATTTCAACCTCCAAATAAGAATATTGATCTTAATGGGAACCCAATTATTTCATCTAGTCTTCATTCCCCCTAAAGGAAGCAAACCAGTATCAAGATAAGACCGAGCCAAGGAAACTGGAAAAACTATCTGAAACATCAAGAAGCCACCCTAATCTATTTGGAACGGATTCCAACTAGAGATCTTGCATCAAATGGGAAAGACAATCCCACTAAATATGCTTAATGCCACCCCTAGGCATATGTCTGAGAGTCTACATTTCCCATCCAAGTAACACTCGATCTTTGACTGAAGCATAACTATGATTATCCAACACATATATCCTATGGAAATAATGTAACACCCCGACTCCCAGGTATAAAATTTAAAGCTTATAGTCATATTCTTAGACCTACTCGACGAGTTGGATACCCCGACTCGTCGTGTAGAAGCGGTTTAGGCCGCGTAACTTATAAGGTCTACTTGACGAGTTGGAGGACCCCAACTCGACGAGTAGGAGCTGGAAAATGAAACCCTAATTTCCAGGGTTTTGCACCCTATTTAAAGGGTCATTAGCCTCCCTCAACCTCCCTTACTGTCCCTCTTAAGCTTAGAAAACCCTAATCTTGCCTACTCTCCATTTTTGTGTGTTAAGAAGCTTGGATGGTGGATATTGTAAAGAGAACTTGAATTCTAAGGAGCTTGAAGCAAGGAGAAGCTTGTGGATTTGATTCTACTTCATCTTGGCATCAGCTTGAAGGTAACAAGTCGTTACTTTGACTTCTCTCTAGCTAGATCTCTTGATGCATAGGTTTAGGGCCATTTTTTAGCATATTTGTGGATCATTTCGGGTATTGGGCCTGATCTGAAGTTGTAACTTCAGATATGGACTCCTCTAAGTCCTTATAGTCATAAAGTTATCGAATTTAGCAAGCTTTGGCCCTTCTCTTTGGCTTAAACCTCTCCCTTAGCTTGGTTTTGGCATTAGGACCTTGCATGTACGTAAAGTGTGCAACTTTACGTGGAAACCATGCCCTAGGAGGTTAGATCCGCAATTTGGAGCTTTGGGGTAGCTTAAAAATGTCTGGATGAGAAATGGACTGAAGGGACTCGACGGGTTGCTTGGCCAACTCGACGAGTCGGATGAAGATTGCATGTATTGGTTATGCATGGACTCGACGAGTCAGTGAGAAGACTCGACGAGTTAGTTAGGGTTTTTCCCGACATTCGGACATCGCATGGACTGGACGAGTTATCTAGAAACTCAGCGAGTCAACTAGGGTTTTCACGATTTCTCGAGTTCTGGAAGAACTCGACGAGTCATTGGGTTGCACTCGACGAGTTAGGTCAACATGGACTGTTGACTTTGACTTTGACCAAGGGTTAACCAGTTTGACTTCTGGGAGTGTTTTAGTAATTTGGGAATTTATGGAAGTGGATTATTGGTGGATGTAGGTGTTTGAGTTTGGAGTCGTACTTGGAAAGTTTGACACTTATCATCCCGAGCTACTTGTGAAGTGAGTTTTCCTCACTATACTCGAGGGTCTAAGGCACCAAGGCCGGCCCTTTTTGGATTGTTATCCTGATATGTTATATGCTCGAGTATCGTATGATCTGTTCGATCAGTATCCTGGTAGATAGGATGATATTATGCTATTATGATCTGTTAGATCGGTATCCTGGTAGATAGGCTGTTATTATGCTGTTACGATCTGTTAGATCGGTTTGTCTGTATATAGACTGTTATGTGATATCTAATATATGTACACATGTTTGATTGGTGGTTGAGGCTTATCTGCTCTGTGCGAGAGCCAACAGACCTGGGCATTCCAACCCGATGGTTGTGGGCCGTGGGTATTCCATCCTGAGGATGATTGGACTCATAGTATGTGGGCATTCCAACCCGATGGTTGTGGGCCGAGGGTATACCATCCCAAGGATGACTGGACCCATAGTATGTTGGCATTCCAACCCGATGGTTGAGGGCCTGGGGCATTCCAACCCGATGGTTGATTGGGCCCATAGTATGTTGTTATTATATGTGTGTTACCTATTGTGCAGGTATTTTGGGGGAACTCACTAAGCTTCGGGCTTACAGTTTTGGATTTTGTTTCAGGTACGTCAGAGGATCGCGGGAAGGCGAAGGCGTGATCGTGCACCTCCTCACATTTTTTCATGACTTTGATTTCTGGGATACTCTGATGTCTAAACTATTTTGAAACACTTTGTAATAACTTAATGGTTTTGAATGATTGAAAAAGTTTTAAATTGGCTTGATTTTTATGGGTGTTACAAATAAACTGCAAGAGGCGAATCACCCTTCCAAACATTGTGTCACAAAGAAGTAGAAGCCTCGTCGCCTGCCCGAATATGACATAAGACCTGAAGATTGAAACCATGGTCAAGTATGTGGACCAACATCCAAGTAATACCATTCCAAGGGATTAACCAAGTTCTACTTAGTACCAAAGAAGGAAAAACCTCATCCGTGCCTTATAGGGATTTGACAACCCTAACCCACATCAAATATGGAGAATGTAAAATTCTCCAACTTCATCGAAAAAGCATAGCCTCATTAAACGAGAACAAACTGCCCACTCCCAACCCTATAACACCTCTAGAAGCAAGAACTCTATCGCATCTAACCCAACATATACATCTGTCATCCATATTCGCACCCTAGACATATTTAGCCCTTATAGAATCCAAGGAAATAAGAACCATGACCGGGGTAGGAAACATCGACATCATGTAACTACCCAAAGCACCCGGAATCAAATTAATCAAAGTAATTCGACCATTAGATGAAAAATGTTTAGCCTTCCAACCCGACAATCTTCTCCAAAAACTATCAATAATCGAAGACCAAGCATTGACTAGAGACATATTCTGAACCATATGCACTCCTAACTAAATAAAAGGAAGAGAATCTGAAGCACAACCCATACGCTCTTCAACTAACCCAACCTGAGCAGCATGAACCCCAAATCCAAACAATTTAATCTTATGCAAATTCATTTTAAGATCCAAATCCAGAAAAAAAAACATGGAGTGCAAACAATATGGTAAGCATTCTCAAGATCGCAATCTGACATAAATACCACATCATCTGCATAAAGGAGGTGTAATATTTCTATGCCTCTAATTGAAACCCCCTAAAAACATTAGCCAATTGTTCCCTAACCAAAGTAACATGTAACCCCTACATAGCCAAAATAAATTAGAAAGGTGAGAGAGGGTCCCCTTACCTCAGACCTTTCTACATGTAAAGTTCCTGAGTGGGGGAACCATTTACCAAAATTGAGGCTTTAGCGGAAGACAAAAGTTCCATAATTCACCCACGCCACATGAAACCAAAACCCATGATCTGCATAATCTCCCGAAGATACATCCACGAAAGAGAATCGTAGGGTTTTTCAAAATCCACCTTAAAAATCAGAAGTGTATTTTTTTGAAGCCTTACTCCAAGCCACAATCTCATTAAGAAGAAATTACCCATTCAAAATCTGTCTACCTTTAATAAAAGTAGACTGCTCCACACTCACTACACTACCAATAACCTCAACCAACCTATTAGCTAAGAGTTTACCAATAATCTTGTACTGGAAACCAATTAAACTAATAGGTCTGAAGTCTCTAACAATCTTTGGGTCTCTAACTTCCGGGATAACTATAAAAAAAGTATTGCAACCCTTAGGAATAGACGAATGACAATAAAAATAAGTGACAAAATCCACAACTTCATACACCAAAAGATTCCAATAGTGCAAACCCAAAGGAGAAACCATCCTTCCTTGGTGCCTTAGATGAACCACAATCCCACAATGCCCTTTTTATTTCTTCTCGATAAAAATGAGTTTGAAGAAATCGAACCTGAGACTCAAATAAAGTGGAGAAATGAGTCAAACCAATCAAAGGCAGAGACCCCATCTGTTAGAAAAAAAAAGAGTGATGATATTCTTGTAATTCTTCCTTAACATGACCTGGCTCATCAACCCACACCCCATCCTCCAACACACCACGGATAGCTAACGGACACCTGTTATGATTACTAACACCATTGAAAAAACCCGAGTTCTTGTCTCCCTTATTAACCATATAAACCTTAGCCTTCTGAGCTAAATCCACTTGGTAAAGATGGTCTAAATCCATAGCTCCTTCAGAACCATAATCCGCTGCTCACGCAAAGTATGTAACACCCGTGAATTCGGGCTTGACGTTTAAGGGATTATAGTTATGATTATTCATTTCACTATTCTTAATAAAAAGACTCTTTTAGATGCCACATGTCCCCTTTTTAGACCAATATTTTGCCACATGGCAGCATCTTCATCAATTTACTCAATTTTTTCCCACTTGATTCAATACTGGTGCATTTCAATTCTACATACGATTTTGATGCTTTTTTGTTTTCAGTATCTCTATCCCTAAATACCAGCAATAAAATTTTAAATACATGATTTCATACCAAAAGTATCTGTTATCGGATTTAATTAAAATTGAAATCCATTTGATCCCTAAATTTTGGCACATTTAATTCTTCCTCCGATATTTATACATCTATTGTACAAATATCTTCAAATCCTATCATTTCCCTGGAAAAAAAAACAATATTTTGTTGAATTAGTTTGTCTTATACCAAATATATATCCAATATAAAAGAAAACTAAAAATCAAAATAAAATTGACATGAATGTTATTATCGAATGAATCCCAAAAAATCAGGTTCAAATTAATTCATATACATATATTATTAATCCATGAATCTGCGTCTCAGTTTTATTTTCAATCATTTTTATGCTTCAAACATTCTCCTACAACTTCATTCTAATTGATCATAACTTCCAACAACCATCAAAACGAAGAAGAATGGATGAAAAAACAAAAGATTAGTGGTTTCTTTCGATTTTTATATTATTTTCCGATATTTGATTGATGATCAAATTACATATCTTTTATTCTTGATATCTAAACCTTTGACATTGTCTGCAAGTATACCACCTTCGAACCAACCGTGTTTTAATGTTTGAAAACCCCCTATGAAACTTTATGCTAAAATTTATTGTATGATTTGTTCTTGTTATTCGAATGCAAGAAGCAACAATGTACTTGTGTCAATTTGTTTATTATAGCATGATACTTTACTTTCTTCCTATTACAACACACATTGTACTGCAAAAAATTCTAATTGTTTTGTATTTTGTATGAAAAAAGTCTACGTGTTTATGTTTTATATGAAAAAATAACAATTTCCAATGATTTTATATTGTTTTTTTTCCAGGTTTGGTGCTTTCCCCCCTAAAGGAGTCGAATTTTTTTCCTAACAATTTTAGCATTGTATTAAAAAAAATAGCAAAAATCTTTATTTCCTTTCATTTTATAGCATTCTACTTTTCTTTCTTTATATCACACCATTTTATTTTAATTTTTTTTCTTATTAAAGCATTTAACTTTGAATACACAACATAACAACATACTTTGTTTGATATGTTTAATATAACATTCTACTTTCTTTGTAATTTCAAAGTATAATCCTCTAATAAAAATACTTATTAAAGTGAAACTAACAAATTGCATCACAGAGTTTCTGCATCACCTAACAAAGTACAATGTTTTTTTTGGTTTCTTCATGAAACTACATTGCTATTGTTGATAAAAAAATAAACAGGGGAAATAGGATCTCATGGTTTACACCATAATGGTAATTTTAAAAAGAGAAGGGGAAAGGTAATTGAAAAATGAAATTACATTAGTGTTTATTGGAGTGATCATGCACTCAAACCAAGCAGGAATCTTAAAATCCGAAAATGAAATTACATTAGCAGGAAATCCAACTTTTCAGAAGATATATAGAGAAATTCGGGATAAAATTTTGCACTGTAATCATAGGTTAAATACTAATAAATTACCGGTGGAAACTCTTCCACCCCCAAACGATCTCTATATTCACCAAAAATAGAACCCTAATTTTTTACCTGTTCAAATCACAACTTCATACGAGCTCTATCAGTTCAATATATCCCAAAAAATCCTCCTTTTGAATAGGTAATCACAGCACATTGTTTCACCATTTTTCATTCGAACCTTTTGAACGAGATGAATATTCATGAGGAATTTTCCTTTTCTATGTTGAAAAAGGGTATGCATGCCGATCGTAATCCAATTTAATGCCTTACTTAAAGTTTTATTTTTAGTCCCTATACTTTTATATAATACCAACATAACACCGTTAACTTTTTTCTTTCCAATAACTTTTTACACATGTAATTATTTTTTATATTTAAATCATTCTCAAATATTATATTTTTTTAATTTAAATCATACGTTTACATCTTTTATTTAACACAATAAATTATTATTATTAAATATTAAATTACAAAATTTATATGTTTCATCATTAACGTTTATTTTTTAAAATAACAATTAAAACTTTATACAGGAGTTTATTCAAATTAATAAGAACTAGATAGATAGTTGCTGGTGTTGTCATAACTTATGTATTTTGTACATATATTTTTATAAATGTCATATTTACCTATACTATAGTAAAAAATATTTACCTATAATTTATATTTTTAACAAATTATATTGAAATTACGACATATACACAATCATTCGTTCAAGTATCTTCCACTACATGTCCTACATAAATATATTTAATAACTAATTACATACACAGTATACAACATCTATTCATCATAAATACATATTTGTAGACATAAATATGCACTTTTACATACTACAAAATAATCGTAATTTTTTTTCATCATAATTATTGTTTTGTAGATTCTAAAACAACATGGAGGATATTGATGCTAAAAAGAAGAGAAAATTGAAAAAATTGTATTTGGATAATTAAAAATCCAAAAATATTTATACTACATCAATACCTCGAAATTCACAATTTACACATGTTTTGTAATGTCCTAAATTCCAGTGATAAATTTTTCATTTTTAAAATAGAATAAATGTAACCCCCGTTTTCTAGACTGGACCAGTGTAAGGAATAAAGGAGTCAAATGCATGATTTTTAGGAAAAATCATGTGTCACGACGTGACCATAGGGTGGTCACGATGTGATGAGCCAAAATGAGAACGCGTACCCGAAAGAATGCCACGACGTGATATGAGTATGGTTACGATGTGGCAAGGGTTACAACTCAAGCCCATGATCTTTTAGGGTTTTCCTTCATATTTAAAACCCTAATCTTGGATTTAGGGTTTCATTTTTAGCCTCCATCACTCTCAAACCTCAAAAACCCTAACCCTAATCCCTCTTGGCGGTTCTTGGCTCATTTTTGTGCTTTTGTGAGTTTGAAGAAGAAGAAGAAGAAGAAGGTGTTCTTGTGTGTTGATCCAGAAATGAAACCTCGTCATCATCCTCTTGTGCATATTCAGTACCTTTGTAAGTGTCCAAGATCCAAGAATATTGGTTGCATGTTTCTAGATGTAATTTCTTTGTCCCTTTTCTTCATGTTGTCGAAGTTTGGAGGAATGGATCCCATAAAGTTGACAACTTTATGTATCCTTAAGGTCCTTTTTTGGTGTTATATGTTGTAGATCTAGAGTTTATTGGAGTTTTTGGTCCCATGAATAAGTTTGAGTTCATTTCTTCATGATTTTGACTCTAGTTTGGGAAGAGACATGCATGTCCATAAAGCAACGTTTTTATGGAGGTTTAGGAGTAGGAAAGCCTTCTGGAAATTGTGGACTTGAGATCTTATGTATTAAGTGTTTAATGGTTGACTTTATGCCTTCAGTTGTCAAAGGACCTAGATTTAAAGATTTTGGCTTATTGGGATGTATTAATGGATAAAGTTGGAAACTTTATCCATAAAGACCTTGGTGAGAATCAGATCTGAGCTTTGGATATCTTAAGGGTGAAGGAAAACGACTTAATCTATTAAGTTGTTTTGAGCTAGTTTCCACGACGTGGCCTTCTGGTCGCCACGATGTGGTGACCGGTTGGCATTTTGTGATCACGACGTGGAGGCTTGCTGATGATAATTATTGATGTTGACTTTAATCCTTGACTTTTGGTCAAATTTTTATTTTTAAAATGTGACTTAGGGTTTACCTTGTGTGGTTTATTAGGAGGTGTTTAGCATCTATTCGTTGGTTGTGAGAGCTGATAGTTATGGACTTCGTCGGCAAGGTGAGTCTTCTCCCTATATTGTATAGGATGCTAGTTGTCTTTGCGACTCTTGCATTGGTATGTTAGGTTGGGCCCGATTGTATATGGGTTGAGCCCGTTGATATGTTGGGAGGGGCCCAAGATGTATGGTATGTGGTATTTTGGGGAACTCACTAAGCTTCGTGCTTACGGTTTTGTGGTTTAACATTTTTAGATACTTCCAGTTCCAAAGAGAATGGCCTGACTTGACTACACATCATCCCCTGATGGCTTTTCCGCATTGATAGTTATAGTATTACTCTAATATTTGGAAAATACCTTTTACTATGATTGGTTTTAAACAAATGGTTGTACGAATTTGATGGTTTAAAAATGAAAATTGTGTTTTTATTTTTGGGACGTTACAATAAACACCCTTTTTATTGAAGTTACACTCAAGTCAAACCAATTCTTCATAATCTATAATTAAAAATCAGAGTTATAAGGAAGACAATGTGAAATCTCCAATCATAAAACTGTTGATGCATGTGTAGAGTCCTGCCTTCGCAATCCAATAAGTACCTGAAAAACATTTAATCCACAATTATAAGCACAAAGCTTAGCAAGTTCCCCAAAATATCACATATATCACATCATAATAATCAACTATGGGTTATCAACAACCCTGGGACTATCAACATTCCTAAATATCACATACACCACCATAATATAAACAACTATGAGTTATTAGCAACCGTATGACTGTTAGCAGTAATGTGGGCTCACAGCAGCCCTATGTGTGACAACCCCAATTTCACAGCCAGAAAATATCGATTTATTTATGCTTAATTGAAATCAGAGTATCCATTTTGAAAGAATAATATTGCGGAATTTGTTCCCAAAAACATGATAAAGATATTATCAAAGAATTTATGAAGAAATGTATTTTATTTATATAAAAACGTTGGGATGTCATTGTCAATATAGTACATAAGCATAAACGGAAACAATATGGGCCTTCCAAACATCTATTATTCTGTTGGCCTATAATCCATAAATCTCTCATCTGATCATCACACCTGTGCTCTCGTGCCACTTCATGAAATACAAAAAACTGAGTGGGTCAGGCTTGGGAGCCTGGTGAACACATAGGGTTTTCAACCCACAATAATTAAATTCTTTTAATTATATATTTTCATCAAAAAATTTAACCCGATTACACATTCCTGTTATCCTCACTTTATGTCGCTAAAGCGTCTAATTCAGGGGACCTATCCTAAGGATCATCTTCGGGATAGACAATAATGCTTAGGGGATTC
The DNA here is from genome assembly GCF_052849685.1 of Lactuca virosa. Taxonomy (NCBI): domain Eukaryota; kingdom Viridiplantae; phylum Streptophyta; class Magnoliopsida; order Asterales; family Asteraceae; genus Lactuca; species Lactuca virosa. The sequence goes on along the minus strand of NC_136430.1, from coordinate 370,820,226 downwards.
GTTAGCAGTATATGTCAATAAGGCAACCGTTTGGGGATTGAGTACACCTGGTGAGCACTTAGTTCAAAACACCTACAGGTTGCGAGTCTGCTAGTGTTCCACTGGACTGTCTAGAATAGTATGTGATTGCCATCTATAATCCGCTAAACGACTATATCATCATTAAGTCAAGGCCTCTCATCATATATTTCATCTTTCATCTCTCACCATCTATATCATCTTTTATCTACCCATCTCTACCCAATATATATTTATAGGTATAAAAATACATATAAAGTTTGAATCAAGTAAAACATGTATAAATCGTTCATCTAGCATAGATTCAGGAACACAGATAATAGGCACATATAACATGTAATTATCTTAAATACTTCATATTTATGTGTAAGATGTAAGTAATTATTCACTAACTTGTTACAGTGATGACTCGAAACTTGGACAACGCTTCGCTTCTAGAAACTGACTTTTCCTTGACGTAACCTAGTATCATTATCACTAAGTCTTAGTCTAATAGTCTACGTGACTGAAACAAGTCTAGACCTATCAATCATTCCAACAAATATTGATAGTTTTATCAAATAAGGATCAGCCAGGTTGGACAGTTGGGAGGCAGGACTATTTCGGTGTATAGCATTTCTGAAATCCAACAACCTGACCAACATGACTATTCTAAACACCTCTCCCATAAGTAGATCAATCAATATTATAACTTGGAATTACTGATAGTTCTTATTTATAAATTCATAACAACGACTATGAACCTAAATATAAATTACACTAGAATAAAATAGAGTGTAATTTAACTTACAATGATTCCTTAGACAAAAGTCTGGAAATTGCACAGGCGGAACTCCGGGCTGATAGCTACTAGATTTCGGGCTACTAAGGACCTCAGAACTTGCCAAAATGCCCTAAACTCTAAGAAAACTCCATCCAAAATGGAGTGAAATGGATATATATATATATATATATATGGAGATGTTTGGAATGGAAAGAGCACAAATGAGTTATTTATAGGCTGGAACCCAGACCTGCGCGCCGTTCAAGGGCCATGTGTGCTGCGCATATGGTCGAAGTGGCTCCTCAGGTGCGCTGACACATATCCAAGAAAGGGTGGGGCTGCATGGCTGACTTCAGGAACACGTTGTGCGCGCCATGGCACGCGTGTGTACCGATTTTCAAATATTCAAAATTACGTAACTTCTTCATACCAGCTTCGTTTTTGACATTCTTTATATCCACGAAAAGCTATCGACGATATCTATAACTTTCATTTCTCATTTAGATCGTTTTGGCTAAAAATCGAGGTATTCAATTCTTTCGTTTTTGACATTCTTTATTAACGAGGTATTCAATTCTCATTTAGATCGTTTTGGCTAAAAATCGAACGATCTAAAATTCAATTTCTGAGTTGTATACTGGTATGCTGCATCTTATAAAAATCATAACTTCCTCTAATGAAGTCAAATTTAGACGTTCTCTATATTCCCACTCTCGGTTTAACAATTCCCTTGACTTTCATTAAGATCACCAACGCTAAAAAGTAACCTAACAAAAATTTACTTTTTACGGCGTGCGTTGCCGAATCGGGTTGAATCGCGAAACTTCGACGGATCATAACTTCTTTGATATAAGTCGGATTTAATCGTTCCTTATATCTCCCTTGTTACGACTACTTCAACTTTCATCAATGATATTTGGCCTAATTATTAATGTATTTTTAACACATATTTTATTCTTATTTTATTATATCACTATGAGCACGTATACTACAAATAATTACACATAGAACACATAATACTCAAATAGTTTTCTTTATTGATTTCGTATAAAGGTTAAAAATGTTGATCCTAACTATTACATCATTTTATTAGTTCCTAGTGGGAAACACGGACGTTACACTATGGGTTATCAACAACCATGTGGGTTATCAGTAACGCGATGGACTATCAATAGTCCTAGAGTTATCCAAAACTCATATGCACATATAACAACAGTCAGTAGATAAGAGTCATCTAGTCTAGCATGCACCCTATTAGGACATATGTAATATAGTAAGAAGACTCGCCTAAATGAAGAGTTGAAATCCACTACTCAAAGTCCCACAAAATTAGCTACACAAACCTCCTAAACCAAAGACTAGCTAAAGCTCATACTAAAACTTAACACCCTTAACATTTAACCAAAATTCAATGATCAAACCCAACCGAAAGTCGAGTCGTGGCCCACCCATTGGTTACGTCGTGATATCGTTAGAACAAAACTGTCGCGAAGCTGTCCATCGTCAGGTCGTGATGGTCGATCTGGCACGTTGTGGGAACTGCTCTGGACAAATTAATGCCTTAAGCTCTTAATCCTTCAAGCCACCAATCATACTTTCCAAAAGGATTTCTTACTTCTATTCCATCATAAAAAAAATGTAGCTTTACAAACATGCATGTACAATGCAAGTCTAGAACTCAAGTTAGGTCAAAATGGAGAAATAAGACCAAGGTCTCATGCACGGGGCTCAAAATCCAACCAAATCTCAGAGCTGGAACACTATACCTCAAAGGGACCTCAAGGATCCATAAAGTTGCACACTTTATGGAATCCATCTACTCAAACTCTCCCAAACATGGAGAAAATTCACAAAAAGCCTAGATCTAGAGGCATAAATCATAAAGATTGGAACTTGGGGACTTACAAGAGTCCAAAATATGTGCTCCAAGATGGTGAAGGAACTTGCTTGTTGGATCTATGAACCACGAACACCTTCTTCTTATACAAGGAACCAAAACACCTCACATTTAGATGAAAGAGGAGAGAGGAGGCTCAAAATGGTGAAAGGGAGGCTACGGTTTCTCTCAAGAGGCTTTAGATATGATGATGGATAGAAAAATACCCTAAAAACACAGAACCACCCTTTAAATACATTAGAAAACCCTAAAAATTCATGGGTTTGGGCTACCCAGTGGTTACCTCATGACAGTCCGCTGGTCACCTTGTGATGACTCATCACGTCGTGAGCATCTGCTCCTCACCTCGTGGCGACGAGTTTTCACCCACATCCACTTCAACTTCAAACAATCATAACTTCTTTGTTTCAACTCCATTTTCGACGATCTTTGTATGCACAGAAAGGTATTGACGATCCCCCAACCCTATATAATTACTTTTGGCTTAACACATGTCGAACTAAAACTATAATCCATGCAAGAAACCCAATATATAATTCTTCCTCTTTTACCCTTTTGCTTCAAAGCACAATTCAAGGGCTTTAATCACTTAACCCAACATTATCAACATCTAATAGAGTCTAAACTCTATTCCCTTGAATCCTAAGACCTTTACTCGATCCAGTTACGACCCGTTATCCTGATAATAGAAACATCCCAAAACTAGGTGTTACATGTTTGTTGTGTACATATTATACAGATAAATATTATGGTGATATAATATTTGTATGAAATGTTGTTATAAACTTATCGAATAATGATAAATAACATTTATCATTAAAATATTATATTGAATAAATAATCTATATGAAATTTATAGCAATCGTGATTACAAACTCATGAGTATAAAGAACGCCAAAATCTGACGTCATATGAAGAAGTTGCGATTTTTCGAAGTTGCGTGTTCGAAAAAGTGCATCAGTATATGCTGTAAAATAAGAAAGAAAATAAGTTACTCGTTAGCCAAAGTAATGTAAACAAGAGTTGATTTCTACGTAATTACAAAACCGTTGATGTAAATAACGTCAAGAACAGAACCCGTATGAAGAAGATATGATCTTCGCAAGAACTTTCACAGTGTACTCTTTATAGAATACAAAGTGAAAACAGAATGCGAGTTAGCTGTTGAGATCTAAAGGAAAGTTGTAGTACTGGGAAATACGAATCCATGGATATAAAGAACGTTGAAAACGAAACTCGTATGCGAAAGTTATGATTTTTCGAAGAATGTGAGAAATTATCTGCGAAGGGTGACGTGGCACCACCCGGATGGCGACACGTGGAAAATGGAGACACCTCTTCCCCCACGTGGCAGAGCACGACGCACCTTTTGAGAATTTCTATATATAGCCCATTTTCTTCATCTTTTTCCACACCGTTCTCTCTAGAACTCTTCCCTCTCCCTAGAGATCAGACTTTCTAAGTTTTCAAGCATCTTAACGGGGAACTAAAATGTTGGAAAGCCCAAAAAAAGAAGTATCCAGCGTTGAAGTTCTGCCTGCGAAGTTTCTGAGTATCCGCTAGAAAACTTGTAAGTTGAGTTGCACTTACTACGCTTTTTAAGTGTAACTTATATTTAAGTTCATTGTCATTATTATGAACTTATAAATAAGATTTATCAGTATTTCCAATTATAATATAGGTTGATCTACCTACGAGAGTGATGTCTAAGCAAGATCTTAGTGAGGTGTTTCAAGTAGATTTTCCAAACAATATATTTATATACCAAACAGATCCTACCTCCAATATGATCTTATTTGGTCATTCCTTATTTGATAGAACTTGGTATTTATGGGTATTAATGAAGAATCTGGGAAATAGTTAATATAAACTTATAAATATGAATGAATACTGAAGCATAGTGATATTCATATTTAGGTCGTTTAAAAGGGGAAATATGAAGTTAGACGATGAGCTAACCTACCCGAAAGTCTTCCACCTAAATCAAGTGAGCTCGTTTAATTGTATATCTTGTGAGCGCATAGTTACTTTCAAGAGCATGATCTTAATAAAAGTATCTAAGACTTAAAAGATTAAAAATATGTTGAAATCTTGCTATTTGTGTTTTATGCAAAAGGTATACCTTGTACAGTAAGTGCATGGTTACTTTAATAAGAATGATTTTTAATAAAAGTATTTAATATCAATTGAATGCTTATATGAGAACTAAATGTTTATTATCTGAAATACGTGTTAAGTGTATATTTGGTAATACTACATGACAATCTTAACAGAAGTATTATTACTTAAAAGATTAAATGTATACTGAATGCTTGATATTCTATGTTAAATGTATAACTTGTATTATGACAATATTGCATGAACAGGGAATTGTAGATTACATGTATTGTAGTCTTGTATAGTTATAACTAAGAATTATAAAGGATTCTTAGTTCAATGTAAGTTGAATAAATGGGTAGTATCATACTAGGGATGTATGTGAGATTGGAACAAAGAGCATAAACCTTTATGTGGCGCTATCACGTGTCGGGGTATGATTTACGTATTAGAGTTACTTGTTAAATTTATATTGGGTAGTGAAGGGGTGTGAAAGATAAAATAGTGGTGTAAGGCAACGACTAAAATTGTACTATTGTACAACCAGGATTAGTCATATTACAAATATATAATGACTACTGACTATTCTAGACAGTCTTGCGGAACGCTAAAAGACTGACAATCTGTAGGTGTTAATGAATCATACTTATCCAGGGAAAAAGATTGTGTGTTCATCCAGGTACTCTATCCACCTCATTGTTGCCTTTATTGACTTACATTGCTAAGGAATCTCCAAAGTAGTATAGTCTACTCATTTCTTATAGTGATCCCTCGGGTTAGATCTCAAGGGATCATTTTTTATAGGATCAACGTGTGAGAATCGATAGGCGGGGTAACTAAGGGTAAAGGGTATAATATCTTATATATATATATTTATGTTGTGTGATATATCTATATTGTTTAATAACAATTGATTTTGTAGGATTATTATTTATGAGTTATTATCATAATAATGTTGTGGGATTGAAAACCCTATGTGTCTCACCAAGTTCCCAAACTTGACCCACTCAAATTATATGCATCACAGGTAGTGGTGTTAAGGCTGCTGGAACTTGATTAAGATGTCGAGTGAATAAGAGACAATCTGCAATAGTATTTAGGACTGATATGTTTTTACGTTGTAACTCATGTTGTGTATTGATTATGACATCCTTAGGGTTTTGTTATTTTGAAAAAAGGTTTGTACTCAAAATGTTTTAATATACTGAGATTTTCCGCAAACAAAGATAATATGGTTTTGAAGGTATAAAGAAAAGTTTTTTTTTCAGTTCTGGAAAATAGGGGATGTCATAAAGTAACCGTACCCCCATCATCCATAAGATGTGCATCAATAGACTCAACCAATTCCTACAACTCTTTTAGTTTGGACCCCACTTACTCCCGACTACTAGAGTTCTAGACTCACATATTAGATATGAGCAGCTGCAGTTCTTCTTAAATTTGACCCATGGACTATTATTAGATACCACCCTCGTAGGTATTAACGACCAAGAATCCCCGAATAACCCCATCAAATCCATCCATATCAAAACAAGAGTACTGGAATAAGCGAAACGGAACCTGACCATAATCAACTCTATGCTCCAATAAAATAATAGGACGATGATTAGGAAATTTCTTTTCCAAGACCAAAGTCGTGAGATGAGGAAAAGACTCAAAAAAAAGCAGTCCATGACCAAAAATCTATCCAACTTACTAAACGTTGACCCCCACTTATCACTCCAATTAAAACTAGGACCACCTAACGGAATATCAATCAATTCAGCATGGTCAAGAACGGGTTGAAGCTCCTTGTCAACGTCGGGTGAAACCGAGATCCCAATCTCTTCGAATCATCCGGAACTTCATTAAAGTCTCCCATCAACACACACTCCCCCGAAAAAGAACCAATAATTTGAAGAATTTGAGCCCAGAGTTGCCTCTTACAGTCAGTCCCTTGGGGAGCATAAATTGAAATAAACAGAACCTTCAAACCAGATTTCAACCACACCGCCTCAACCGCTACAAAATAATCAGAAATGACCACCATTGTATGAGAAACTAGGTGGATATCTTCATGTTGCGAGGAATAAAAATATAAAGTTTTTTTTTTTTTGGTATATAGATATTGAAAATAATAATACATTAACTATAAATAATAACTCTTACACTAAGTTATATATAAATTTGTAATTATTTTGAATCATATTATAAAATATATATCTATCAAAGTCATATAATTCAATAGCATCAAGCTGTTATTTGCGTTTAAATAAAATTAAACATGGTTTCCGATTTAGTGTTATATTTTGATATTATGATTGATTAATTTAGAAATTACTTATCTATTGATTTTTTTTAATTTCGATCATGATGGTTAATTGATAAATGAACCATTGTTTGTAAGTTTATGCAATATTATTTTTTTTTAATTAATTAAAAACCACTTATTTCCAGAAAAAAAAAAGAATTATAATAAAAAATAGTTTTTTTGATATTTTTTATTTAATTTGATTTGTCATTCTATATTTATAATATTTAAACATATTTAACTATTTTGAAAAATAATATTAGAATATATTTTAAAATTTTTTTATATGTTAATTTATGTTTTGAATTTAACATAATATTTAAATTTTAAAAAATATATTATAATGATCATTTTAATTGTCTATTAATAATAAGATAATGTTGTGCATTTAATAATATATTTTAAATTAATAGGTTAATTATATTAAGTTGGAAATTAAAAGGTCATGAAGGATTCAAATATATATGATGATAAGAAAAATATATCATTTATAATATAGTATGATACGATCTGGATCAAATATAACAAGAATCCTATCGGAAGCACCACAAGAGGGAGAAACAACATGAAAAAATGATACATTGCCCCAAAACGAACAACCGTCCCTAAATCAATATCTTCGATCTTCAATCAATATCTTCCATCTTCGTTCCTTAAACAACTAAAAAATTCACCTTATGTTTTTACACAAAGCTCTAATCCACCCCCCCCCCCCCCCTACATCTACAACCCCCTCCTTAAATGTCGATGGAAAGACAATTAATGGAACAACAGGTCTTTCCATGTGACCTTCAATAATTTCTTTCACTCGATCAAAACACCCATCCAAATTGTAACCCATTGCTTTCCTTATTTCCATTGTTTTTTGAATTTCACTAAAAAACGACCGAGTATTATAAGACTTTTCCGAAAACCCATCGTTGCCAATAAATTTTCAACAATTTCTTTACCGAATTAACCTAAGTTTAGATTAAGTTTCAACAGGAAAAAACCTCTAAAGGATGATCTTCGTTGTTGGAGTGGGCATGATGGTGAAGAATGCACAGTAGAAATTGTGGTATGTAAACGTATTGATAATTTATTGTACCCAAGGTTTTGTAAACATGGTTTTTGAAAAAACCACTTTTGCCCAAGGTTTTGCACTTCCAATATTAAAACGTATTGATAATTTATTGTACAAAGGAAAATTTTGTAGTTTATGAAATATGTAACAAATTATTTAAATTGAATTCAGTTTTTTTTTCAGCCAAACACATGATAGAATTTTAATTCTTTTAAATTTCAATTCCTTCGATAAATTTTAATTTCTTTCAAAATAATATACGCCAAACGTCCTGAATGATATTTTGTTTAAAAAACAATAAATAAAAATAAAGAGTAAATTACATAAATGGTCATTGTGGTTTGGTATAATTACACGCTTATTTTTAAACTTATTTTTTTTAACTCGGACCGTCCCTATTGTTTACTTTTGTTGCACGTTTGGTCCCTGCCACCATTAAAAAGATTATTTTGCCCTTAATAATTCCTTTTTAATTATTTTATTTATTATATAATTATTTATATTATTAATTTATTCAAAAAATTGTTTAATAAAATACTTCCCTTGCCACCCCACACCCCCAAAGTTATTGCCATCTACAACACCACCTCCACCATCGAACCCCATCACCTCCTACCATCAACACCGGTCACTTGCAGTCATTCACCATCGGCGACCACCGTCGTTCCAACTAATCTCCTCTCCTCTTCCAGAAATTAATCGAGAACCTGATTAAATCTAAAATTCAATCCTCTCTGAAACCTAAACTGTAACATCCATAAAAATCATGTTAAATTTAAACTTTTTAAAGCATTCCAAAACCATTGAATATTACAAAACTTGTTTCCAAAATAGTTCGGTGTCAAAATATCCCAGAATCAAATCATAAACAATAGGAGGTGTACGATCTTCGCCTTCCCGCGATCATCAGAAGTACCTGAAACAAAATCAACAACTGTAAGCTCGAAGCTTAGTGAGTTCCCCCAAAATACCCATACATACATCAACATATACATAAACACAAACAACATACTATGGGTCTAATCAACCATCGGGTTGGAATACCCCAGTCCCTCAACCATCGGGTTGGAATGCCAACATACTATAGGTCCAATCATCCTCGGGATGGAATACCCCAGGCCCACAACCATCGGGTTGGAATGCCCTCACACTACGAGTCCAATCATCCTCGGGATGGAATACTCACGGCCCACAACCATCGGGTTGGATTACCCAGGTCTGTTGGCTCTTGCACAAAGCAGATAAGCCTCAACCACCCATCAAACATGTGCACATATATCAGATAATCACATAACAGTGTATAAACAAGCATACCGATCTAACCGATCATACTAGCACAACCTCATCCTATCTAGCAGGTTACTGGTCTAACAGATCATAGCAACATAATATCATCCTATCTACCAGGATACTAATCTAACAACTCATACTAGCATAACATATCAGGATAACAATCCAAAAGGGCCGACCTTGGTGCTTAGACCCTTGAGTATAGTGAGGAAACTCACCTCACAGATGTCGGACTATAGTGATAATGCAAGACTCTCGAATCGCAACCACGAACTCAACCACCTATCACCACCATAGGACCAAGTCCATCTCTATCCCAATTACCAAAATACCCTCAAAGTCCAACTGGTCAACCCTTGGTCAAAGTTAACGGTCCATGTTGACCCGACTCGTCGAGTGCAGCTAGCAACTCGTCGAGTTCCTTATGAACTCAAGAAGTCATGAAACCCTAACTAACTCACCGATTTTCCGACCAACTCATCAAGTCCAGGCGTGTCCAAAAGTCGGGGAAAACCCCTACTGACCCGTCGAGTCCCCCTACAGACTCGTCGAGTCCATGCAGAACCCAACCACAGTAAACCTTCATCGGACTCGCCGAGTCGTCAATGTAACTTGCCGAGTTCATGGAGTCCATTTCTTGTCCAGATGATTTTTAAGCTACTCCAACGCTCCATTTGGTAGATCCAGCCTCCTAGGGCCTAGTTACCACGTAAAGTTGCAAACTTTACGTGCATGCAAGGTCTTAAGAGCCAACGATAAGCTAAAGAAGAAGCTTAAGGCAAAGAGAAGGCCATAGCTTGACAAATACTGAAACTTTATGACAATAAGGGGCTAAAGGAGTCCAGATCTGAAGTTGCAACCTCAGATCTTGCCCCAAAACCGGAAATACCACAACAATGCACCAAAAAGGGTTCTAACCCATGAATAAAGAGATCTAGCTAATGGAGAGCCAAGGTAACGACTTGTTACCTTCAATGTGATGCTAAGATGGAGTAGAATTCGGATCTACAACTTCTCCTTGATCCAAGCTTCTTGAACTTCAAGCTCTTCTCACCAAGATCCACCTTTCAAGCTTAAAAACACACAAAGATGGAGAGTAAACACGATTTAGGGTTTCTGAGCTCAAGGGGGGCTGTAAGGGAGGCTAACGACCCTTTAAATAGGGTGCAAAACCCTGTAAATTAGGGTTTCATCCTCCAGCTCCAACTCGTCGAGTTGTGTCCTCCAACTCGTCGAGTTGGTAACTTAAAACACGCGGCCAAATTCGTTCCTAATCGACGAGTCAGGGCATCCAACTCGTCAAGTAGACCTTTCAAAATGGAATTAAAGTTGTAAAGTTTATACCTGAGGGTCGGGGTGTTACATAAACCAAGAAAGCAATCAAAAAGCGACCATGTTTGTTCTCCCAAAAATCAATCTAAATTCAAATCTAAACATCGACAAAACCTGATCGCATTTAGGTACCAGATATGATCAATTAGCAGGGGATGAAATCCTAGATCCGTCCAAACCAGTCAAATTTAACAGAAAGAAAAGTGTAAGCACGTAAGGGGATCTAACTTACAACAAAGAGCTGTTCAGATACATATCGTTAATGGAATTAGATACTCAGAACACTAGCTCAGTAGGATGAATATGAAAATCAATTTCTCTCCTTCAAAATTATTGGGTATTAGGCATAAGTTAATCTCTTTATCGGTATCGCGGGAGAGGGATGGGATCGAAAGTGGTGGAAGGGAAACACCGACGGAGCAATGAGAGGGTTCTTGAATCACAGAGGAGGAACATCAGTGCTTGATTTTGAAGATTGAAGTCAGCTAGGGTTCGAATTCCGTAGGTAGATGAGGGATAGAGGAAGGTGAAGGGTGATAGTATCGGACGCCGGTGGTAGCAAAGGGGGTGACAAATGTCGGAGGCGGCAGAGGGGACGAATGAAAATAAAACTTAGGCTCTTTTTGTTGCAGGAGGTGGTGTTGTGACCGGAGATGGTATCGGCTAGGGTTCAGGTTTAGCAAGGAGAGTGGTAGAAGGAGGATAAGCGGTGGTCTTTCGGGGGACTCCAACAATCTTTGAGGATCCGGTGAGAGAGTTTGAATATTCGGCGAGAACTGACGGCCGATGAGAGTTTGGAACTCTGACTAGGTGAGAGAGAGGGAAGGTGATACATATACATGAAGACTGAGAACGCTTCATACTTTGAGGGGGTGGGGTATTAACTTTATTTAATTAAATTAAATATCACAAAAAAGAAATAATTAAATTAATATATATATATATATATATATATATATATATATATATATATATATATATATATATATAGAGAGAGAGAGAGAGAGCTAGGTTCAAGTATTCTAACTAAGTATTGTATGAATGTATGAATCATTGTAGACCAATCAAATTTTTAAGTAATATTAAATAATTAATAAGTTGTTTAAGGGGTATAATAGTAATCTTAACCTATTTATTTTTAGTAAATATTGAAAACATTTAATATCCCTTTGAATTAGGAATTTAGTTTAAAACCCAACAATACATCTACGCCTCATCCCTCACCATCATCTCGTTAACCATCAGGCTTCTTCCTGTTAGAGTCACGCTGTAATCCTAGGGTTAAATGATCGACCTTGATGCCTGAATCCAGTGCTCAAATGATCGACCATGCCACCAGCAGGTCACCGACTCCACAAGTGCCTCCTACTTCAATCGAGATCACCAGCAGGTCATCCCTCCCGATTTTTACTCCTCCACCAATCGCCGACTTATTGGTGTCGTTTGTATCCCCCTGTCACAGCAAGGCAACGACGCAGACCCCTACCCCCCACCATCATCGCTTTATCGAAGAGCCCCACGCCTCCACCCCTATGTGGCTTCAGCGACTCCCGTTCTACGTTTTTTACTTATGGGTTTGGGTCTAGATCGTATCCATAGCGATCTCCAGGCTCCATGCCCTCCTATTTCCATTCCTTTTTGCCCTAATTTTCACTCAGATTAGAGTCGTTGATGGAGTGGCAGTCGGATCCGATGATTCTCATGCAATTTGAATCGAATTGGATAAGCTCACCTCAAAGATCCAATCACTTGGTTTGTCTTCTACCTTCCATTCCTCTGAATTATCGTAATTTACTTCTTAGTATGTATTATTGAAAACGTGAGTAGCAGTAGACCAAATGTGGTCATGGATATTCCTTTGATTTTGTTTTTCTTTCCTTTGTTTTGACAAAAATTCAGTAGAGTGTTGATGGGTTTTGGGTTTGATTGTTCTTGATAGAAATGGATAAATGGAATGGATTTCTGGGGTTAATGTTTTATAGGAAGTTGTTTGTTTTGCTTGACAGAATTCAATGTGGTGTTTATTGCTTGAAATTGCCATGGAAAGAAGATTAAGCAATAACAATGAGTGGTTGTATTTCTCATTTGCAGGTATACATGAAATCGAGAACAAGAATGTTCTTGTTTTCTTGGCTGGGAACGAAACGAGAGATATCAAAGCAAAACATGGTACATATGAAACTTACAACATTCTACTGGAATGAAATCTTGAATTCTGATTCTATCAGAATAGAATCTTGAAGATGAACATTGTATGGTATGAAGATGAACAATGACCACCAATCTTCCAAAAAGAATGGATTATTCTACCAGAATAATATACAATATAATGAAATATATATATATATATATATATATATATATATATATATATATATAATAGTATATTCTGGTAGAATGATTTATATATTGTGTTTTTTGTTATTAATAAGTGTACCATTCTCATAGAATAGTATATAAATTTTTTTCTTTTCTAAGAATGTAATGAAATTTTTTTTTAACTTGTATCCAAAATTTTGTTATTCTTCAAGAAGTTCATTAAATCAAAATATATATTATGTCAGAATGTGTATTCTTGTATGGTTCATCCATATTTGTTATTTTTCAATATATTGATAAACATATTCCGTCAGAATTTCCAAATTATGAGAATTATCATCCATACAATCAGATTTTTAAAATTAATAGAATCTATTTTCCCTTAAAATATGCAATTTTTTTTTTAAATTTATATTAATTGACTAAAATACCCTTAAAATGAAATTAGATGTTATTTTTTTAATTATCTTTAATTTAATAATATATATTATTCACTTTCCAAAAATAAGTAAAATGATTGGCCCACAATCATTCCTACATCCACACAATAATTAATTAGAATAGAATAACCTAAGCCTATATATATATATATATATATATATATATATATATATATATATATATATATATATATATATATATATATATATATGGTATAACAGTTATTTAAGGAATGGTAGAGACTTATTACGAAACAAAATTAAATCTTAAGGATTGTCAGAGTTAAAAAAAATAAGTTAGAAACCAAATACACAAATTATCCCAAACTACATGGACCTTTCGTGTAAATAACTATATATAATGGGTTTTACACATATTTGTGCTTCTTTTATAATTGTAAACGGCATGTCTTCTAGCTTCGGTTCATTTCATTTGTTTGTTTCTAGTTGTGGTCCACATTCTATACAAACTCACAAATTGACAAATTGTGACATTCTATTTCACAATTTATCAATAATTATTACACCTTGAGTGTTCCCTAAAAAATAACTTATATATATTTCCTTTGAAAATTAAACATTTTATGTCCTGTTTATATACAAGTTAACAATATAATATCGTATAATATTATACCTAATTAACATCCATGGAAAAAAAAAATCAACTGGTAATTTAAGAAGAAAGTGAAGTGGATAATCATGATGGCTTATGCAAGCTGTGTGTGGGATGTGGAAAGCAACTTAGCATTCCAGCAGCAGCAGCCTCCCACAGAAATATCGCAAACAGGCGGCTACCACTTAAATGTAGTCCGGTCAAAGGGAGATTTTTTTTTAATGAATTGAAGGGAAAAAATATCAACATCTCTATTAACATTCATGTGAGTGCAACTGTGCAAAATTGATAGATTGATGAAGGGTATAGTAATAATTATTTGTTAACAATTAAATAGGAAGATAATTACAATTACTTTTTGCCTATCGTGTGGCTTTGTTTTGCATGTAAAACGGAATTATAAAGACTAGTATGGGTATGATATTGATAATGGTATTACTAATCCTTGCGTTGATTCTAGAATCGATTAACAAAATGTATTAGCCGATTTATTGGAGAATGACAATGACTACAATATACAAAATGACAAAATGAGGAAAATTATGTTGCATCTAAAAAGTCCAAGTCAACCGTAATTATCGGTTCTAAGACAAAAACATGGTAAAAAGTCAAACTAATAAGTTAACCCAATCGTTGGGGTTTCACAAGAGCAGATTAATAGTGTATCTGAAGTGTAAAATCTATATGCTTTCGTATCTATTTTATTTTAAAATGAATATCTTAAGTGAACCCCGATTATATGATATATATGTATGTATGATGCCTACATACATGTTTCATCAATAGGGGTTTATTTACTAAAACCCTTTAAAATGTAGAAAATGTGCAAGTATAGTCTCTATTGCTATATCCGCATGTACAATATGCTAACATTCACATTTTACCTTGTATAGTTTTATGTTAAAATAGTATATCAAAGGCAATTTGAAAACGTAACAAAAGGAAGAAAAGAAAACATGTATATATAGTAAAGATAGCAAGCAAAAACATGTGTTTTGGTTTTTGTTGTCCCTAAAAAATACATATGTAGAACCCACCAGACCAAACCAAACCAATTGCTGAATGGTTTCACTATGTGTGGCGCACCATCCCCTTTAACAAATGCTTTCACATCAACACAACCATAACCTACATTCTTCCTCCAATTATCAACATACCAACATATTGTACAATATCACATTATATCTATAGTGCACTTGCTTAGGCTGGAGGGAGTGGTAACACTTCTAGCACCTTGCCATTTGAGCTTTTTGAATGCCACCTCATTTTTCTCATTTTAACACTTAATCTTAGCATTTGGTAGGGAGTGATAATACTCCTAATACTCTATTTTTTCTTTTTCTCTCTACCTCCTACCGCCTCTCCCCCTCTCTCTCTAGAATTCTCACCATGCCTCACAGAAGCTCGGCTGTAAGTTTTCCTTCCGATTTTTATAGCCTTAAATTTATGAGTTAAATTGAATTTGGTAAAGGCTTTAAGCAATCTGGTCCAACCCCTTCAACCAATCAGATTCGTGCGTCCAATTCTCTCTCTTCTCGTCAAAGATGCAGAGAGCGGATGTTAGCGACCCCCCTAGCGAGTGCTAGGGGGCGGTGCTCAAGTCTTCCTAGCGTGCTTAGCGAGTGGGGTAGCGACTCCCACTCCTTCCAGTCTTATAGTATCCATAATATGTGTGTGTGAGTTTTAAGTTTTTCTATTTTGGAAAAGCTTTGAAAAAACTCCTTCCTTATTGTGAGAACGTTTTCAATTAAGCTTGTAGTTTTTAAGCTATTGGTTGGAGTGCTTTCAATCATTATAATGGGTCTTTTAAATTTACAATCAATTATTAATCATGTCTTTGTCTCGTGTGAAGTGGCGAACCAAGTTTGGTTAAAAGTGTTAAAATGGTTAAACCTCCCATCCCCTCTATTTCTTTATGTTGTTGAGTTATTATCTTGGATGGAGATGATTTATTTACCAAATATAAAGGAGAAGGCTCTGGATGTTATTATTTTGGCATCTATTCGGTTGATTTGGAGTTATAAAAATAGTGGCATCTTTCATAAGTCTAGATTGAAAAGAAGTAACATTTTTGGTAGTATTTTTATTTACTCTTTTGATTGGCTTTCAAATAGATGTAGAAAAAACACTATCATTTGGATTTTATGGTTACAAAACCCAATGATCCAAAATGTCTTGTAATTGTTTTTTTTTTCTAGCTTCTTGCTAGTTGATGATAATAATATTCAGCTAGTCAAAAGAAATTATAAATCAAAATCTATGGAACTCATTATTAAGTTGATGAAACATGTCTAATATTGTGGAGATCTTTTGAGTTTTTCAAATTGATAAGTTGATGTCAAGACATTCTAAAAAAAATATAACGAAAAAACTCTTTTGTAAATGTTCTTTTCGGTAATTTTTTAGAATCACAGTGGTAATATTTTAGCATCATAGTCTTTTCAAACTATATCCGCTTTTAAAAAATCACCTTAAAAATTATAAGTTTTTAGTTTTTTATAATAACATAATATATATTTTGAAAATGAATTTTGTTTATTTTTAATACATATAATTAGTGGTAATGTCATAAATGGGTAATAAAACGTTTTCTTCTTATAAAATATTATCATTTTCAAAAAGAAAATATTAATGTAAGTCGTTGGAACATATTGCTTACAAAATAGTATTAAGATAAGGGTAATTTTCAAAGAAAATGTTCACATTATTTACGATTTAATGTACTTTTTAAAAAAAAAATGTTTTTCATAAAAATAAAATAAATAGTTCATGTCAATTACTCAACAACGACATTAACCTCATAATACAATAACAAATTATTGCTTAATTTCTAATCATACTTTATTCTATGAAAATTTGATAAATAAACCTAAATATGTTTTTTCTAAATATAACATTGATTAAAGTAAAACATTACACATACATACATAGTTCCATATACATACATACATACATACATACATTCTTTTACGACAAATTTATATGGAAGCATGCATTTTCTTTTGAAATTGGTTACAATTGTTGCCTCTAAATATCCTTTCACCTCATCTCTACAATACAAAGTATGAATGTGAACCAGAATACAAAACAATACAATTAGGATTTAGGTGGATTTCTTAGTTTATAAATGGTATGATAAGTTTGAATTAGAAACTAATCAGCAAGAAGAAGAAGAAGAAGAAGAAGCAATTTCGGATCAAATTAGCAAGCATACAAATCCACCAAATCCTCCAAAGAATCCGGTTGAGGGTCTGCATTTTCAAGCATCCATAACAAGTGTTCGAACAGAACCACCTCACAATCCACCGTCTCTCCATCGCCGGAACGTTCCACCAGCTCCTGAAACACGGGATGCTCCGCCACCTCAGAGCTTATATGGTAACGCCGGCGTGATTTTCCGACGTACACAGCGTGGCAATGTCTTGGGTCGGCGGCAATAGCATTGCCACCGGTGCTACGCACTGAAGGTTTTCCGAAGGAGTGCCACTTCTTTAACACGGACTTGAGCTTCGTTAGCTTACCTCCGCCTCCGCCTCTCGCCATTACTGGATGTTAATGTTGTGATGAATTGAAGATGGAAATTGGGGAGTATTTGTTTTGAGGAAAATGGGTGAGAAGAGATATGTGTATATATACATAGACATAAAAGCAGCAGGTGGGTTATGGAAGGGGAAGGTTTTGGGCCCACAAAAGGCTGGAGTCAGGTAACAACGACCCTAGACCACAAGTCTTAATCATCTTCCTTCTCTTCTGTTTGTCTAGACAAGTCCAAACACTATTCCAAGAAAAAGATTAGAGCATCTATTATATTAGCCTATCATTTTTATTTTAAGCACATTAAAAAATTATAATAATATTTAATTAAATCAAAATATTATAATACGGATATATAAGAAAAAACAAATTAATAAACTATTTGATAAAGCATAAAGTATAAGATATTATTAATATTCGATGTCATAGAAAACAAAAAGTATTATTAAACATTTTATAATACAAATTAATTAGCAAAAGTTAATAAAAAAGTAAAGCTTAAATACATATTTAACGAGGTAAAATAGCATACTTCTTCCATGATTTTATATAATTATAATAATAGGATCCTATTGGTCTATTACACATATTTCTTCCATGATTTTAGATATAAGATATTTATAATTTTTTTGTTTAATTATAACACGTTAAATAAAATATATGTTTATAGATAGAGGATACGAGAATTAGATAGGAAGAATGAAATAGAATCATCCTGATACAAATAGATTTTAAAAACTATACGGTTTGAGGTCATTAAGGAGCGAAAAGCGTCATAATTTTTTTTTTGAAACGGAAAATAATTTAAATATCTTCTCTGTCTGGGATTGAACTCAAAACCTCCTAGTTAGTTGTTAGATTAGGAACTTTCTTGTTAGCCAAGTAGGCTAGCCCCAATTTTTTTTTTTTTTTTTTTTGTTTTTTTAAAATTCTCTTAGTAATTTTATATTCCATAAATAAACTTTATAAAATTGTTTTAATTTGTGCAATCGTATAATGAAGGATCAGTACTAAGAGATTTTTCATAAATAAGAGCAATTTTGTAAAATAAGATTAATTTTTCAAAATAAAAATCATAAAAGAAATAATTTCAAAAAATTTACAATTTCTTGTTGCAAAGTCAATTTATAAATAAGTGATTAGTCTATTATATATTTATTTAAAAGATGATTATTTTATAATTTTATAATTATTATTATGGTATTTACATGTTTGTTTATTTTTTTTATATCTCTGGACATGAACCTCAACATCAAAAGAAAAGACAACATCTGATATAATGATAACTAGATGTCATTTGGTGCATGTTTGTCTATTTATTATTATTACTATTTATTTTAACTAAATGTTTCTTTTTGGTTATGGTTGATTATTTAATGGTTGGTAGTTTTTGTTTCTTTGTATGGTTGTTGGAGAAACAGAAGGTGATTAGGGGCATAATTGTTTGTTGTCTCTTTAAAATA
This sequence comes from Lactuca virosa, assembly GCF_052849685.1. Classification (NCBI taxonomy): domain Eukaryota; kingdom Viridiplantae; phylum Streptophyta; class Magnoliopsida; order Asterales; family Asteraceae; genus Lactuca; species Lactuca virosa. The sequence continues at coordinate 370,801,107 of NC_136430.1, read as the reverse complement.
ATAGTTCGATCATTTCTTCAATCATTATAACCTTTTCTATTTTATTTTTATGAAAAAAGATAGATTATTTTATGAGTGAGATTTGTAAATGATTGCAAGCTTTTTAGAAAGAAAAAAATAAAGAATGATATTATAATATACCAGCCATTTTAGGATTTAAGGTTGAAAAAAAGATGATCCCTACTTTCTTGTAACAAGGACAAAAACTTATCTTCACCAATAATAATGCCTTGACACCCTTTTTTTTTTTTTTTTTTAAAAAAAAAATATTAATTTTGCAAGTAGAATGAGACCATCTTAATTGTTATGTGGAATACAAGGTTCAAATAATGCATGCTTAACAAATTCACATCAATTAATCTAAAGAAACATTGGTTTCAACTTCAAATGAAAATCGCATGTGACATGCTATTAATTAAATACTATTGTTGATTTGTTTGAGAATATGGGGATTACAACATGTATTTTAATATGTATTTGTATAAAGAGAGTATGGAAGAAAAGAAAAATAAGTCACATACAACATACAAGTGTATTGTTAAATGAGAAAATTGTTGTTTAGAAGTTGGAGTATTGACATTGAATGCCAGCTGGTGGAGTGGAGGTATGAAAATAAAGATTGATATTCACAATAAGATGCATGCATTAAGCATATATTCCTCCTACCGGTAAACATGTTGCCTCAATTTCTTAATTTAATAGCACATTAGAAAGCGACACCCATGTGACAGGGTGGTGGATACTATATACGCTTTTGTCTCCATCCTTTCTCTTTTGATAAATGGTAACCACCATTTTTATTTAATTTCATTTTTCTCTAACCTTTCTTCCTTAGTTCATCCTAATTTACCTTTTTTTTGAAAAAATAGAGTAAATTACAGGAATGGTCATTTTGGTTTGTAGTAACACGTATGTTTGATCCCAAAATACATTATTTCATTTTCAGATTCTTCATTATTTATCTGTTATTTATAATTTTATAAGACTAAAATGGACCCACAAATCATAATTACCCCCTCACCTTCTCCTTATCCACTCCTCCCCTCCATTTCGCAAGCTCCACGGTTATCTTCTACGGAAAGTTTGCCGCATTTTTTTTTCATATGTACATTAAGCATGGAAATCATCAACATCTCTGTAATGCATGTAATGCATGAAATGCTTTGTTTTTTTTAACAACAATTTATAAGACCACTAACGAACTTGAAGTTAGTTACATATAAATTGCAATCACCATTTTCAGATAATTTTTTATCTTCAACCCATCTCAGCAATAGCGAACATCAATTGCATAATTTGGAAAAACATGATTAAATGAAAGAAACTATATCTATAACAAGGTTGGTGTTCCTGCAACTACCTTCTCTAACACCACAAGAAAAAAGAATTAGCGACGATAAAAGTCGCCGGTAAAGGCTAGAAATGTCGCCGGTAAAAAGTCGTCGGTACTGCTTTATCGCTATTGCTCAAAATGTCGCCGGTAAAATAATTGTTGCTGCTAATGCTCTTGTCGCCGGTAATACCCTCTATCGCCGCTATAAACTTTGGCGCCGGTAATTCCATCTGTCGTCAGTAATAGTATTTTTCATTTTTTTTATAACGTTTTTTTTAAATCAACATTTTTGGATGCAAAAACCGATACGCAACGACATTAAATGCAGGAAAAAAAATTACATAACGACATCCGATTAGGTATCAAATAGTGTTATAATTTATACAAAAATAAACAACCAAAGTGTTATAATTCCAACAAGTCTAACATACAAAATACAAACTAATTATCTGACGAACCATCATCTTCGTTCCCCTTGTTTCCTCATTAATCTTTCTCTGATTAAAAAACGCATAAAGTTCATCCCTACACGCTGGGTCGTTGAGCATTGCTTGAAGATTTTTCCAACTACATAATAAATAATAACATATATAAACTTATAAGTTAAACTATCAAACATAAACAAAAACTACTAAAGTACATTGCTATTTCTAGCACTTAAATATAAGAAATACCAAAAGTATATTGCTATTTCTTGCACTTAGGACAAAAAAACAATTACAAACACAATTACCAAATCAATATGCATTTATTGATGCCAAAGTATATTGCTATTTTTTAAACTATAGCTATGAGCTACTCCAGACCTTATGAGTGTCATTTCTAGACGTTTTTAAGCTTGTTGAGTCATAAAAATGGGAGATTGGTCACTCCCATCCATCCATCCATGCATGAGCTCTTGAGCATTTGAAGGTTTTATGGACTTAGGGTTTTTTCTTGTGCCCTTTTTGCCATGCAAAGGTGTAAAGTCAAAGACTTTACCCCTTAGGACCTTCTTTAGGTCCATATCTGATGAATGGATGGTTAGTCTTTGTACATTAAGAGCTTCTTATTAAATTGGCAAAACAACGTGCTACGTTGGGCGGAATTTCGGCTACGCTTAGCGTATCCTAAAGTGTCCTTGTTTTTCTGTCAGAGGTTCTACGATGGGCGTAGAGCATGGTGTATGCTGGGCGTAGCACTAGAAGAGTCATTTTTGGACAAAATGGATTATTGGTCAAGTGGACTGGGTTCTAGTCTTGAAAGGGTAAAATGGTCTTTTACCTAGAGATAGTAACTATGACCTAAGACCCTTGAGTACGGTTTATTACCTTAATTTCTGATTAGGGTCTTATTGTGTATATGATTAGTGTGAGGAGTTCCAGTATCAGCAACTCGAGTGTGAGATTTGTCTGTCTTCAGATTGAGACGAGTCTTCTCACTATACTGTGTAGGATGCTGGTTGTCTTTGTGACTCTTGCATGTGTATGTTAGGTTGGGCCCATTTACATGTATGTTGGGCTAGGCTCATTTGCATGTAGGGGTGGGCCCCTTTACATGTATGTTGGGCTGGGCCCATAGGTTCTACTTGAAGCAGGAAAGAGGGCTTTCAGAGACCTTCATCAGCTCGGAGACCCTTTTCATGTAGGGTTGGACCCCTTTACATGTATGTTGGGCTGGGCCCATTTGCATGTAGGGTTGGGCCTGTTTACATGTATGTTGGGTTGGGCCCATTTATATATATGTTGAGCTGGACCCATTTGTATGTATATTAGGATGGGCCTATTTTTATGTATTTTGGGTTTGGCCTATTTACATGTTGGGTTGGGCCCGTTGCATGTTGGGCTGCGCTCATGTGTTTGGTATGTGGTATTTTGGGGAATTCACTAACCTTCGTGCTTACGGTTTGTGGTTTAACATTTTTCAGATACCTCCAGTTCCAAAGGATAGGGTCTGGCTTGATTGCACATCATCCCCTGATGACATTTCCGCACTGATTATATTTGTTTACTCTGATGTTTGGAAAATACATTTCACTCTGATTTGTGTTGGGAATGGTTGTATGGAATTAATGATTTAAAATGAAATTTTTTATCGGTATTTTTGGGACGTTACATAATGGTCAGACGCAACTAAGAGCTGGGTCGTGGCACGACTGACTGTTGACCATTGAATTTATTACCAGTTTGACTTTTGTTTAAACTTTGATGGACTTGGAGTTTTAGACTAAGATGTGACCTCTGATTAGTATTGGTTATTAAGATGCATTCAATGATGGATTTAGGTGGTAGGATGTATGTGTATTATTAGTCTACAAACATGTGATTAGACTATGAGTCTTTTATTATGTTGATTGGTCATATGGGTGGTTGACCAAGAGCCTTTAGTCACAGTTGGAGGATGGTTGAGAGTCTATAGGTTAGTTGGGATGTTAACCGACTGAGGTGTTGACTGTGAGTCGGATGAGAGTCTACTAGGTCATTTGGGATGTTGGCTGAGTGCATATTTTATGGGTGATGGAATATATAGTATATTGAGGAACTCAATAACTTTCGTGTTTACGATTTTAAAGTTAAATGTTTTTTAGGTTGTTCTGGTGAGAAAAGAAAAGGTATGACCTAAGTGTAGTCACATCCATGATTTGTTTTGAAGCTTCAGCTAAACTCTTAATTATGTTTTCTTGATGTTCGAAACAATTGGATATTTATGGTGTGAAAATAGTTTTTGGATTATTCTATTTATATTTAAAAAAAATAGTTGAAATATTAAATGGTTACATGTGTTTAACATTTAGTTCTTTTGATTCATTTATTGCTTTTCATATTAATAAACAAACCAAAAAGATTTTTATAATTTTTAGACAAATACCAACAATTTGTGATGATTCTTCCTATTTTTTTTATCCGTAAATTTGAAGACCCTCACTTGGAAAATTCACCCGTAGTCAACGTTTCATATCTCAAAATTAAGAAAAAACATCATAAATGGTCCCTGTGGTTTCCCAAAATCTGAAGTTTAGTCCACGTGGTTTAAAAACGTCATAGATGGTCACTGTGCTTTCAAAACTTTTGACGATTGGTCCTTATTGCTAACTCCGTTAAGTTTGTCCGTTAACTAAAGGGCATTTTCGTCTTTTCACGATCACAGGGACCATTTTTGATGTTTTCACTTATTTTTAAAAAAAAATGAAAAAATGAAATAAGATGCAAAGGGGGTCCCACCCTCTCTCTCTCTCTCTCAACCCCTCTCTTCCTCTCGTTCTTATATCACCAGCCACCATCATCGTGTTTCTCACTATTTTTTGTTGATCGGAGCTAGCCAAACACCGTGTGCTGCTGTTACTGCTTGTGTGGCTCCATCTGACCAGCTCCCTCCGACCACCTGTCACCGTTCACCGCCACTCCCTTTGAGTTCACGTTGGCATAAAACAAATGAGCAAGGCAGTGGAACTACAATTGCACGCCGCTACCACCCGCTGTCACAGTGAGGACTCCGATTCACCAAAACTAATAGACCCAACAATCTATCTTCTCCTCCACCTCCTAATTTGACCACCGCCTGTATGGTTGTATCTATCTCACCAAAGTTTTTAAATCAAGAACCAGGGCATACATCTTTTCTCTGTGAAGAATTAAGACCATCATCTCTATTGATGTCATTCTCTCTTCTCCTATACCGTTTCATTGTCCATCATCAGAACACCACCATAATCCTTTTCAATATGCAATTGGAGAACATAAGGAAGAAGGGGCTGTGATTTGAATCTGTACAGATGAGAAGAAAGGCGCACAGGAAAAAAGGGCATCTCAGTCTTGATCTTCGAAGGTTAAGGGTGGGTCTAGTTTTCTTGAGGTGTACTTGGTGCTCGATTTACACGAGTTTAAAAATGACAGAGGCATCTCTCTTTCTCTCTTGTTCTTCATATACTGCAAAAGTTATTATGTTTATCAATTTTTAGTTCACTGAAATATGCACACAAAGTGTTTGTTAAAATGCCAAGGAGAGTTTTTAGTTGTTACGATCCATATTTGCCTTAAACCCTTTTTTGTTATTATGTGAAAGTGCTTGGCTAGCTCCGATCAACAGCAAAGAGTAAGAAACACGATGGTGGTGGTTGGTGATATCAGAACGAGAGGAAGAGAGGGCTTGAGAGAGAGAGAGAGAGAGGGTGGGTGGGTGGGACCCCCTTTGCATCTTATTTCATTTTTTCATTTTTTTTTAAATAAATGAAAACCTCATAAATGGTCCCTGTGATCATGAAAAGACGAAAATGTCCTTTAGTTAACGGACAAACTTAACGGAGTTAGCAATAATGACCAATCGTCAAAAGTTTTGAAAGCACAAGGACCATCTATGACGTTTTTAAACCACGGGGACTAAACTTCAGATTTTGGAAAACCACAGGGACCATTTATGATGTTTTTTCCAAAATTAAATTTTAAGAACATTTGTTAGGTTATTTTTGTTTCTACAGAAGACTTTTTTTTTAAATAAATTACATCACGTAACAACCGTCAAAATAATTTAAAATATACTTAAAATTTATCATTTTAAATTTATACAACAACACGGTGTATAATTATATTAATTGGTTAAATACAAATAATTACCAAATGATCATATACCATAAAATTATACCAAGATCTGAGTCGGGTGTTACCGTTCATCTATAATTCTTCTATCTATTAGCCAATGACTTTATACCCTTTTTGGTTTTACGAAAGCTTAGTGAATAAAATAATCAACATACACATAACATCATCATTAATTAAACAAAACGATTAAATCCAAAACAACCTTACTCTAACAAATAAAGATCATTTTGTCACATGTTACATTCTGATTTATTTTGCCAGATATCATCGTGTGGTTATTTTGAATTAATTTTTTCCACATGTCATTTTATGGGTTTTCTATTTTATTAAATTTCACATAATATTTTAATGTAATAATTTGTAATAAATGAATATTAATTTCATTAATGAACTTACCTCTAATTTCAATTTTTCAAATTTTTTTGTTTATTTATCTAAATTATTTGTTTAATTTAAAAGATAAAAACAATATTTCAATTTTAATAATTCATTATTTTTCTTATTTTACTATAAATTCAAAGTTCTCAAATATTTAGAAATTTATATTTAATTTTTTTTTAAATTAACATATGTAATACATGAGTCTCACGACTAATATAAAATATGTTTACGTCGATCCTTCCGACCAATAGCATTTACATGTAAAAAATATTTGTATATAATTTGGTTAGTATCTCATCGGATATCTCCAGCGGATTCCTGATTGTTTTATCCTATCATTGTCTTGTCATAAAAGTGTCACTAAATTAGGTTTTTTCTCTAGGTTGACATTACGTTTTTCGTTTTTTCAAGCAATATTTGTTTTCGTCGAAATAATCATGGGAATATTCCCGTTTTTTCTAGTAGTGATTTTGGCAAGCTCATGCTTTGCCAAAAGCCACACATCAAGTAGTAACCGGGAAGAGAAGGGAACCCCACCTATTTTGCGTATTTAAAAAGTTATTGGCAATTCTTTCGTATAATCGTCAAAAAAAAAAAAAAATCCTAACTTAAGATAAAACCACAAAAACTTCGATTTACTTTTAGTGGTTTCCATTAAAATAACTTCCAGAAAAATTTAATATCTGGGCTGGGCTGAATTTGAACGAGTCTGGATCTGGATGTGGGCCTGGGTCTCGGGGTAGTATTAGATTTTTGTTAAAAGAGGGCATCAATGAAATTTTATGCCAAAAAGTTTCAAGAAATTTCCACATGCCCATTTTTAACTAGTAAAACAATCATTGAAGCCCCGTTCTCCCTTTAGTAAATAAAACAATCTATTTTATTAGGAAATGAAGCTTTCTACAAATGGGTATCAAATACTTAATTGCATTAATAAACGCACCTGTCTACATATTGACACCATTTGTAATAGATAACTTATTCGACAAAAATATCAATATGTCTGACACAAATATAGGGAAAAAACATTAGTTACACGTATTATGTAAAAGGACATTTGTCATGAAAGATATGCATACAGTATAATGCATGTAAACAAAAGCATGTGAAATGCACATGCAAACAAATTCCGTTGATGTAATATTTAAGTTATTCACTGTTCACTAAAAATTCTTAACATTTACCTCGTTAAATTCGTGAATAGGTTTAAGCTACAATTTTTTTTATGCAATACTTTATTAATATTCACGAGAGTTGCATATTTTGACAAACAAATGTTAGATCAATTAGATAAAATGTTTGTTGAAGGGCACCCACTAAACCCAGTTTTTATTAGACAATATAAAAGGAAATTTTGCACGAAATACTTGGGGAAGGATTGAAATTCATATCATCCAACATAGAAACATAAGGCATTAATCACCAGCAAACAATATATACTTTTTGCGCATAAAAATGAAACCCAATTTATTATACATATATTAAATGAGAACACGGCTTATGAATATTAAGGATATCGAGCCCAATGGACCCATCTAGATATACGCCACTTCAACTGTATAGTCGATTGTCTTTTTTTTTTTTTTGAACGGCAAAGATAAAACATTCATTAAAGATAGCCAGCAGGTAGCTTGACAAATACAGTACATACAGATAGTGTATTAAGGAGAGAGATGTAGATAAAATAGCCTAGACAAAGCTAGTGTTGATCTAGGAATTAGAAATGGAAACCAAAACTAAGAATGAACTAGAATTCCCCAAGTGAAACCAAGTATGTTTGAGGCATCGTTGACCTTTGAATGAAGCAACACCAAAAGGGTAGTACAGCACTATAGGTAAAATAGTTGTGCTTCAGATCTTTAATATAGAGTCTTCATAATAGGAACCTTTGTCACCAGAACGTTGGGGATGCAAACTACCCCTCTAGAAAGACTAAATGCTACCAAAAATTATTTCCATGAGGCTTCTCCAAGCGCGCATAGTCGAATGCTTATGAAAATTATGCAGCTACGTCCAACATCCAAGAAGTGTCCAATTGAGAATCTCTGCGAAAAGAAACAAACAAAAAAGAGGAAAACACAATTGTCTTATATGTAAAGTCGTAATAGCTATATCTTTCTTTATAGTTCCTAGCATTGTTCCTATAATTATGTACTTTCCAACCGTGCAATTGCCAATATAAGGCATTTGTGAATGAAATCAAGCCTTTTTCACTCGACAAATTAAATATTCTTCTATTTTTATTTCTATAAATCCTCCTACCCAATTAAAAGATAACATATGTCATATTACTATACTAAAATATCCTTAAATGAGCATTAAATGTTACACATGTCACTATATAATTGGGTAGCAATATTTGTAGGAACAAAAAGTAGGATGATATTTAATTTTTCTTTTCACAATATCTTTCTACACTCGTTATGGTATCAGAGCTTCATTGCTCCTCTAAGCCCTTTTTCGATCCAATCCCTCTTCCTCTTCAAACACAATGTCGACCATTGTTGAAGTCACTGCCCATACTCACTTCCTAATCAAGCTTACCTCCAGCAATTTCTCTGTTTGGAGAAAACAAGTCCTTGCAACTCTAACTGGCCTAGGCTTAGACAACTATGTTGATGGTTCCAAAGTACTTCCACCAAAACACCTACCTTCCAATGTCACAAAATCGAATCCATAGTATCTTCCTTGGTTTCGTCAAGATCAGATTCTACTAGGTGTCTTACTTGGAAGCTGTTCTGACACTATTCAACCAATTGTCTCCTCTACAGAGACATCACACCAAGCATTCAAATGAACGGAGATGTCGCACCCCTTTCTGTTGGTGCTCCACCTTATGAATTGTTGTATGGACGGAGATGCCGCACCCCGGTCTGTTGGGGCGAGGTTGGTCACAGGGTGATGGGTCGGACCGAGGTAGTCCTACAGACTACCGAGATGATTCAGCAGATCAGACAGCGGTTGCAGATCGCACAGAGTCGGCAGAAGAGTTACGCCGAACGGCGCCGATCTGAGTTGGAGTTTCAGGTCGGTGACATGGTGCTCCTGAAGGTCTCACCCTCGAAGGGTGTGATTCGCTTCAGGAAGAGGGGGAAATTGGGTCCCCGATACATTGGGCCATTCAGGATCATTGTCAGGGTTGGCAAAGTGGCGTATAGACTGGATCTCCTGGAGGAGCTTAGTCAGATCCATAACACGTTCCATGTTTCACAGTTACGGAAGTGCATATTAGATGAGGAGGCAGTGGTGTCATTGGATGATATACGGGTCGACGAGCGCCTGAATTACGTGGAGAGGCCAGTGGCCGTTCTGGAGAGGAAAGTGAAGGTTCTACTGAACAAGGAAGTACCTTTGGTAAAGGTACAATTGGAGCATCGGAGGGGATCCGAGTGGACCTGGGAGCCAGAGGCAGAGATGCGGGAGCATTATCCGGAGTTGTTCGCCGCAGCAGACTTCGAGGACGAAGTCCAGTTCAAGTGGGGGAGAATTGTAACATCCTGACTCCCAAGTATAATTTTCGAAAGCTTTATATTCATTTTATTGAGGGAACTCGACGAGTTGGAGGCCCCAACTCGTTGTATCGAACCTAGTTAGCCCGCGTGGTTTATGACTCCTACTCGACGAGTTGGAGGACCCCAAATCGAAGAGTAGAGGTTGTGCATGGAAACCCTAAATTTTAGGGTTTGCACCCTATTTAAAGGACCTTAAGTCCTTTCCTCCAACCCCTTACCACCTTTTGACGGCCAGAAGAAACCCTAATCAGTCTAAACCCTATTCTTGAGTGTGTAAGAGGCTAAAGTGTGTTTTGGTGCATTTGTTGAAGAAGCTTGGAACGAGAAGAAGCCTGTAGATCCTATGTCTACATTGTCTTAGCTTGCATTTGAAGGTAAAAAGCCTTTACCTTGGCCTTCCATTTGTTAGATCTCTTCTTATGTGAGAAAATGGGCATTTTGGTGCAAAAATGGAGTCACTTTCGGATTTGAGCTTGTCACAAGGGCATAGTTTCAGATCTGGACTCCTCTAGTCCCTTATGGACATAAAGCCTCAAGCTTTATGAAGCTTTGGCCCTCCTTCATATCCAAAACCTCCTTCTAATGCTAGTTATAAGTGTTTTAGCTTCATGGAGCCTTGCATGCACGTAAAGTCAGCAACTTTACGTGATAAAAACACCCTAGGAGCCTAGATCTATAGCTTGGAGTTTTGTTTCACGTAAAAGCATCTGAATGAGAAATAGACTTAAGGAACTCGACGATTTACATGGTCAACTCAACGAGTCGGATGAAGATTGGCCGTTTTTGGTTTCTGCATGGACTCGGCGGGTCAGTGAGATGACTCGACGAGTTAGTTAGGGTTTTCCCGATATTTGGACACCACATGGACTCGACGAGTTGTCTGGAAACTCTGCGAGTTGACTAGGGTTTTCACGACTTCTTGAGTTCTGAAGGAACTCGACGAGTCAGTTAGCTACACTCGACGAGTCAGTTAGCTACACTCGATGAGTTGGGTCAACATGGACTGTTGACTTTGACTTTGACCAAGGGTTGACTAGTTTGACTTCTTGGGGTATTTTAGTAAATTGGAAATTTATGGAAGTGGATTATTGGTGGATGTAGGTGTTTGAGTTTGGAGCTTTATTTGGGGAGTTTGACATTATCATTCCGAGCTACTTGTGAGGTGAGTTGTCCTCACTATACTAACTGGGTCGAAGGCACCAATGCTGGCCCTTTTCGGATTTGTATCCGGGTTTATTGCAAGATGTTATATTAGTGACCGGTTAGGTCGGTATCCTGGTATATAGGATAATGCTATGTTAGTGATCTGTTAGATCGGTATCCTGGTTATAGGATGATGTTATGTTAGTGATATGTTAGATCTGTATGACTATCTGTACATGCTAGCTAGCGTATGATATTTATGTGCACATGATTGTTTGATTAGGGGTTGGGTTGAGGCGGTCATGCTTTGTGCTTGTGCCAACATACCCAGGGGGACCGGATAGACTGCGGACCAGGTTAGGGCGTACTAGTCAGGCCGAAGGCCCGACGAGCTGTCCGGATAAGCCGAAGGCCCTGAGAGGCGGTCCAAACATGTTGATGGCTCGGAGAGCGGTCCAGATAGACTGATGGCCCAGCGAGGCGATCTAGTCAGGCTGATGGATCATTATGCATGTTGTTTGCTATGATATGGTTATATTCGTATGGCGTTGGTATTTTGAGGGAAACTCACTAAGCTTCGGGCTTACAGTTGTTGATTATGTTTCAAGTACTTCTGATGTTCGCGGGAAGGCGAAGGCGTGATCGTGCACCTCCTTATGTTTTTATGATTTGATTTTGGGGTACTCTGACATGAAACCATTTTGAAAACAAATTTTTAATAATTATCGGTTTTTGAATGATTTAAAAAGTTTTAAATTGGCATGATTTTTATGGGTGTTACAATCAAGTTTCCTAAATTATTTGACAAACTATCTGATCATTAAAGATCCCTGAAAGAAACTCAACCAAAATCTCTCATTACCACCGTGGATCACACCCAAAAATACCCCAATCGCCAATCCTCATAGCAATGATACTCGACATCCAACCAGGTTTAATAACATAGGAACTTGTTGCTATGTGGAAACCCAGATGCTTGTGGTCGTCTCTGTTAGAGCCTCATTCAATGAGCAGTCCAGGTGACTCGTTGCATGATATGTGACAAGTATAGGTTAGAAATCCATACTGAGGGCGGACCCCCGGTATTGCTCTCCGATGCCTAAGTTAGGAGTCATATTCGGAGCATTGAATGTGTGTGAGTTGCTAGAGATTGCATAAATGTAACAACGTAAATTTTCAAAACAATTTTTTTCATTTTTAAAACATAATGTCATTCATAAGATATCATAAGAATCCATTGTGTCACATGTCATCATAATAAAACAAATCCCAAGATCTCTAATACATAAATCTCATCAGTGTGTACAGATCATGTCGGCGCCTTCCCGCGATCCTCACGGGTACCTGAAACACATCACACAAACACTGTAAGCATAAATGCTTTGTAAGTTCCCCAAAATACCACATACGCACATACGCCACTCAAGGCTATAGCTCTACAAGACCTTCCGGTCCATGTGTCTCAGGGGACTTCCGTCCCACAATTCTTGTTGACCTTCCGGTCCATAACATAATGACATTCCGGTCCATAACATAATGACCTTCCGGTACATATCATAATGACCTTCCGGTCCATAACATACTACTCATAACATAACATAGCACATACATGTTAAATAACAACATACATCACATACTCCTCATAGCACATAAGACCTTCCGATCACACATATTACCACTCTAGGTAAAGTATAGTGAGAAGACTCACCTCGTACGATGTCGGATAACCTCTCGTGCTCGATAACCCGACCTAGCCTTCTCCTATCAACATAATAACATCTCTAATCAATACTTTCTCTTGTCCTCATTTCTAAGGAGTGGGTAGAAGACCATTCTACCCCTCCCAGATCTTTCTCTAGAACTAGCTTGACCAGAACCCTAAGGTCAACTGAAGTCAACTCAAGTCAATGGTCAAAATTTGACCAGACTCGTCGAGTACACTTGTGTGACTCGGCGAGTCCGGTGTCTTTTGAATCCTCATAGATCCTCACTCGACTCGTCGAGTTAACCTTTCACTCGACGGGTTACCACCGGTCATGAATCGCGGGGCAACCCAACTCGACTCGTCGAGTCCCCTTATGGACTCGGCGAGTTCCTTCCATGGGAACACTCAAATGGCCTTCTGAGGTCAGATCTGTTTCTCTAACCTATAGATCTGACCTGACCATACTCAATAATCACGTAAAGGTCCGACCTTTACACTCATGCAACGTTCAATATGCTTTTTTTGGTGAAATAGCCTCTAAAATGGCAACCTAGGCTCATATCTCTAAGGAAGTAGAATAAAGCAGGGAGGTTGGGGCTCTCTGGACCTCTCAAGGTCCATATCCAGAGTTTAACACTCAAAGGGACATCATAAGCATCATATCCAAGCCAATAAAGGATAGAGAAAACCCTAGATTCAAGGGTTCTTTACCAAAACAGAAAAGGGTTCGATTTAATACCTCAAAGATGGAGTTTCCTTGCTTGAAATCACAGAATAGCAACCCCCTTGACCTTCTTTTGCTGGAATCTCATTCTTCTTTGCAAAAACCACACCAACGAGGATTAAAATAGCCTTTCTCCTCACACCACACACTCAAGCTCACTAGGGTTTCTCTCTCTAGACTGGTAGCCGCAAATGAGGGCCATAAGGTTCCTTAAATAGGGCACAGGCCCGAGGATTTAGGGTTTCCACCCACAGCGCCTACTCGGCGAGTCTACTCATGGACTCGTCGAGTAGTTCATTAAACTTACGTGGCCACCCCGCTTCTACTCGACGAGTTATCGCACCAACTCGTCGAGTAGGTCAATGATTCACAAAAATAAATAATTAAAATAGTATACCTGGAAATCCAGGTGTTACAATTCTCCCCCACTAGAATAAGACTTCGCCCTCGAAGTCTCGCTTTGCAAACACCTCTGGATGCTGCTCCCGCATCTCCAACTCCGGCTCCCAAGTCAGCTCGGACCCTTTCCGATGTTGCCACTGGACCTGAACCAGGGACACCTCCTTGTTCCTCAGAACCTTGATTCTCCGATCCAAGATCGCGATCGGTTTCTCAACATAATTCAGGCTTGCATCCACCTGAATATCTTCTAGTGGTACTACCGCCGACTCGTCGGCTATACACTTCCTCAACTGAGACACGTGGAAGGTATCATGTATCTGGATCAACTCCGCAGGTAGCTCTAAACGATATGCTACCCTGCCCACCCTCGCGGTCACCCTGAAAGGACCAATGTACCGGGGCCCCAGCTTGCCCCTCTTCCTGAATCGGATCACTCCTTTCCAAGGAGATACCTTCAGGAGTACGAAGTCTCCAAGCTGGAACTCAAGCTCGGATCGTCGCCTATCCGCATAATTCTTCTGGCGACTCTAGGCTGTCAGCAATCTCTGCCTGACCTGCTGTATCTGCTCAGTCGTCTGAAGCACTATCTCAGTGCTACCCATCACTCGCTGCCCAACCTCTCCCCAGCAGATGGGAGTCCGACACCTCCTCCCATACAACAACTCGAAAGGAGGCATACCAATGCTCGAATGGTGGCTGTTGTTATAGGAAAATTCAGCCAATGGTAAGTACGTGTCCTAAATTCCTCCGAAGTCCAACACACATGCTCGAAGCATGTCCTCGAGTGTCTGGATCGTCCGCTCACTCTGTCCATCCGTCTGTGGGTGGTAAGCGGTGCTGAAATGCAACCTCGTACCTAACTCCTCATGGAATTTCTTCCAGAATCTGGAAGTGAAACGTACATCTCGATCTGACACAATCGAGATCGGTACTCCATGCCGCGATACCACCTCTCTCACATACATCTCTGCCAGTCTCTCTGCGGAAGAGCTCTCGCTGATAGCAAGGAAGTGAGCGCTCTTCGTCAGCCGGTCAACAATCACCCAAATTGCATCGACACCCCTCGCGGTCCTCTGCAATTTGGTGATAAAATCCATTGAAATCTGTTCCCACTTCCACTGGGGAACCTCGAGCGGCTACAACTTTCCGTGCGAACGTTGGTGCTCGGCCTTAACCATGCGACAGGTCATGTACCTCTCAACAAACCACGCCACATCCCTCTTCATACAGGGCCACCAATACTCTCTCTTCAGGTCCAAATACATCTTAGTGGCCCCGGGATGGATCGAGAACCTCGATCTGTGCGCCTCCTCCATCAGGATGGTACGTGCCCCGCCCATAAACGGCACCCATATCCGACCCTGAAAGGTCATAAGCCCTCGGCTATCGGTAACAAACTCAGATACCTGCCCAATCACCTGCTCTCTCTTGCGGTTCTCCGGTCTCACAGCCTCTTCCTGGGCCTCTCGGATGGCATCCAACACCGGAGTCATCACCGTCATCCTCATACAAATATCTCGTATCGGAGCACTCTCCGCCCTACGGCTCAGGGCATCGGCTACAACGTTAGCCTTGCCCGGGTGGTACAGGATCTCGCAGTCATAATCCTTTACCACATCCAACCATCTCCTCTGGCGCATGTTCAGGTTGGGCTGATCCATCAAGTACTTCAAACTCTTGTGGTCCGTGTATATGATACACCGAACCCCATACAAATAGTGACGCCATATCTTGAGGGCGAACACCACGACCCCCAACTCCAAATCATGGGTGGGATACCTCACCTCGTGAGGCTTCAGCTGCCTCGATGCGTATGCTATCACATGCCCTCTCTGCATAAGCACCGCACCCAACCCCGATATCGCTGCATCACAATACACCACGAAATCCTCCATTCCCTCTGGAAGGGCTAACACCGGGGCTTCGCACAACTTCTGGCGAAGAGTCTCAAACGAGGTCTGCTGCTCTGGACCCCACGTAAAAGAAACGCCCTTCCGGGTCAACCTAGTGAGTGGCACGACAATCTTGGAGAAATCCTTGATAAATCTCCAATAGTAGCCGGCCAACCCCAGAAAACTCCTGATCTCGGTGGGGGATCTCGACACCTCCCAACTCATCACCGCCTCAATCTTGGCCGGATCGACCAATATCCCATTCTGATTAACGAGATGCCCCAAGAACTGGACCTCTCGTAACCAGAAATCACACTTGGAGAATTTGGCGTAAAGCCTCTCCGATCTCAAAACCCCGACGATCTCCCTTAAATGCTCCTCATGCTGCTCTCGGGATCTCGAATACACCAGAATATCGTCGATGAACACGACCACCGATCGATCCAACATCGGCCTGCACACCCTGTTCATGAGATCCATGAACGTTGTCGATGCATTGGTGAGCCCAAAAGGCATCACCACGAACTCGTAATGCCCATAACGAATCCTGAACGCCGTCTTCTGGATATCCTCATCTCGCACTCTCATCTGGTGATATCCAGACCTCAAATCTATCTTGGAGAACCAAGACGCTCCCTGTAACTGATCGAATAGATCATCGATCCTTGGTAAGGGGTAACGGTTCTTGACCTTCAACTTGTTCAGCTCCCGGTAATCAATGCACATCCGGTGTGAACCATCCTTTTTCTTGACAAAAGGATCGGCGCTCCCCACGACGAGCTACTCGATCGAATAAACCCCTTCCCCAACAGCTCCTGAAGCTGCGAGGATAGCTCCTGCATCTCTGGCGGCGCAAGGCAATAAGGCGCCTTGGCGATAGGCGCTGCCCCCGGAACCAAATCGATACGGAACTCCACCTGCCTCTCGGGAGGCACACCTGGCAACTCCTCGGGAAAAACATACGGGAACTCACGCACTATCGGAACATCATCAATCGAACTCGATCTCTCCGCTGCCACCCGTGTATCCATCACATAATCTACAAACCCGCTGCAGCCCTGCTGTAAACTCTGTCTTGCTCTGGCAGCCGAACAAAATGCTGACCCACATCGGGTACCCTCGCCATATACAGTCAGCACTCCCCCACTAGGGTCTCGTATCGCCACCGTCTGCCGGTCGCAGTCTATAACCGCCCCAAATCGGCTCAACCAATCCATACCCACTATAACGCAAACGTCCCCCATCGCAATCGGGACCAGATCTATCGGGAACTCAACACCGAAGATCTCGAGTACACATCCTCGAATCACGTCAGTAGCATACATCGCTCGCTCGTCAGCTATGAAAACTCGTAGAGGTCGACTCAACGCCTCTCGTCGAATACTAATGTGCTGACTAAATGCTAACGACACAAATGATCGACTCGCACCCGAGTCAAATAACACCAAAACAGGTACAAAACTCACAAGAAAAGTACTTACGCATATCACAATATAAGCACAATATCACAACTCAACATAAATAAATGAATGAATACATACTAGCCACGACATCGGGCGTTGCGCGGACCTCCTCCGCTGTCAACTGGAAGGCTCTCCCGTGAGCCTTCGGTGCCTCGGCCTTCACTGGCCGACCCTCAGTAGCTCGTGCAGTAGCAGGGGCAGATCCCTGCGCTGATCCCTGTGACAGCTGTGGGCACTCGGCCCTCCGGTGACCCGTCTGGTTGCAATGAAAGCAAACCATAAATCCATTGGGGCAGTCCTTGGCTATATGTCCCTCCTTGCCACATTTGTAGCAAGCACCCGCCCGACACAGTCCATCATGTCCCTTGCCGCACTTCCCACAAGTGTGGCCCTTCTGGCCTCCAGATCTCGTATCAGCGGGCTTAGCCCGCTTGGCTGCCGGTTGTACCTGTACTGGTCGCCTGTCACTCCTCTGAGACTCGGCCTCCTCCCTGGCCTGAGTCTCTAGCTCAATCTCCCTCTTCCGGGCATTTGCCTGAAGCTCGGCAAACGTCCGGTACGTCGAGTTCGCCACGAACTCGCGAATGTCTCTCCTCAATATGCTCAAATACCGGCTCATGCGTGCCTGCTCGGTAGACACATGCTCAGGGCAAAACATCACCCTCTCATGAAACTTCATGGTGATCACAGTAACAGAGTCAGTACCCTGCTTGAGGGACAAGAACTCCTGGGCAAGCCGTTCCCTTTCCACCGGGGGAACGTACTCATCACGAAACATAGTGGTGAACCTCTCCCAGGTCACTGCAGTAAGCTCAGCAGGGGTGAAATCCGCCAACACAAACTTCCACCAGTCCTTTGCCCCCAAGCGAAGCTGGTTCAGCGTGAACCGTACTCTCAGATGCTCCGGACATGAGCAGGTGTAGAAGCATCCCTCAATGTCAGAAATCCATCTCATCGCAGCAATCGGATCCTGCGTCCCATCAAACTCTGGTGGCTTCGTGTTGCTGAACTCCCGGAACAGCAATGAGTCACCCCCCTGAGGTCTAGCAGCAGCAACAACTGCAGTAGCTGCAGCGGCTGCAACCTCAGTAACCGCTGCGTATCTCTCGTCAAACGTCTCAATCAGGGTGGTCTTGATAGACCCAAACATCTCTGGTATCTCTGAGCGGATAGCCGCAGCCACCTCATCGTGGATTATCTGACGAAGCTCCTCGTCACTCACGCCGCTGGTCTCTGCTCTGTGGCGTGTCCCAACCATGATGTCTCTGAAATACAACATAAAAATATCAGAGACTCGCTCGAGTATGCACGCACTCGATAATCCATCCCTACTTGTTCCTTAGTACGCTAAGGATTCTTACTAGGACTGCGCACTGATCCGGTGTTTTCAGTAGTACGGGCCCTATACTACCGTCCACACCGCATCAGTATTCACCCCAAGTCCTCCTCCTAGGATCCCAGATCACAAGTACTCTACTTCTTGCTAAGCACAGGCTACCCTTCGGTTGGCCCCTCATAAGCTCCTCACTGCTACCTACTCACTCTCAAGCATCTCATAGCAGCAGTAATTCCCCTAGGCTAAGGCATCACAAATCAGGCCACTCTAGTCCTAACATGAATACCTAGCCTTCTCTAGCATACATAACATATCATATCATATCTCATAACACATAATGTAAGGGTATTTTGGGAAATCACCGTTCGGGCGCTGACTGATCGTACACACTGTTTCTTTCCGCTTTTCTCAAATTCTTTTACTTTTTAGAAAAAATTTGTTTCTTTTGTGAAAAACTTTCTCAAATCCTCAGTTTGAGTTCAGATACGCCCAGAGGTGCATCTGAATCCCTCAAACCAAGCCTCTGATACCAACTTGTAACAACGTAAATTTTCAAAACAATTTTTTTCATTTTTAAAACATAATGTCATTCATAAGATATCATAAGAATCCATTGTGTCACATGTCATCACAATAAAACAAATCCCAAGATCTCTAATACATAAATCCCATCAGTGTGTATAGATCATGCCGGCGCCTTCCCGCGAACCTCACTAGTACCTAAAACACATCACACAAACACTGTAAGGATGAATGCTTAGTGAGTTCCCCCAAATACCACATACGTACATACGCCACTCAAGGCTATAGCTCTACAAGATCCAGAGTTTAACACTTAAAGGGACATCATAAGCATCATATCCAAGCCAATAATAGATAGAGAAAACCCTAGATTCAAGGGTTCTTCACCAAAACAGAAAAGGGTTCGATTTAATACCTCAAAGATGGAGTTTCCTTGCTTGAAATCACAGAATAGCAATCCCCTTTACCTTCTTTTGCTGGAATCTCCTTCTTCTTTGCAAAAACCACACCAACAAGGATTAAAATAGCCTTTCTCCTCACACCACACACTCAAGCTCACTAGGGTTTCTCTCTCTGGACTGGTAGCCGCAAATGAGGGACATAAGGTTCCTTAAATAGGGCACAGGCCCGAGGATTTAGGGTTTCCACCCACAGCGCCTACTCGGCGAGTCTACTCATGGACTCGTCGAGTAGTTCATTAAACTTACGTGGCCACCCCGCTTCTACTCGATGAGTTATAGCACCCACTCGTCGAGTAGGTCAATGATTTACAAAAATAAATAATTAAAATAATATACCTGGAAATCCGGGTGTTACAATAAATCTTACCTCTTGAGTTGGGGGAAGGCATGTTTTAGAGCTGAAGCTTAGACCCATTCTTAGCTTCTTCTTCTAGGTTTTGTGTTAACCCTTAGGTTACAATGGAAAATCTCCTTTTTTATTCAAATAGTCTTGGTTTTTCCATGTTTTCTGGAGATGCTTCATAGGATGTGTACGATGATCGGGTGATTCTTGCTCTAGTGTTCAATATTATTTATGTCCTTTTGTCTTATGTTGGCGGGCCGGGTTTGTTGGCCGGCCTGGTGTTGTGTGGGCTGGCGTTCATCCCTATTTATTATATTTCCCTATTAGTCTCACTACCATACCAAACCCTCCCTCCGGTAAGCCCACCCAACCCAGCCTAATTGTTATAAAGCATTGTCGATTTATAATAATTGGGCTAAATGGGTTTTGCTTTCTTGCCTTATTACTTGTCCCGATTGGCGACTCTTTTCTTACTCATGCGCCTTTAACTTCTCTTAGGCCTATAGGCACTTGAACCCATGTTTAGTAGCAGTTGGCTTCCCGCTTTCCATTTCATAAATTCATGTCAAATCTTTGTCAGTTTCGTCCTTTTATTCTTCCCTCTTGTTCTTCCATATTCCCTTTGTCATTTCTTCTTCCTGAATCCTCGTACGCTTAGTGAAAGAATTTCTCGTTCAGTGATGACCGTTGTTCATTCGACCATCAGCCGTGAGCGGCTCGACCAAGTTTATGCGAAGTACCATCTTGTCGAAGAGGATGGTTTCATTCTTCCTGATCCTAATGTAGTCATCGATCGCCCCCCCCCCCCACCAGGTAAGGTTGGTTTCTATCTTTACTACTTTGAAGCCGTCCTACGTGTGCCTCCATGAGCGTTCTTTGGTTCGGTTATTGAGGTGTAGAAGATTCATACTTGCCAACTAAAACCTAATTCAATTTTAAAAATTGTCTGTTTTGAACTCCTCTTCCATGCCTCCCATGTTGTTCCTACTATTGTCTTGTTCCAGTATTGTTTTCTCATTTGTAGTAACGGGGCTTGGTACTATTTTCGGTCAAGGGGACGCAGTTTTATTGAGGTTTTTCCTGATTCTATAAAAAATTGGAAAAACAAATTTATCTGGTTGAATGCTTCTTGCTTTTGTTATCGAAACGAATTTTGCTAGCAGATCTCGTTCCTTGGAACCTGGTGCTTTTCATGATTTTGCTAGCAGCCTTGCTGTTATCCGTCCCTCATCATATGTGTCACGATTGAATATGAACGACCCGCCTCGTGATGTCGATAATTTGCACCCATCGGGTCCTATTTATGTTCCTGCTTGGGAATATAGGCGGGAACAAATTTTAACGGATCCAAAGGTTGCCAGCTCTTTCTTTAAAAACTTTGCTTCTCCGAGGACCTGTTCTAGTGTTAGCCAAGGTCGCAGGGAACATGTTCAAGATATGTATAAGATTAAGCTTGTGGAGAACATGGTTCTGGGACAAGAGATCATTTCGTGGCTTGATGAAAATGAGGCATTGCATCTAGAGAATCGCAACCTTCGTGATGAATTCAAAAAGATATCTGATCATAATAAACCATTTGTGGTTTTGTCTGGTGGTGTTTCTCATAATGTGGAACTGTTTCATAATCAACATGTGAAACTTGTGGATAAAGTTGCTGAGTTGGAGAAGGTTGTATCAAATGTGGGAACGGTGCCTCAGGGTGAACTGGATAAGGTGAGGGGTGAGCTATTCGTTGTGCAAAATGAGAAAGCTTTCTTGGAGAGTAAGTTAACTGGTTATGATGATGTTATCAAGGAGGTCTCGACGCTAAATCCTACAATGGCGTCTCTTGAGTTGGAGAAGAATGGGCTGGTGGAAAAGATAGCCATGTTAGAGCATACGGTTTGTAAGTTAAAAGGCGACTTGAATGATTCCTCCCTCTGGAATACGGACTTGCAGGTAAGTGTGGTGGGGCTAAAGGGTCAGTTGAACAAAGTGAAGGGGGATGTAACTTGGGTGTTATCGCATGGGATCGCGAAACTGGTTGCCAAACGTGTCGATGAGTCTTCTTTTTTTAGGCTAACCGTGATTTACAAACTATTTGTGTTGATTTTGGAAGGAGTGTTGGCTGCGAGATGATGAACACCGAGTTCAATATGGGTCTGCACGAGACTGACCTTCCATTATATGATCACACTCGTGTGAAAAAGATGGATGATTCATTTTCTGCTTTGTTTTATGTCGATTATTTGTCTGAGTTTGGTTTCCCCTTAACGAATGTTGAGCAATTGCATGCATTGGTGGATCGTGTCGGTGGTAATGGTGTATCTACAAGTGGGCATGATGGGAATGGCAAGCCTTGAATAGTGTTGTGTGAATCTGGTGGCAAAATTGTGGTTATTTGTCAAATTTCGAATGTTGGTCTGTGGGTTTGTTCTTGTAATTTGGACATGTATTCTTTGTTGTATCGTTTGATTGCTTTGTGCTTTGTTATTTGTAATGACATTTGTAATGATGGAATGGTTATAACTGGATCATATGGCTACGTGCATTACTGCATATATTTTGCTAGTATCTTACCTTGGTTGACTATGTGATAGTAATTCATTTGTGTGTTAGGGTTGTAAGTTTCCTTCTTAGTGAGTTTCGTGCCTTTTGTGATTCTTTTGTGGCTTCTTTGCGAGTTGTTTCAAGTATTCTTTGTTAGTTTGCACTTTCTCCTTTGTCCTTTCGACATGCTTTACATTGGGCTTCTATCTTATTTTGGGGTTTTAAAATTGTTGGGAAGATGGTGACTGACTCACAGAATGGTATTGTTGAAAAAACATTTATGAGCTAAGAAAGTTAGCATAGGTCGGAATATTGAACTTCGTTTTCTAGGAAATTATAGTCGGTTGACCAAGATTCAAAGTTTGTAAAAAGTAAAAATATGGTTGGGCTAAGCAAGTTGATTAGGTCAGAATGTTGAACTTCGACCTTTAGAAAGTTGTAGTCGGCTGACTAAGCTACAAAGTTTAGAAAGAATAAAGATATTCTTGGGATAAGCGGATAGCCAAGGTCGGAGTGTTGAACTTCGACCTGTAGAAAGTTGTAGTTTGCTGATCGAGTTACAAATGTTAGACAAAATAAAGATATTCTTGGGCTAAGCGGGCAGCCTAGTTTGAAGTGTTGAACTTCGACCTTTAGAAAGTTGTAGTCGGTTGGCCGAGCTACAAGGTTTAGACAAAATAAAGATATTATTGGGCTAAGCAGGTAGCCTAGATCGGAGTGCTGAACTTCGACCTTTAGAAAGTTGTAGTTGGCTGGCCGAGCTACAATTAGACAGAATAAAGATATTCTTGGGCTAAGTGGGTAGCCTAGGTCGGGGTGTTGAACTTCGACCTTTAGAAAGTTGTAGTCAGCTGAGCGAGCTACAAATTTTAGATAGAATAAAGGTATTCTTGGGCTAAGCAGGTAGCCTAGGTCGAAGTGTTGAACTTCGACCTTTTTTTTATTTATTACGAAACCACTTCAACGACCTGATCGTTTTTCCTACATGATATGGGCATATTTAGTTAAAAAAATTCATGCATTATCTTAATACTTTATGTTGATTTTATCTCATTTAATGAAAAAAAGATGCTTGATTAGTTTTAAAATTTCATTTTCAGCAATAAAGACATGCTCGGAAGGAAAAGGAAGTGGATTTAGCAATTGGAAGCTTGGATCTTGGATTTTGAAGAAAGAAGGATGTTGATGGACAGCTTGACCCATCGTCAGTGTTTTGGCCATATCTCATGAACTGTAACTCCGATTGAGGAGATTCAAAATGTTCTGAAAACTAGACACGATTTCGGACGACTTTCGTGTTTTGAGAAAATGTTGATTCCAAGCGAACTCGACGATTTGGCCATCAACTCGACGAGTTGATCAGAAAGTTTGCGATTCTTGACGCTGACTTGCCGTACACGGGATTTAATGACCAACTCGACGAGTTGGGTCAAAAAACTCATTGAGTTGGCTCTGTTTTCAGAATCTATATATAGAAACACTTTCATTCGGAACCCTAACTAATTATGGAAGCTTTGGATGATTTTTGGAGGCCATAAGGGTTCTTGGAGCTCTGGTTTTCAAGAATTCAACCTATAAGTCAAGTTAGAAGAGATCAAAGGCAATAAACACTATACTTTTTCTTAATCTTATGCATAAACTATGTTTACATCATTAGATTTCGTTTTTGGATTGTTAATTGTTATAGACATGAGCTAAGAACTCTTTGCTTCTGTTTAGGGTAGATAAACTTATAACTATGGTTTGATTTTATGGCATGGATTAGTTTTGATTTGGTGGATTGTCTTGTTAAGCTTGTTAAAGACCCTTATGTGTTAACAATAATTATTTTCTGTTAATAATCAAGTTATTGAGTTTGCATGAACATCATCTTAATTGCTTGAATCATATAGATTTGTGAAAACAATATTGTATGCCTAGAATTAGTGAATATGAACCTAGGATTAACTAAGAAAATAAGTAAGTTAATGTGTAAGCATGTATGATGAACAACCATAAATGAGTTAATTGAATTGACAAATTTAGTTAGCTAATACTACAAGTCTTACTTGATCCGAATTAAATTAACTAGTTTGTTAAGGATTAGTAATAGTGAACATGAATCTAATCACATTAGAAATCGATAGCCAATGACATATTAATCCATTGCACTTGCCAAGAAATCAACCATAAGAATAAGTGAGTTGAACCTAAATAGAAGTCTCTTTTATCATTAAATCTAGTTACCTTTTATTCTATTTAGTTGTTTAGTTGTGTTTTGTGTTATTTGCTTACTTAAGTTTTCTAGTCTTGCAAAACTAGAGAGAAACCCCCATTTTAATTAATTGTTTTATTTAGATAATATTAGTATTAATTTTAGCTGTTACCGTTCCCTATGGTCGATACCCTACTTGCTTAAACTAAACTGCTATCGATAGGTACACTGTCTGCGTGTGTTTGTTTTTATTTGAGTTTGTTAGGATTAAAACTAGTTCGTTTAACACACATCAAGTTTTTGGCGCCGTTGCCGCGGAATGGTTCAAATAGTTAATTTTATTTGCTAATTGTTATCGATTTTATTTTATTGATTATTTTTATATAGTTTAATTTTTATTTTTATTTATTATGTATTTTCCAAATCTCGATGCTCTTGATGACATCTTGTCTAACGAACAAGAACAATCTGAGTCATAAGAGCTAAAGTTACAAGATGAAGAATTTAATCCAGAAAAAGATTTGGAGGAGCTGGAAAGGTTGCTAGCAGAGAGGTCGGACGAAGAACAAGAACAAGCTGAATTGTAGGAACCAAGTTGTGGTTTGACCATTACCACGACATGGCCCCCTGTATTTCTGGTTTGTGTTTCGAAGCATGGGGTGACGATTCCAACTTTGGAGAAAGTTCTGAAGCGCGATCCATTTCTGATTAGTATCCAACCGGTTCCAACCCTTGTCAAGATTCTTGGGTTGCATGAATTAAAGCTCGTTTGGCCAATTTTTGAAGCAAAGAGCCAAATTTTACAGATTGGTCCACAAAAGATATTCAATGCAATGGATGGATGGGCATTGAGTTTATTAGAAGTTTATTAAGTTGAGAGTCCAGCTCAAGACTCGCACAAAAAGAAGCACCTGTGAGAGGCAACCCGTCATTAGAGTTTGATTTTCTTTTTCTTTCTAAACTTCTAGTATTTAAGGATAATTTAGGATTTTTATTTTGATGTTTGTTTTCCTTTTTATTACGTGGTTTTGTGCTTTTGATCTTGCAGAGTTTAGGGTGAGAATTGAGCGAATAATTACAAGCGTGAGGGAATTAAAGTGAGGGGTCGAATCGTTTACGAGAAGATTGGAAGATTTGAGTGATTTGTTGAGTACCTGATCAGAATTGAAACAGAAAGCAGAAAGTACCTGATCAGAGTCAAAAACTCGTCGAGTGCATATCCTAAACTCGACGAGTTCCAGAATAATTTCGCGACTTTTGCCCAAGTGACGATTCAACTCGACGAGTCTTCACTTATAACTCGACGAGTTGTTCAGTCTTCTATTTTCATGTTTTTGATTTGATTCCATTCAAGGCGGGCATTGACTATTTTTTTGAAGTCCATTTTTCAAGTTTTCCAAAAAGCATTTTCCTATATATTTAGATCTGTCAACCACATACGATTTTGACACCCAAGGCAGGGATGAGCTGTTCCCATGCCTAAGTTAGCTGAAGTTGGAGCTCAAAAGAGGAATACCAACCTCGCAACTTCTATCCCAGGGGAGTTTGTTCCAATTCTCTCTTTACTTTTATGTTCTTTATCATGCATAACATGTAATGGGGACATTGCATGAATTAAGTGTGGGGTAGGGGGTTGGTTACATTAGTGACAATAGAATCCCAGGTATAATTTTAAAAAAATTGCATAAAAATTGCTAGGGTTAATTCAGAAAATTATGGTAAAATCAATTAGGATTTCATGCTAGTATTGTGTTTGATGATTCTTTGAAGACCCAAATGTTTAGTTGAGCCTATACACGTTCTAGTGCATTTGTGGCCCCCTTTATTATAGTGAAATCATGGAACAAAAACACAATGTCGCTTAGTTTGAGGGACGCAACATGTTTAGCATCGTGTACTTGAAATGTATCCAGGAAAACTTAAGTAGTCATTGCACATATAGACTAATGCCTTTAACAAATAAAGGTTGAAGTTAAGCTCCCTTGCTAAAGCATGTAGGAATTGAGTGAAAAAAGTGAGATATATATATATATATATATATATATATATATATATATATATATATATATATATATATATATATATATATATATATATATATATATATATATATATATATATATAAAGAGAGAAATTACCAACAAGTTGAAAGAGTTTTGGAGCTATCAAAGTATAAAATTCAAAGATCAAAATTCTGAAGAAATTCAAAAAGTTGAAGATACCAAAAATAAAAAAAAAGGTGGTGAATTCAAAGAAACTGAAGATTAAATATTCAAGGAAGTGAAGAATTCAAAAAGAGCTCCATTGTGGTATCAAAAGTTGTAGTTTTTCTAGATTATGTATGCTTGGGTAGCTTAACCAAAAATACCTTGAGGCTAAGAAAGTTTTATGCGGATGGATTCGGAGGGATGCATAAAATGAGCGTTGTTCGGAAAAAGTGGGTGAGTGTTTATGAGGATTGTAAGTATTTAGGATTAGGGGGGTCCTTAGGAAAAATTTTAGACACAAATGCATGCGTTGCGGTCTTGGCATAATGGCTGGATTTGACTAGGATTGTCTTATGTGATATTGGTGTGTTAAAATTCAGTTTTGCTTGGGGGCAAGCAAAAGTCAAGTGTGGGGTATTTTGATATGGGCATATTTAGTTAAAAAATTCATGCATTATCTTAATACTTTATGTTGATTTTATCTCATTTAATGAACAAAAGATGTTTAATTAGTTTTAAAATTTCATTTCAGCAATAAAGACAGGGTCGGAAGGAAAATGAAGTGGATTTGGCAATTGGAAGCTTGGATCTTGGATTTTGAAGAAAGAAGGATGTTGATGGACAGCTTGACCCATCGTCAATGTTTTGGCCATATCTCATGAACCGTAACTCCGATTGAGGAGATTCAAAATGTTCTGAAAACTAGACACGATTTCGGACGACTTTCGTGTTTTGAGAAAATGTTGATTCCAAGCGAAATCGACGAGTTGGCCATCAATTCGACGAGTTGATCAGAAAGTTCGCGATTCTTGACGCTGACTTGCCGTACACGGGATTTTAATGACCAACTCGACGAGTTCGGTCAAAAAACTAGTCGCGTTGGCTCTGTTTTCAGAATCTATATATAGAAACGCTTTCATTCGGAACCCTAACTAATTATGGAAGCTTTGGATGATTTTTGGAGGCTAGAAGGGTTCTTGGAGCTCTGGTTTTCGAGAATTCAACCTAGAAGTCAAGTTAGAAGAGATCAAAGGCAATAAACACTATACTTTTTCTTAATCTTTTGCATAAATTATGTTTACATCATTAGATTTCGTTTTTGGATTGTTAATTGTTGTAGACATGAGCTAAAAACTCTTTGCTTCTGTTTAGGGTAGATAAACTTATAACTATGGTTTGATTTTATGGCATGGATTAGTTTTGATTTGGTGAATTGTCTTGTTAAGCTTGTTAAAGACCCTTATGTGTTAACAATAATTATTTTCTGTTAATAATCAAGTTATTGAGTTGCATGAACATCATCTTAATTGCTTGAATCATATGGATTTGTGAAAACAATATTGTATGCCTAGAATTAGTGAATATGAACCTAGGATTAACTAAGAAAATAATAAGTTAATGTGTAAGCATGTATGATGAACAACCATACATGAGTTAATTGAATTGACAAATTTAGTTAGCTAATACTACAAGTCTTACTTGATCCGAATTAAATTAACTAGTTTGTTAAGGATTAGTAATAGTGAACATGAATCTAATCACATTAGAAATCGATAGCCAATGACATATTAATCCATTGCACTTTCCATTAAATCAACCATAGGAATAAGTGAGTTGAACCTAAACAGAAGTCTCTTTTATCATTAAATCTAGTTACCTTTTATTCTATCTAGTTGCTTAGTTGTCTTTTGTGTTATTTGCTTACTTAAGTTTTCTAGTCTTGCAAAACTAGAGAGAAACCCCCATTTTAATTAATTGTTTTATTTAGATAATATTAGTATTAATTTTAGCTGTTACCGTTCCCTATGTTCGATACCCTACTTGCTTAAACTAAACTGCTATCGATAGGTACACTGCCTGCGTGTGTTTGTTTTTATTTGAGTTTGTTAGGATTAAAACTAGTTCGTTTAACACACATCACTACAACATGCTTCTAGTAGGTTGGTTCCGCTTAACTGCAAACAGGCACTTTTGTTGTGTGCCTTCCTACTTACTTCCATGGCCCATTATGGGCATTGCTACTTCTTTTCGTATTGCTCTAGCTTTTTGACTCCCCATGTCTGTATCCTAGTCAATGATCGATTCTTTCCTTTGGCACTTGGCATGGGTTGTAATTCCCTTTTTTGGCTTAATTTATATAAGTTTGTTAACCGTTTTATCACTTTTCTTTTTTGATGGTTCCCCTTCTTTCTAGCAATATTTCCCTTCCTAGGTCGTCCTTTTCCTTCTTTCACCCCAAGCGCTTCCCCTTGTGCTTTTTTATACATGATTCTCGTACATGTCCTTGTTTCGTTTCAAATTTCTCTTACTTCTTCTTGTTGCCTTGTTGATCCTTGCTCAGTTTTCGTTGTCATGGCCAACACGATGCTTATTGTCCATTTGTGTCTTTTAACAGTTACTAACGTGTTGCCCTCGGTGATTTTCCATGATGCCCTAGTCGCTAGTAATTACAATGCTTGTTTAAGGCATTCATTGTCTTCTGCTTGTTAATATGATGGCCATGGATTGTCGCATCATATTTGTAGGGTGGTACTCTTTCTACCCCTTTCCTCCATTGTTTGGTAATCTGTTTGTATTTCGAATCGAATCGGGTCGTTGTCTAGATTATCCTCATCGTCAGGTTTCTTTCCTTGTCCTGACCTTTTTTTGGTGTGTATTGTCCCGACACCTGACTTTGTCTGGAATTTGATAGTTCTATGAATTGTTGACGTAATAGACTTTAACTTATGCATTTTTGTCCTTCCAAAGATGACGTCTTATGGTGAAGGTGCATTGATGATGATGAAGCATATTAATTGAGTGTTATTCCTCCCGTGAGGATAGTCGATAAGGGTTAGCGGTAAGGTGATTATCCCTTCTGGCCATACGTTATAGCCGGCAAAGCTGACCAGGTGACTCTCCGGCGGACATGCTTTTGCTCGTACATGCCCATGTAGTTGTTTGAAGAAATGTTTGTACATGACATCCGTAGAGCTTCCACTGTCTACATAGATATCACTTGCGTGGTTTCTCCCCATGAGGCCACTGATTATGATTGGTTCGTCTCCCCGGTGACAATCGTGATTATAATCCCTGATGAACCAATGAATCGAGTATTGAATTAATCAGAGTATGAATTCAAGTATGAATGAAAGATTGAACACCAGATGTAAATATGATCTTGTTTCAGCTTGATTTACGCTTTCGAATGTTTACAGAGAAAATAGACAGGTCTGTAAAAAACTCTTATCTAACTCTAGCAAATAACCCCTATTTATAGGGAACCGAAAGCGTACAAAAAATATACTAAGGAATTGACTCTAAAGCTTCGAATAAAAGCACCCTAGTAAAATACATTACAAAACATTCGAAGAGTACAAAATATATTTCGACTAATTACAACAATTCGACCCTTACAATCTCCCCCTTTGTAATCATAGTCGAAGTCTTCAATTCGTAAGAAGTGTGATGGAATACAGTAACACTCTTCGAATCTCCGTGTACCAGGAGATAATCTTCTTCAGCTCTTTCTTGTCTCCTTCATTGTTCTTCTTGCAATGATTCATACAAACAATCAAGTTCGTATATTGAGATGTTGAATATCTCTCTACTTCACTTGCTTGGAATAAGAACCGTTTAGCTTTTCCAGCTTTGTCTTTTCCTGCGAAGACCATTCCAAAAGGCTTCAGGCAAATTTCACCATCAGCATATTTCTTCAATTCCGCCTGAGTCTTCGTAGGAGCCATCGATGCTTTTATTTCCATTGCTTTGGCAGTAGCTAATTCCACATCTGTTAGTGCCAAGCACTCATAATAGTTTTCGATAAAAATCTTGATGTGAGCAACTCCAAGCTTGAATTCATCTGGTTCAGTGTTTTGAAGGAATGAAAATGATTTGTCTTTTAGAAGTAATGCAACTTGTATAAGATCATACAAGTTCATCAATGGAAAATCAGAAACAGTGAATTCGCAAATATTTCCATTTGCCCTGGCAACCACATACTTAACATTCTGGACTGTGTTTTCGAAAATCACATCCTTTTTCATACTTATGACCTTCTTGATTTTTATTAAAGACCAAACTTCCTCAGGGGCTTTTCCAAGAACAGCATGAAAACGAATTTTCATGTGTGTACCTTCATCCTTATTTTTAAAATTCCCTTCTGCTTTGAACTGAGGCATGATAAACATCATTTCGTTTATTGGAAAATCCAGCTGGCTTGCATCAGTATTCGTGACCAAATAACTCTGCTTTGGTTTCTTCTCGAATGTATACATGTGATTAAAAGCAACCTTGGCCTTAATTGTTTCGTAATTATAGTGTTTAGCTGGATCACCTTTATCCATTCCCTTCGGATCACTAGCACGCTGAGTCATAATGCTTTGAATAATCCTCAGTTTTTCAAGTTCAGCTTCTGCTTCAGCCTTCTTTTCCTCTTTCGACTTTTCCACTACAATTGATTTCCCTTTATCTTTCAAGGCTGGATTAACAATTGTCTCTTTTGGATTCGAACCACTCCCACCAGTTTCTGAAGATTTACCAATAACAATTCCTTTCGAAATTGGTCTTGCAATTGGCATTGTTGTTACAACAGTTGAAGTAACTAGTTCAGCAGAAACTATTACTGGTTTTGTTGTTAGGATTTTTGAAGAAAAAACTTTTCCCACAACTTTCGCATCCTCGCCACTAGCCTTCGACTCAGTAGTTTTTCTTTCTCCCCCTTGCACCCTGTGAAAACAGGCGGGGCATTTGTTGTTGGAAGAAGGCTTGAGATGCGAAAGAGAGGAGCAAGTTGCTTATTGAGAATGGCTTCGAATTGGATAAACTTCTGGGATAAAAAATTCAGGAGTATTCAATGGAGAAGAAACCACCCTATTATAAATCTCTTTTAACTCCTTAAGCAACTTAAGCACTTCCTCAAAGCTTGCACTTTCGGATGTTGAAAGTTGAGTTATTTGAGGACTCAAACTTTCATACAATTTAACAAATCGTGTGACTGCATCACAAATGATATCAAACTTTTGATTTAAGGATGCATAATCTTGTTGAACAGTGACAATTTCTTTTTGCATATCTTCACGAAGTTCGTGAATCTGCAAATTTACATCCTCCCTGACCTTTTTCACTTCTTGCACAAAAAGAACATGCCTTTCCTTTGCGACATTCTTCAAATTTTTCACATCACTGGTAAACATTGAATTTTGAGATTTGATCTGAAGTTCATTATTTTGATCATTATAATCAACCTTCTCCAGAATTCGAGACTCAGAGTCAGTAATCATTCCAGATACTTTGCTAACCACTCTGGCTTCGAGCATTTTCAACAGTGAATCAACCTCCAAACTAGAAACAGATGAACCACCCCTAGATCTGCTTGAGATTGAATTATTGAATTCAATTTCTTATTCAGAATTTTGAACTGCTTCATGGTCATCAACATATGATCGGGAAACTGTTCTTCTTCTTCATGAAATTCCAATTCATCAAACATACCACCAAACCCCTCATTATCAGTCTCTGTCTCCATAAAAACGGTTTCTTGAACAGGTGAAGTTGGTTTGGGTGGCTCAGTAGATTGTGAAGAAAAAATAGAAGTAAAGGGTTGATCAAGAATGTGTTCGAATGTTGGGGAATCTGTGGTTGAAGTAAGAGGAGTAGTGGATAATGGTAAAGAAACAATACTTTCAAAAGGAGCAGAAGTAACGTGACCTTGAGCTTCATTTTTCGAACCTCCTTCACCCATATTGACATTTGCATCCGTATCAGATACGTGTGCAGGGATGCCTGAAGTTCGAACCGCCTCAGAAACTGATTTGGCAATCGAATCTTCGGGTGGTATGACGACTGTCTTCTCAGGAGTGGAACTTTCTGTGAGATGAGTGAACTCTGGGGTTTCTGGAATTCTTTCATCATCATCTTCTGTTGACTCAGTAGAAATCACGAGTTTTCGAGTCTTCTTCTTCTTCTTCTTTGACAAACATTTGTCCATATCCTCAGCCCTTCGTTTCTTGGACACCGGAGAAATAGGTGCTGACACTTCTCGAATTAACACACCTTGATGAGTGATTTGAGGTTTTCGAACCACTTTGTGTGTAGGAGACTTGCTTTTGTGAGTGGACTTCATTTTGATTCTTCGAAACATTCCAGTCTTCGAAGGAATGATTACATTCTCTTGTGATTCTTCAAGAATGGGCTCAATCACTTGAGTCTCAGCAACAGATACTTCAACGGTTTCAGGCTTCTTCTTTGGAGATTTCGAAGATTTTGACTCAGTTTCATTCTTCTTCGTCTTCTTGGATTTCGTATCATCTCTATCCAAGAGTATGCCAGTTTCGATTGAAGAATCAATAGTCTTCAAATATGCCACCAAGACAGAGTTCGAAGGATCAACTCTTTTAAGCATAGCATCTGGAATACGAGCAACTGATGGAAAAGCTTCAGCATTATCTGTGACATCCTTCGGATAGTGGTATGATTGAAAAACTGCTTTGTCTTCATCATTGGGTACCAAAATCCCTTCCTTATTGTAAAAGTATTTCAAAATCAAACTCCAGTATCTTGCACACGAAATACCATGAATAACATTCGTGTGTTCTACACCTTTTTGAAATTCCTTCCACAACTGTGTAGAATAATCTACTTGAAGATCATAATAAATGCCAGCAACCATGGCATAAACCTCCATTCTTCCTTTATCAAGACCAGCAGATCTCCCAGTCAAACATCGTAGAAAAATACCAAATAAGAAATTTCATAGGCGTGGAAGACCAGACTTCTTAAAATCATTAATCTTGGACAATGGTGGCTGATATCCCATTTCATTAAACATGTGAACGATTTGTGGAAAAGTAAATGAAACATATGGAGGCGAATTCGGAATATCAAGAATTTGGCAGAAGAGTTTCTTGGATAGCCTGACCTTTTTGTCGTTCACCAGATGAAAAGTAATCGTATTAGATGCTTTGTTGTAAGTCACAGTTGATCCTGCTTGAGAAAGCCAGGACAATGTAACAGAGAAAGAATTGAACATCGCCTTAGCCAAAACAGAGTTCTTCAAGGCAACTATTAGCATCTTCAATTCTTCCGGGTACTGAGAAACTTCACCCTCCAAGTAATAGTTTGTTGCTTGAATCTTCATTATTGGTAATGAAGAGGCATCTTCAGTGGTATGAGAATCAACATGAGTAGAAGTCGCCATTGTTAGGGTTTGAAGATAATAATGAACAGAGAATTTGTGAAATTTGCTTTTTGATCGCGTAAACTGACAATGAACCCTTGAATCCCCTTTTATATGTAACCCTGAAGTTTGAATTTGAAGCGGGATGTGTATTTAATGATATCCGACGTGGCACCTTGAAAGTCGGACCATTACTGCGGAAAAGTAGCCATGCGTCAAAAAGTAGCAGTCACATCACCTTGAAAACCGGACAGAATACCATACGTCATTTATAAACAGCCTATCTTGTTATCCCCAAGAGTATTGTAACCGTCAGAACCCTTCGAATGGAAGCAAGGATCTTTCACTTTTGGGATGAAAAGCGAAGTCATACGCCAGAAGTTTGAAATCATCAGCCTGAGTTGGTATTACTCAGAGCCTCAAGGATTTCGTGAGTGCAGTGTTCCAAAGAATATAGACGAGAAACAAAAATAAGAAAAATATGGGATATAGTGATGTCAAACCATTGACACAAAAGCAGATAAAATCCCGGGCAAAGATTACTTCATTAATCATTAAGAGAAATGATCAATAGCTTGTGTGGGTTCCCGTGAATTACAATCGAATACTTGTTGACAAGTATCGAAGGGCTTCTTTTATAATGCTGCGTGGGTAGTTTAAAATTTTCGTTACATGTCATCCTAAACATAAGGTGAGAAATTGTAACATAAATTGCTTGTTTGACCAGTGTAGTCAGTGACAAGTTGGCTTTGATAAATTTTCAAATGACAAGGACATTCGAATGAAACTCACACGGAAATCATATTCAAGAAAAAATTTGTGTGCTGGATCTTGTTGGGTAACAAACATCGTGGGTTTCGAATGTTTGATCAAGACCACTTATTCGAAATGAATATGATTTGGAGTTTCGAATTTTGATACAGAAACAAAAGTTTCATGAAAATTTGGAACTTAGTTCCCCGTCAATTCCTTAAAAAGGTAATGAAAATTGAGTTTCACTTTCATCACGGTCTCATGATGTCAGATCATAAACACAGATTTTTGATATGTCTAAGTCTCGATGGGTTTGATCAGAGACCTCTCGGACATATGTCTTCGTGTGTGATCGTGTAAGAACTTTATGGATGAAAAAGATTGGTGTAAGACACGAAACGTACCTCTGTTATGTTTGGACCAAACAGTAAACTCTTAACTCATTTTGAGAAGAGTCAGGTAGCTCAGAGACTAATGTGAATATAAGCCTGATTGGGAAGAAATTTTCGTATGAAATATTTCATTAAGGCTTTCGTACACACACATTGAGTCATTGGAGGCTTTGGACAACATGCAACAGCATGCTTCTAGGGACAACTTAACTAGTTCAAATGATGAAAAATTTATCGATTCATACGAAATATGTACCTGACCCTAGAACTGCAAGCATAAGCCACTCTGTGTCTTCAAGATTATCTGCAACAAAATACTAAAAAAAATAAGAATCAAAATATTTTTGTTGTTTTGAGTTTTCGAAAATAAAGACAGAACAAACGAAAATCTTTTTGTATTTTTGAATTTTCGAAAATAAATGACAAAACAAACGAAAATCTTTTTGGATTTTTGAATTTTCGAAAATTAAATGACAAAACAAACGAAAATCCTTTTGGATTTTTGAATTTTCGAAAATTAAATGACAAAACAAACGAAAATCTTTTTGGATTTTTGAATTTTCGAAAATTAAATGACAAAACAAACAAAAATCTTTTTGGATTTTTGAATTTTCGAAAATGAAACAGTACTTGTTGCAAAAATGCGAAATTTTATCATCCCCTTATAAGTGACAAATGTACGAATTCGAAGGGGTCGAAGCGTTGACTTTGAACAGTAACCTCTGAATCAACCCTTAAAATAAGTGACAAATTTACGAATTCGAAGGGGTCGAAGCGTTGACTATGAACAGTAACCTCTGAATACTGACGGATATTGCTTTGTCTTTCATTCAGCGCCTCTGAATCAGTCCTTATCATGCATCATTCTTCTTTTTCGCATGGAACAAAATTTCCATCAATCATTCCAAGTCCCTCTATAATTCTCACAAGAGATTTTTCATCTAAAGGTTTCGTGAAAATATCAGCTAACTGATCAGTTGTTTTCACGAAATGTACTTCAATATTCTCATCCTCCACGTGATCCTTGATGAAATGATAACAAAGTGCTATATGTTTAGTCTTTGAATGCTGCACAGGATTATGACAAATTCTTATTGCACTTTGAGAATCACAATATAATGGAATCTTTTTCATATTTATTGCATAATCACGCAATTGACTTTGGATCCATATTATTTGTGAAGTGCAAGCAGCAGCAGCCACATATTCTGCTTCACCTGTTGAAATTGATACACATGTTTGCTTTTTCGACTGCCAGCTCACCAATTTGCCATCAAGAAATTGACATCCACCACTTGTGCTCTTTCGATCAAGATTACAACCACCCAGTTCTGCATCCGAATATGCTTGTACAAAGAACCCAGTGTTCGAAGGATACCACAATCCTAACGAAATTGTTCCTTTAAGATAACGAAATATATTCTTCACAGCAGTGAGATGTGGTTCTCGTGGATTTGACTGATACCTAGCACAATTACATACAGAAAACATGATATCAGGTCTACTTGCTGTAAGATAAAGTAATGAACCAATCATGCTCCTGTAAAGAGTTAGGTCAACTGCAGGTTTATCTAACGAAGGTGTCAACTTTATGCCAGTTGCCATTGGAACTCGTAACTTTGTGCTATTCGTCAATCCAAACTTTTCAAGCAGATTCTTCGTATATTTCTCCTGATTAATAAAAATCCCTTCTCTATTTTGACGAATATTCAAAGCAAGAAAATTATTGATTTTTCCCATCATGCTCATTTCGAACTTACTTTTCATCAAATCTTCGAATTCTCTACATAAAGCAGGGTCAGTTGAGCCAAAAATAATATCATCAACATAAATTTGAACAAGCATTAGATGATTCCCAACTTTCTTTTGAAATAATGTGGAATCAACAGATCCTTGTTTAAATTTAGATTGTTTCAAAAATGAAGTAAGAGTTGCATACCATGCTCGTGGTGCTTGTTTCAAACCATAAACTGCCTTATCTAAAATATAAACATGATTTGGAAATTCTTCGTTAATAAAACCTGGAGGCTGTTCCACGTAAACAGTTTCTTCAAGCTCTCCATTTAGAAATTCACACTTCACGTCCATTTGATAAACATCAAAATCTTTGTGAGCTGCATAAGCCAGAAATATACGAACCGCCTCGAGTCTTGCGACAGGGGCAAAAGTTTCTTCATAGTCGATTCCTTCTTGTTGTGAATAACCTTTAACAACAAGTCTGGCTTTGTTTCAAAAAATATTTCCATCTTTGTCGGTTTTATTTTTGAAAATCCATTTTAACCCGATAATCGAAACATTTTCAGGTTTAGGAATTAATCTCCAAACCTTGTTTCGTTCAAATTCAGACAATTCAGATTGCATTGCAACAACCCAATCTGAGTGTTCCATTGCAATCTTAACTGTTTTTGGTTCAATTTTAGATATAAAAACATTGAACATACAAAATTCTTGATGAGTATTCAATACCTCATTCTTTGCGCGAATTTGAGCTCTTGTTAAAACTCCCTCTTGTGGATTCCCAATTACTTGATCCTTCGGATGATCTCTTGTCCACTTTTCCATTGGCGGATATGCTGGATCAAATTCCAAAGGTGCATCTTCGTATATATCTTCATTTTCTGAACCTGCAATCGAATAAACATCATCTAAATCATCATTATTCTCAATGTTTTCTAAATTCTCCCCCTCAACATTATGCTCCCCCTCAACATTAGCATTCACTCTTCCATTCTCCCCCTCGAAAGAATGCTCTTCCTCAACTAGAGTATTCGAATCCAATTGCTCCCCCTCCACTGGATTGTTTTGCATACTTTCGCTTTTCTCTGGAGAAGTTGATGTTGAATCATCAGTAAGCTTTGTGAGTTCAGAGATATGATTATCATTTGCATGTATTTCAGCATTAACAACATGATCTGAAATTCCAAAAATTAAATCATAATCAACATCTAATGTTTGTGAGGATTCAGATTCATCTTGTGTTTTTGTCAGAATAGGATGATTTTCAAACTGTGATGTTGTTTGTTTAATGTAGTAATCATCAAATGTAAGATTAAAAGTTTCTTCAACTCTTCGTGTTCTTTTGTTCAACACACGATATGCGACTGAATTATGCGAATATCCCAAGAAAATCCCTTCATCTGCTTTAGCTTGAAATTTCGTAAGATTACCCTTGAGATTCATAATGAAGCATCTGCATCCGAAAACATGGAAAAATTTGACGTTAGGTTTTCGATTGTTGAGAATTTCATATGGAGTAATGTTAAAACGGCGATGAATGAAAGATCTGTTTTGAGTGAAACATGCGGTGGATACGGCTTCAGCCCAAAGGTATCGTGGAAGATTCGCATATGCCAACATAGTCCTTGCCGCTTCGCATAGAGACCTATTTCTTCGTTCAACAACACCATTTTGTTGTGGTGTGTATGGAGATGAAAAATTATGCGAAATTCCTTTGTCCACCAAAAATGAATCAAGAACATTGTTCTTAAATTCAGTTCCATGATCACTCTTAATTTTTCGAACAATCTTCTTCAATGTTGTTTCCATATTTTTGATAAAGTCAATCATGATTTGTGCAACTTCAGATTTAAGCCTGAGAAAATAAACCCACGTAAATCTGGAAAAATCATCAACCATAACTAAAATGTACCGTTTCTTGTTGAGAGTTGAAACAGTCGAAGGACTACACAAATCAATATGTAAAAGCTCCAGAGGTGCGACAATTTTCGAATCTATTGTAATTGGATGACCTTGTTTATGTTGCTTGCCAACTTCACAAGCTGCACATAAAGAATCATTGTCAAATTTAAGTACAGGTAAACCTCTTACTAGATCTTGTACCACAAGCTTATTGATGTTTCGAAAATTGAGGTGAGAAAGTCTTCGATGCCATAACCAACTTAAGTCTGCTGTTGCTTTCGAAAGAAGACATATAGCAGGTTTCCCTACTATCGGATTGATATCCAAAGTGAACATGTCACCTTTCCTTTTGGATTTTAGTAACACTTCTTTTGTGTTGACATTCGAAATAACACTTCCTTCTTCGTTAAAAAGACCTTGATTTCCAATGCCCACAACAAGTTGAGAAACACTTATCAAGTTATGTTGAAGACCTTCAACATACGCCACACGATTCACTGTGAATTGTCCATTTGTGATCTTCCCATATCCTTTGACTTGACATTTTTTATTGTTCCCAAACTTCACTACTCCAACATTTTTGAGACTTCGAAAATCACGTAAATTCTCCTTCTTCCCAGTCATGTGACGAGAGAAACCACTATCGATGTACCACTTGTTATCATATTTCTTGTCACATAGTACCTACATTCAATGGAAAAATTTAGGTACCCAAGGCTTTTTGGGTCCTTGGAAATTAGATTTCAATTTCGAATGCAATGAAGAACTTTTAACCCAATCACAAACTTTTGTTTTGAGACTATCAATTAAGTTTACATCTTCATTTAAAGGAACCGAAACATAAGTTTTTGATGGTTTCGAATGTTCACTGACATTACCCTTCGAATTCTGAGTTTGTGAATGAACATTCTTTGCTTTTATTACTGGTTTCCAAGCTTTGACTGAAATGTTCGAATCCTGAGACGATGAACTGCCATTTGATGAATTATTCATATACTTTTCATATGCTTCGTGAATTTGCTCCTTTGAAAATGTATTTGACTGATACATCTTTCCTTTGCCTTCAAGCCAATGATCAATGTTCTTCCTTGACGTTATTCCTTTTTCTCGTGAAGTTTTCATAGTTTCTTTCTTCGTTTGATTTGGAAAATTTGGCTTTTTAGGAACAAAATCAACTTTTGGATTTGTTATAAAAGATTTAGAATATGATGTATCAACTGTTGATTTAAAATGTTAACGTTGAAAGAATTTTTTATTTGGTTTTGAGTTATTTGAAAATTTTCTTGGAATATTAGTTTCTGAAACTTTCGAAAACCTTGGTTGATTATTCACTTCAGACTTTGAATGATTTGATTGAGATAAATGTTGAGGTTTTGTTGAAAAAGATGAATTTTTAGCTTTGAAAACATTTTTGGGTGATTGTGATTCAGATACCTTTTGA
The DNA here is from genome assembly GCF_052849685.1 of Lactuca virosa. NCBI lineage: Eukaryota > Viridiplantae > Streptophyta > Magnoliopsida > Asterales > Asteraceae > Lactuca > Lactuca virosa. Next base: position 370,761,005 of record NC_136430.1, on the reverse strand, counting down.
GACTCAACATTTTGCCAAAATATTTTCTTTCTTGCTTGTCTTTTTGAAATGTTTTTTTCCTTCGAAAATTTGTCAATTTGATCTTTGAATTCCTTGGAGTTTAATTTGACAACTTTATCACATTCCTTTTCAACTTGTTTTGAATTCTCTTTTTCAATTTTTGATTTTTCAACCCATTTTCTTTATGGTTTTTGACGTTGGAAAACATACGAATTCTTTGTTAAGTTGTCAACTGTGCTTTGATTTGCGAAAAAGCCTTCATCAGTTCTTTTTGAATTATCCTCTTCAACTAACTTCTTTAATTCTGGTTTGATTTTCTCAACATTTCCAGTAGTTACGAAAATTTGATTTGAAAAAATGACATCATCTGTACATTTGAAATTTGGATAAACCACTATATTCGTTTCAAGATAGTATTCACCTTTTTCATTCATCACTTTTTCGAACTTTTGTGTATCACCATACACCTGATCAACCACTATTCGTGGATTTTCTTCTTCCTCTGAAGATTTCTTTTCCTTCGAAATTTTCTCTTCATCTTCATCATCACTATCATCAGTTTGACTGTCTTTGATATCCACGAAGTTCACATCACTAACTTTCGAAGTTGAGGGTATATCAGTTTCATTTTCAACCATCAAATCCTTAATTTTTTCTTTCCCTTTAGATGTTGATGCAACATTAATAACAGACAACTGAGAACAATCAACAACTTCAAGTTCACTAATTTCACTAATATTGTCAGAATTATCTTCAATATCAACAAAATTAGATTGAGAATCAGATGTTGAATTCTCAGTCTTTTTCAAAATTTGAATTTGTTCAGTTTTAGTCAAAGTATCATTCACGATGTTAACTAATTCATTTGCATCGAGACATTCATCAATTTTGACAATTCCATATTTATATCTATCATCAGGAACTTTGTCAAAATCAGTTATTATTTGCTCACAATCATACGAAATATTATCTACCTTAGCTCTTTCGAATGCTAGAAAAGGTAGTAATTTTCTATGTTGCTCTTTACTTATGTCACTTGAATGATGTAAATCAGTTAATTTGCCATAAAGTCTTTTCGCAGAATTACAGTAAATGTTTCTTTGTGCTAGCAAAAGTTTGACATCACTCGTTAAAGTATCTCTATCACACATAATGTTTGTAATTTGTAATTCCAAACATTCAATTTTGCTTATTTTCAAGTCTAATCTCTTTTTGGTCTCTAACAACTCCATGGACAATTTGTTGGCCTCATTACTAGCAGACACAACAATTGAATCAAAATAAGTAACCGTTTCATCAAAAGATATTAGTTCAGAATCATAAGCATGAGTAGGAATATTAAAAGATTCGAGAATTTTACGTACCTTTGTTGTCATTGGAGATTTGTCAGCCGCTTTGGATACGAAGCATCGTCCCCTCACTTCGAATTCCTCATCATCTGAGTCCTCCTCCATTTTCGCATACAACGCTCCATGTGTCGGATTTCACATTTCTTCATCATCTGATCCAGATGACCAGATTTCATAAGTTCCATCTTCATCCTCATGCTCACCCTTTGCAACCAATGACAAATTCTTTGCTTTAGCACGAACCACCTCAAGCTTCTCTGCATAGTATGCCTCATCTTTGACTTTATTCTTCCTCTCATCCTTCTTTCGAAGCATACAGCCATTTGCAAGATGATTCGCACCGTTGCAATAATGACAATCTATTCCAGCATCACCTTTCAGCTTCTTCTCACCCTTTCCTTCAGCTATCTTCGAATCTTGCTTCTCAACTTTCTTTTTCTCCTCAACAACATTTTTACTCACAGAACTTCCTTTCACCTCAGCAAGCTTAGTCTTCGAATTGAACGGCTTTTTGAAAAATTTCTTAACACGATTATTCGAGTATAATGCTATTGATTCATCATCCGAATTCATGATGAATCCTTCTTCTTCCTCATAATCACCATTTTCAGCTTCTTTCTCCGAAATCTTTGACACAAGAGCTAATGGACCTCCCAAATTCAGCTTCGATTCCTCAACAATTTCATTTACCTCAATTTCGTGTGTTTTCAACTGATTGTACAAATCATTGATAGTTGATGTATCAAAACTTTGTTGATTCTTCACCATCATACTCACACTTCTCCACTCTTTTCGAAGCCCCATTACAAAGATGAGATTGAATTCCATTGAAGTCCTGGTAATTCCATAGCGATTGCAACGATAGATTAACTCGTTCAGACGATCATAGTAAACTTCAATTATTTCTCCTTCTTTTTGTTTGAAATCTTTCAGTTCAACCAAACACTGTTTGACTGAATTGATTTTTGTTTTCTCACTTCCTTGAAACTTATCATTCAGATTGTTTCATACCTCCTTTGCAGTTGTACAACTTCTAACGTAATTGTACACAACTGGAGGTAAAGCACCTCGCAGTTCCCTCATACACCTCTTCTCCAGTTTCTTCAGACGATCAGATTGATTATCAACTCCAGAATTTGTAGAAGATGATCCAATTGGTTGAACATTCACTGGAACATTGACATTTCCAGTGATACATGACCATAATTCTTCATCCAGACCATTCAGATAATCCTGCATACGATCAGCCTACTGATCATAGTATTCAGGGATTAGCATTGGAATTTTGGTTGATGAACCTAACAGATGAGAAAACGAGGTCATCGAATTGAGATTGAAACTCGACATTGTTGTACGGAAGATGATTTTGAGAAGTTTGAAAAGATTTGAGAATTTGAAAACAAACTAGATGAATCAAATCGAATTGATGAGAATAACACTCGATTCAACAATTCAAATGCAGAATCAAATCACAGACTAAGACCTAGACAATTTTTCACTTTCAAAAAGTGCGGAAACTTTTGAATCAAAAAGTTGATTCAAAAACCTTTTAAACAGCGTGAAAATCAGATCAGAGATATGATTCCTGCTCTGATACCAATTGATGAACCAATGAATCGAGTATTGAATTAATCAGAGTATGAATTCAAGTATGAATGCAAGATTGAACACCAGATGTAAATATGATCTTGTTTCAGCTTGATTTACGCTTTCGAATGTTTACAGAGAAAATAGAAAGGTCTGTAAAAGACTCTTATCTAACTCTAGTAAATAACCCCTATTTATAGGGAACCGAAAGCGTACAAAAAATATACTAAGGCATTGACTCTAAAGCTTCGAATAAAAGCACCCTAGTAAAATACATTACAAAAAATTCGAAGAGTACAAAATATATTTCGACTAGTTACAACAATTCGACCTTTACAATCCCATTCGTCGAACGTGAAAGTGCGGTTTTCCCATTTAGTGGTTAAGTCTTGCCGGTCACTGTGTTGTAGCATGATGATTTCATTTTTTTCTTACGTTTTGTATTTTTGGTTCTGCCGATGCAATGCTTTCTCGGTGTTTGGACTGGAGGCCTTTGATCAGGTCGGTGAGTTGTCGTGATTGCATTTTGTTTTCCAATTCCCGTCGCAACATAGTGTATTCGATGGTATCGTGCCCCGTAGATTTGTGGAATTCACAATATCACTCTTGATCTTTGGATTTTGTATTCTCCCTACCTTTGCCTGCTATGTTCTTTTTTCCTTCACTTAATGCGACGACTTCATTTCGAGGACCATGCCGGTTTGGTGGTGTATTACGATTGGATTGTAGGAAATGGTGGAAACGAGTTTGTCTTGTGGTTTGGTTTTTTACATGATCGGATGTACTTCCTCTAGTATAAGGTAGTCGGGGCCCTCTTTCTCCGTGATCAGTTTTTATCTTCTCAGATGCTGCATCTTCTTGCTTCATGTACCGGTGAACCCTTTCCATCATTTCTTTCCTTGAAGACGGTTGTTTCCCTGCTATTTTTTTAAACAAAGCTCACGCTCATAAACTGTGTGTGAAAGCGGCGATTACCATACTGTTTGATTTTTCTGGGGTGTTGAGTGTAGCTTTATTAAATCGTTGTACAAAGGCACTTATAGATTCATCTTCTCGTTGTCTGCATCCCGGGATAGCTTGTACATCAGTCGTGTACCTTCGTTGTTGCACGAAGTGGCCAATGAATTCTTCTCGTAATTGATTGAAATCGCGTATGCTTTCTGCCGGCAAGCTTTTGTACGACAACCGTGCTGCTCCCGATAGGGTAGTTGGGAAGAAAGTACATCAATATTTTTCATCGATGTAGTAAGCGTCCATCGTCCACTTGTAACGACCCAAAAATCCAGGGTAAAAATTTCATTTTTTATTATAGTCAAAACACAGATATCTTTTAAGTCCAAGCTTTCCAAAAACATTGCTATTTGAAAACATTTATCATAGTTCATCCCAAAATCTCATATTGCGGAAAAGACGGGTGTGTGCATTGCGATAAAGCCGGGTCATTCCCTTCAAAACCGATGATACCTGAAACCATAAACAAAATTGTAAGCACGAAGCTTAGTGAGTTCCCCATATCATACCCCATATAATCCACATAATCACATAAGCCATGAATATAAACATATAAGGATGCCATGGAAACCCTCCAAGGTCTTACACCGGGTGTCATGGGAACCCCACATGGTCTTAGCCCATTGCCATGGGAACCCCCACATGGTCTTAACTAATCAGAAGAAATGTCATACAAGCCATATAAACCATACATATAAACATATAAGGATGCCCTGGACACCCTCCAAGGTCTTACACCTGGTGCCATGGGAACCCCCACATGGTCTTAGCCCACTGGAATGCCATGGGAACCCCCACATGGTCTTAGCCCACTGGAATGCCATGGGAACCCCCTTGAAATGTGTAATTTGTCATCTAGATTAATGTGTCACCGCCTAAAGTTGATGTTCTCGGCTTATCCTTCAAACCGAAATCCTTGATTTCGGTCTAAATGTCCAACCGAGAACCATGGGTTCTCGGTCTAAAGGATCTTCGGTGTAAGGGAGTTCTCGGTCAAGGGGTTTGCGGTCCGAAGGTTTTCGGTCATGAGAGGGTTCTCGGTAGGGGTTGATTTCGGTTCTAAATGGATCACAAGGTGTTTTCGGTTTGGGTGGGACTTGATTCCAAAAACCGAAAACACACAAAGTGGGGTATAATTTACTATTAAATTTTAATTATTTGATTTTTGTTATAACAATTGACTTTTATTTGACTTCCTTTGACTTCATTGACTTTCTTTGACTTTCATTGACTTTCTTTGACTTTTATTGATTCGAAATAACCGGTTGTTACATTTTACCCCTAACCTAAATTGGTTCAAAACTTAGGCCCAAACCTAATAGTCCACAAGGCCCAAATAGCAAAAACTACCCAAGGCCCAATCCATGGCCCAATTTTCCAAATTGGGCCCAAAACCATAGTGAGCCTCCACAAATAAATATCAACCCAAAACTTGATGGCCCAACAGGGTCCAAAACAACAAAGCCCAAAAGATGGCCCAAACCGAAGCCCAAAACCCGAAATCCCACTATGCTGAGCATGCGGGGCGTACTCAGCTTGTACGCTAAGCGTACTGGCTTAAGAGCTTGTACGCTACGCGTACAGGCTTGTATGCCCAACGTACTCCTCCTGATGACCAACTCTCAATTCTAGCTCTTAATCCATTAAGTCAAGACGTCCAGCACCTCATAATAGCCAAATATAAGTGACTTGATCCATAAAGTCGAATGCTTTAAGCCTTTGCATGGCTTAATGAAGCCCAAACACCAAAGATGAATTCCGAAAAGGTCAAAATCACTCCCAAAATGTATTAAAACTTCTTAATACCTTAAGACCTCAGTCCAAACTCCCAGATCTGATTTCAAGGGACTTCTTAAGTCATAAAGTTTCCAACTTTATGAGTTAGCATAACTCAATGGGGTCCAAATCAAAACCCTAAGTCCCAAACTTCATCAAATGACTACCAAATCATGCATGGAAGGTTTATACCCATCAAGATCCAAACTTTATGACTCCATAACCTCAATAAGGACCAAGTATGAAGCTCAAAGGTTCTGGAGTAACTTCTACTCACAAGAACCACCTCAAAGGGACCAAAACCATAACAATGTACCACTTAGCTAGATCTACATGAAAAGGTTGTCAAGGTTAAGACTTTATACCTCCAGAAGATAGATCTAGGTGCACAAAGCTTGGATCCAAAATCTCCAAGTCAAACAATGACTCTTCAAGAAGTTCCTTCTTCCTTCCCAAGCACCAAAACACACAAAAATCACTTTGAAGCTCTACAATCACTCAAATGGGGGCTAAGGGTCAATTGCTAGGGTTTAGAGGGATGGAGGCTGAAGATATTAGGGTTAGGTTATGAGATAAGGAGCTTAAATAGCGTCCAAGACCCTAAAATAGGGTTCTGATCTGACTGGCGTACGCCCAACATACATATGGTACGCCCAACGTACTCCAAAGAAAATTCGCGACCATCCTGGTCAGTATGCCCCTCGTACTGACTTCTTCACTAGTACGCCCCGCGTACGCTTTGTGTACGCCCCGCGTACTCGGCTAAGCCCGAAAACCACGAAACTTCTGAAGGCCATAACTTCTTCATTATAAGCCCGATTCCGACGATCCTTATATCCACGGAAAGGTAACAAGAAGCCCTACACTTCTATCAACTCATACCTTTCTTAAGACCTTCCAAACGAAAATCCATTTTCCACAAAAGCCCGAAACTGACACTTTACCGAAGTACCCCTAGGCTCCAAAACACGAACCGAACACCCGGATCACTTCTAATACCTCACCCGCACCCAAATAGGCCTAGATCTTACCTTTTCAAAACCCCTAATCCTTATGATGACCGATCTTCGGGCCACAACCTTAGACTATGAATCAATTCGGAACAGGATGTTACACCACTTGTAGTTTTCTATGTGATCATCGGGGTCCCCCGTTCCGTCGTATTTGGTAATTTCCGGTATGTTTGCTCTGGCTGGTAATTGATATTCCCTTATGCTTCTCACTAATGGTGAATTCTCTGATCGTAAGACCCGTATGTCAATGATGCCATTGTTTCTTTAACGCTCAGGCTGTTTAGTTGGCGGCTGTTGAAGCGTTGGCTGTCCCTCTGAGACGAGTTACAGGGTGTACGCTTGTTGGTATTGAGGCAACCAATAGGCTTGATAGTGTGTGAATGGGAAATGTGGCAGTAATGGCATGTATGGCTGTACATTTGGATTGGCCATTAGGATGCATGTAGGTGTTGCTGCAGCAAAGGTGGCAACGTTTTCATGGTGGTTTCTTTGTTTTTCGTTGCAAGTTTGGTGGCTTCTTTAGGCATGCTTCCTTCTGCCATGCTCAAGCCACTGCTTGTTTCCATCGCTGCTGAGTGTTCCTACCTAGCTTTCTTTTCTCGCCCTGCTTCCCGTTCTCTTGTCTCCGCTTCATGAGGTGCGATCTACTAGGCTAAAGGTACGTTATGAACTTGTGGTTCAGCAACCTTAGTTGTTGATGTGGTTGGTTTGAAGGAATGGATTAAATTGATCGGGCTAAATGGTCTTTCGTTGGTTGGACGAGATGATTGTGCTTTTTCTTGCATAGTTATTTACGGATGGTGCTAATGTTGCTACGTGGAAACCTGGATGCTTGTGGTCGTCTATGTTAGAGCCTCATCCAATGAGCAGTCCAGGTGACATGCTACATGATATATGACAAGTATAGGTTAGAAAGCCATACCAAGGGTGGACCCCGATATTGCTCTCTGATGCCTAAGTTAGGAGTCATATTCGGAGCATTGAATGTGTATGAATTGCTAGTGATTGCATAAATCTTACCTCTCAAGTTGGGGGAAGGGTTGTTTTATAGTTGATGCTTACACCGGTTCTTATCTTCTTCTTCTTCTGGGTTTTATGTTAAACCTTAGGTTACAATGACAAACCTCCTTTTTATTAAAATAGTATTGCTTTTTCCGTGTTTCCTAAAGATGCTTCATAGGATGTGTACAATGATAGGGTGATTCTTGCTCTAGTGTTCGGTATTATTTATGTACTTGTGTCTTATGCTAGCAGGCCGGGTTTGTTGGCCGACTCGGGTGTTGTGTGGGCTGGCGCCCATACCCCATTAATACTGCAACATTCCTTGAACCCAACCACCTCGCTTTCAAGGACATCCCACCAACAACAATCTCGAAAGAGGAAATACAAACTCAAGCTAGTGTGAATACTGCAACATTCATGGACATGAAACTAAAGATTATAGGAAACTAGCCCGTTTTCTTAAAGAAAACAACATAATTCTATCCATGAATGCACCCACAAATTCAAATGTCAACACATCATCAACCAAATCAACATCCCCAACTTCATTATGGATGTTTTACACTGGTGCATTTCATCATGTTGCATAAAATCCTACATCGTTTCACACCCTATCAGAGTATGGTGGACTGGATGAGATTGTGTTAGGAAATGGTAATGCTTTGTCTATTTCCTACACTGGACACACAAACTCTTCCCACTGCTTCTCGTCCCTTACACTTTCACAATGTCTTATTTGTCCCTTGTAACGCCCGCAGATTCGGGCTAGTCAATTTAGAGACAATGAGCATCAAAAATGACTTTTTGATGGGAGATTATTTAGAAGGAATAATCTTAACCAAGTTATAGTATATGTCACAAGGGTACCGTACATATAAAGAACACTGAAATCCGAGTTATAACGAAGAAGTTATGACTCGTCGAAGTTTTACGGCTAAACCGGCACGACACCGCGTAACATAAAAAGTGAATTTTTGATAAATTACTTTTTAGCCTTAGTAATCTAAAAGAAAGTCGTAGTATATGTTAGACCGAGAACGTACATAAAAAGAACGTCCAAATCTGACTTGGTATGAGGAAGTTATGATTTTTCTAAGATTTAGCATAACAGTGCACAACCCGGAATTTGAATTTTAGTTCGATCGATTTTTAGCCGACACAACCTAATGAGAATTGAATATCTCATTAATAGGAGCTCAACGATAAAAAGACAATCGAAAACGGAGTCCGTATGTAGAAGTTATGAATTTTACACGTCCGTTAACAATGTAATCTTCTCACACTGTTAAATTTAAAAATCGGTCAAGAATTAGCCAATGGAGTCAAAAGGAGAGTTGTAGATCTTGTCAATACCTATGCGTGGATATAAAGAACATCGAAAACGGAGCTCGTATGTGAAAGTTACGGAATTTAGAAGTCAGAAGGGTGCTACTGTGAAAGGGGTGACGTGGCTTAATCTGGCCCATTGCTTCCTCCCCACGCCTTGCCACCAGATGGTGACATGTGGAACCAACTCGACGAGTTGGAGGCTCAAACTCGACGAGTTTGGCCATTTTCCATTTTCTTCACACCAAAAGCCTCTCTCTCTCTCTCTCTCTCTCTCTCTCTCTCTCTCTCTTTCTTTCTCTCTCTCTCTCTCTAACTTCTCTTTAAGCCCTCCCAAAGCCCTAGTAACTCCCAAGTGCTAGAGGAAAAGTCCTGGAGCACTAGAAGGCTCCGAAAAGAAGAGCTTTCGGCTCGAAAGTTCTGCCCCCGCAGAGCTTTCGGCTCGAAAGTTCTGCCCCCGCAGAGCCCGGCTCCTCGCTAAACCCCCTGTAAGTTGAGTTATGATTACCGTACTTTAAGTATAACTTATGTTTAAGTTCATTATCGTTATTATGAACCTATAAACAATATTTATCAGTGATTCCAAGTCGTTATACTGATTGATCTACTTACGGGGATGATGTCTAGGCTGTGATTTAGTGAGGTGTTTAAAGTGGGATTTCCAAACAGTATACTTCGTATACCAAACGGACCCTACCTGGTTGTTCCTTACTTGATAGATCATGAAAGTAGACTTTGATTTAATGATGAATCTAGACTAATAATTAGTCGCAATAAAGATTAGACTAAAACTTAGCGATAATAATGCTAGGTTTTGTCGAAGGAAAATAGAATCGTTAGAAGCGAAACGCTGCCCGAGTTTGGAATCATCACTTTAACAAGTGAGTGCATAGTTAATTTCATCTTACACATAGATATGAAGTATTTAATATAAATTACGTGCTATGTGTACATATTATCTGTGTTCTTGATATCTATGCTGGATGAACAAATTATACATGTTTTATTCGATTTAAACTGTATACGTATTTTATACCTATAATTATGATGCGTAAAGATGGGTAGATTAGAGATGAGATGAGATGAATGATGAGAGATGAAAGATGATATAAATGATGAGAGGTGAAAGATAATGAGAAGCGATGACCCAAGCGATGGCCCAGTCATCTAGTAGAGTATAGATGACAACCACGAATTATTCTAGACAGTCCAGTGGAACACTAGCAGACTCGCAACCTGTAGGTGTTGTGAACGATGTGTTCACCAGATGTACTATAAAAACTCATTGACATGTATTGTGGATGGACTCCCTAAAATAATACTGTCGATAAAAGAAATAAAATTTATAAAAAGTTGATTATTTATATCAAAATTTTCATTTGTATGGGTTAGAATTACTCAATTTCCCCTTAAAGAAACACATAGCTTATGCGATGCCTATTTTTTCAAGAAGAAAGTTGTATTTCAAAATTTTAACAAAATAGTACCTTGTTAATTACAAACATAAAATGTATCAGAATAAATTACATTTTGGTCCTTGTATATAGCTAAAATTTTCAATTTTAGTCTCAAAAATTTTGATTTTGTAATTATGGTTATTATTTAAGGTTTTTGTAACATTTGTTTGTCAATATTCTATTTAAATAATTATGTTTTTCAAACCAAAATTGCAAAGTCATATAACCAATTAAAACCATTACAAAAACTTTAGATAAAAAAGGTGTTATGTACTCTAGATATTACTATTTAGTATTTGTCGAACTTTCATTATGTGATGACTAAATTACACAGATTGGTCCACGTGATTGGCATACGGTTTAAAATTCAGTCCATGTTTTCATAATTTGGCACGTTTAATCTTTATGGTTTTAATTTTAATCGACTATATTCCTTATCACTAAATCCATTAAATTTTCAACACTCTCTTACTATCATAATTTTTATACCCAAGCATCCTCATATCATTCTTGTTCATGGCATACGTTCTCTTATTGCCTATTTCCTATTTGCCAACCACAAGTTCCATCCCTCTCGCCTTGAGTTGCACAAAATTTTGCCCAACAAGTATGTCTAAAAGCTCGGTCGGGTCAAAACCTGGTCAACCCCAAGCTTGGGAAAGGCTTGACTCGGCCTGACCCACACCCCATTAAAAATCAGCATGTTAAAGTCTATAGTGTCTAGGTTGCCCTCGGGCCTAGAAGCCAGTCCTGATTTGATTTTCCTTTTTTATTTTTCATTAGTTTAAGTGATGTACTACTCAATAAATGCACAACGTTTAAGAACAATGCATCAAATCATTTTTTTATTAAACAAAACTTATAAAATGAGAAGTACATGTATTTTTATAATTAATTATGAATACATGGGATGTAGATTAAAAAAATTATAGTTGTTGTAGTTTTAGTGTCATCTTATGTTGGCATTTAGAAAGTATAGGATACAGACGATAGTTGATGAGTTTCTGAAATGCCTTCCATCTCTATTTTCTATTGATAAAGGCTATCTTCTTATGCATCAACACGTTCTATGAGAGTTGCATCATCCTAGCTCCTAGTAATTGAGTTGTAGTCGTTAATCATCAACATCATTTGAATGGAGTCCACCATTATGGAAACCCCTCAAATTTATAATCATACCAAAAAAATAACAATTTTCTGAAGCTAAGGTACTAGCTTAGATGTGTAATGCCTGGTTTTTTAGGTAAATTTCTTATTTATTAAGTGTTTATTTATTTTGCATGGAGACCAAGTACGCTAGGCGTACATGAGGTACGTTGGGCATACCTCGCAGGATTTTGGACACAGGGTTAACCCCCTGGTACGCTGGGCATACCTTTGGTATGTTGCGTGTACGTGAGCTAGGGGAAAACCCTAAAATTTAGGGTTTGCATCCTATTTAAACACCTTAGGCCCCAAGGCTCTCTCATTATCAGCTTTCATTGTCCCTATAAGAACTATCTCGAAACCCTAACCCATTTCTAGAGATAATTGATATTTATGTATGTTCTGGTGTGTGTTTGATGTATCTTGAAGAAGAAGAAGAAGCTTCGTGAAGGAGCATTGATCAAGTATGAGCTTGTAGATCCAGGGTTTATTCATCTTTCTCAGCTTCCTAGAGGTATACAGTCTTGACATTGGTTATTTTATGCTTAGATCTAGAGCTAGTTAAGATTTGAGCATATTTTGGTCCCATGAATGATTTATTGTGAGTAAATTTTACTACAAAAGTTATGAGATGGTCCTTTTGATATTTCTGACATTGCTAGTCCATAAATTTTTCATCTTTATGGTTGTAGATCAACCATGCATGAGTTAATAATCATTTGATGTAAGTAGAATGCTAAATCTAGGGTTTGAGTCTCTTTGAGCCATGCAAAAGCATTAAGCTGGTGACTTTATCGTTTAAGACATTCCCCAAGAGTTGTGTAACACCCTGTTCGGGATCATTCTGTGATTCGGAGCCGTAGGCCAAAAGTCGATTGTGTAAAGGCTTTGGGCCTTAAGGAGGTGATGTTTAGAATTTTTGGAAGGAGGTAATTATGGTTATGAGATCTAAACCCGTGAATTGTGTTTTGGGGTCGAAGGGTAAAATAGGAAAAGTCATAGGCCGGGTTCTTGCATGAAATATGGATTTTTGTTCGAGAAGTTTTTAGTCCATGATATTTAGATAATAATGTAGAGCTCTTCAATACCTTTTCGTGCATATAAAGAACGTCGAAAACGGAGTTGGAACGAAGAAGTTAAGACCGTTTGAAGTTAGGATGATTTTTGGGTCAGCCGCATACACTGGGCGTAAATTGAGTACGATGGGCGTACTGAGTATGCATGAGTACGTTGGGCGTAAATTGAGTACGCTGGGCGTACGCGATCATTGCCCAAACCCTATTTTCGTGGTTTGAACCCTATTTAAGCTCCTTAAATCCCCCAAACCCATTCCATTCTCAGCCTCTACCTCTCCAACACCCTCTCTTGTAACCCTAACCCTAGATTGAGCCTTGTGAGCAAAACGAATGTGTTTTTAAATGCCTTGGAGTGTTCTTGGTGCACCTTGGAGAAGAAGGAACTCATTGAAGAGGTGTTGGTTGCATTGAAGCTTGTAGATCCAGACTTTGTTCACCTTGATCTTTCTCATAAAGGTATAAAGTTTGAATCTTGGTGATGAAATTGTTAGATCTGACTAGTTTTGGGTGTTATGAGCTTTTGGTCGCTTTAAGTGCATAAATTTTAGATCTTGAAAGTTTATGACCTTGTTATGGATAAAGTTGGAAACTTTATCCATCTAAACATCATTTTGATACAGATATGAAGGTTGGAGACTTGTACTTAATGGATTAAGCTGAAAAAGGTGCACTTTTGGGTCCCTTTGAGACTTAAAGATTAGATCTTGTTTCTTGGGACCATTCTAATGGATAAAGTTGGAAACTTTATCCATTATGGAACCATTATGAACCATAAAAATGTGATCTTGGCCCTTCTGTCGGTTCCATACAAGAGTTGTGATGTCCTATTGGGTTAAGAACTTAGGGTTTTGGACATTAAGCACTTTATATCCATGCAAAGTCATAAAGTTGGAAACTTTACGACTTAGGACATCATTTTAGGCTTGGATATGAGTTTTGGACGCAAGGGATTAATGAAATAAGCTCTTAATGGAGTTTTGCAACTGGGCTGCATACGCTGGGCGTACCTGGTGGTACGTTGGTTGTACGCGGTCAGTGCTCTGTTTTTGGTCAACATTGGAGTACGTTGGGCGTACTCTCTTGGTACGCAGGGCGTACTCCGTTGGGAAGAAATATTGATTTTTGGACCTTGACCGTTGACTTTGACTTTGACCAGGGATGACCAAGCTTGACCTAAGGGCATTTTGGGTAATTTGATTTATAGTTTGAGTTTTGGGTTCTTGTTAATTGTATAGGTGACCGGTAGATATAGTTTTTAGAGTAGTGATCGGTGCAGCTATTCTTTCAGACTGTGAGGTGGGTTTTCTCACTATATCCATGGGTCGAATGCACCAATGTCGACCCATTACTGGTTATGTGGAATGCTAGTTGTCTATGTGATACTTGCATGAAAGATCAGGATCTGGCCACTGGCTATTGTATGAAAGACCAGGATCTGGTCCCTGACAATTGTATGAAAGACCATGATCTGGCCCCTGGAAATCGCATGAAAGACCAGGATCTAGCCCCTGGCGATTATATGAAAAACCAGGCTCTGGCCCCTTGCACTTGTATGTAGACCGGGATTTGGCCCTCGACATTGCAAGGAAAGACCATGGGGGTAGCCCATGGCACTTGTATGTTTTGGTATGTGGTTTTTTTGGGAAATCACTAAGCTTTGTGCTTACGGTTTCATATTTATGGTTTCAGGTACTTTCTGTTCGAAAGGGAAGGGCCCGGCGTGACTATACAACATCCCCCATAGTTTTTCTCATTGGAAATTAATGATATTACTATGATGTTTAAATGATATATTCACTTAATCAGTTTTGGAACAACTCGTTTGTATGATTTATTGTTTTAAAAATGAAAAAATTTTACCTTTTATTTTCGGGTCGTTACACGTTGGTATCAGAGCCTTGGTTTGAGGTATTTGGGCACACTCTTGGGTATGTCTGAACTCAAACCGACGAATTGGTAATCTTTTGAAAGAAAATAATTTCTAAAAATATTTTTGTAAAGAAAGTAAGTTTCTGAAAAGATTTTTATAAAGAAAAAGGGGGAGTGATGCGTGCAATCAGCCGAGCTCAAGTAAATGATTCCCATAATATCCATACATGTTTGTTATGATAATATGTTATGACAATTGCATGCTAAGATAAGGCTAGGGATTCTTTCAGGAATTGAATGATAGATTGGCCTGATATGTGATGCTTGTAGCCTAGGAAGCATTGGATGCTATGTTAGATTGGGAATATCTATTGGTGTCAGTAATTGCTAAGTGTATGCTTAAAAATTGTATACGGTTAGGATCATATAGCCCTAGAATGATTGATTTGGCCTTATTTCCTATTCCTCGTTGGTTGTGGTCCTAGGGTAGAGTCTTTTATCCGACAGCCTATTTGATCCTATATTGTGTATAATTTGCATGCATAAGGCAACCGACAGTGAGAGTGGAAGTTACTAGAGTGAGTTGTAGTATGTGAGTTTGAATGTTCTTTGGTTATTCTATGGATTGGGGTGCTATGGCACGAATGCTGCTTGCTTTGTGCTTTGTGGAACTCTTAAGTGATGTGAGTTAGCTATTAAGTGAATATGTTAAGTCACATGTGACAAAGGTTGAATAATCTCAAAGTGATGGATTTGATCCTATTGCATAGCTCTCGTTTGAGTCTAACCGTTGTAGGGATGAGTCTTTTACTCGAAGGATTATCTAAGCTTTGTTGCATGTGATTATATTTATAAGGTGATTAACTGACATTATGGGGAGGTTCTTCATCAGCTGATGACAGGGTGAGGTCGGAAACCTAGGAAAGCCTATGAAGTGCTTCAGTGGGTTTAGTTGTGATGTTTAGCGAGCACTTGGTGTACCAGTTTGAGAAGGTGACTTGGAGGATTCGGGATGATTCTTGAGGAAAGTATGGATAGGTGTGGAAGGTAGTATTGGGTCCGTACTACTGAAAGCATAGGATCCATACTCGAATCGAGGAGAATCACAGAGAGTCTAAGAAGCTTGTTGGATGAGGATTATTGGGTATGTTATGATCAATTGTGTGATTGTTTTCAGAATGGTGATGAACACTCGTGGAGGAGGTTCAGGCTCTGGTTCAGGCTCAGGTGTTGGCAGTGAACCGATGGATGAGTAGACGCGGGACTTCATCTCTTCGAAGATCACCTGCAACATTTTGGAGTAGACTCCTATGCTCTTTGGTTTGGTCGAGGAAGGGATTATGGAGTTTTTGGATGAGCCCCTGGGCATGTTACGCACGAAGATTTTGGCTATTGTGGGGGCTCGCACTCATTCCTTCCGCAAGTTTCGTGCTTGTGGAGCTCCTGAGTTCTTTGGGGAGAAGGACCCCGTTGCTAGTAGGAGGTTGTTAGCGGACATGGTGAGCGCTTTTCGGTCAAGCTTCTACCCCGAGTGGTCGAAGGTTAGATTGTTTCTTGTCTTCTAAAAGACAGAGCCCGAGATTGGTGGGAGGAGGTGGACTTCACTTTGGTAGGCGATGCTATTGAGACGATGACTCAGGAGGAGTTTGTGATCGGGTTTAGGGCATAGTTTTCACCAGCTATCGAGGTGCAGCAGTTGGCGAAGGGGTTTTAGGACCTTCTCCAGAAGACTGAGACTGTAGCAGAGATCACTACCAAGTTTAGGGAGAGGGCTCTTTTGGTTTCACAGTATGCCACAAACGAGGAGATGAAGAAGACAAGGTACCATGATATGTTGCGAGATGGTATAAGGAAGTTTGTCAGCTTTTCAGCTTTTTGGACTTTGGAGGACATGATAGCTTGAGCCCGAGAGCGGGAGATTGATTTGGAGCACCTCGAGAATAGGAAACCAAAGCAGGTGCAGACAGTTGGGGGTCCTGTGAAGAGACCCAAGACTTTTGATAAGTGAGTGAGAGGCCAGCAGGGCCGAGGTCAGTGCAACACGTGCGGGAAGTAGCACAATGGAGTTTGTCGATTTAGGGGTTCGAATTGCTATAAGTGTGGCAAGCTTGGTCATTTCAGCAGAGATTGTCCCCGGGGGATGAGTCTGTTATGTTTCAATTGCAACCAGGTAGGCCACGAGAAGGCCGACTGTCCGATGTTGTGGGGTGGAGCAGTGTGTGTACCTGCTCCAGTTACTTTGAGGATCACTGATGGTCGCAAGGGCAGAGTGGATGTTCCCGTGGTGAGGAGCTGAGCATTGCAATCACGGGTTGAGGAGATCCGAGTTCCACCAGTTAACGTCACAGCTATTTTATTTTGAGAATCTTCATATGCAATTTTGCATACCAAGAGTCGTGCCTAGAAGATATTCAGGTGAGCTGGTTTTAGATGTCGATGTGGGAGGCATTGACCACCGTCAGAGCAAGCTTTAAGTGAGAGAAGACCAACAACTGATTCGATCTTTGGTGGTATCAGCAAGGAACTCAAGGAATCTGCAAGGTGGGAATGTTGGGTTTGAATGCACGAATTGTAGGGTTCATTCGGGCATACGAGGCAATGAGGAATTGGTTTGATCGTGGGTGTAAGATCAGTAATTGTCAAGTTCATACCTTCGAAGTGTGGTCAGTTGCATGTTCACATGGGAATTACTCTAGTGCAAGTAGGTCATTGAATTGGTTGGGTACCCGTTTCGGTAGTTGAGATTTTGTTATTCGTCATCCGATAAGTCGCTAAGAACTTATAGTGGATTAAGTGGAAAGTGCTCGAGAATATTGAGCTTGTTGAGATTTCGAGGTGTATTCATTCAATTTTGGCAGGTGTGTTTTCGCTAGGATTGGCTAGTAATGGAACGCTAGTACTTGTGGGCTTAGGTTTTCGACAGCTTCGAGTAGTCAGGTTACGAGATAGATTAGAAATCCATCAATTTTGTGGTTGGAAGAGCGCAATTGAATGCAAGTGGTGGAGAACCGCTTGGATTATGAGATTGCACAAGAAATGAGATTTCAGGTTACCTTGCGCATTAGTAGTGGCGCATGGAGGGTATGTGATTAGTTTCAAGTGGAGGGTTTGTGTTAGAGCCTCTTTGCCTATTCTTGTGTGATGAAGGCTTTGAGGTTCGAAGCATAACCCAAACACCTGAGTGGGGTATGGCCGGATGAGGTTTCAACTCATGATGATTATGGTTAGTATGGTAGATGCACGGTAAGACCATGGGTTGGGTCCATGGCAGTGTGGAAGTGTTGTAAGACTGCGGGGTGGCCGTGGCATTCACTAGGTTGGCAGGTAGTGATAGAAGTGTTGTAAGACTGTGGGGTGGTCGTAGCATTCACTAGGTTGGCAGGTAGTGATAAAAGTTTTGTAAGACTATGGGGTGGCCGTAGCCTTCACTAGGTTGGCAGGTAGTAATAGGGGTGTTGTGAGACTGTGGGAAGGCCATAACATTCGTGGAATCAAGGAAGGATGTGGGCCGTATGGGGTCGGTCGTGATGTAAGACTACAACTGGGCGTGTAGCATTCATTTAGAGCAAAGTAAGTTACATTGCATTAGTGTGATGGTTGGTTATGATAACCCTGGTTGGAACATGAGGGCTATTGAAGCCTTATATACAAGTAGGTTAGGGTAGCTTGGCCAGACAAACTCTCGGATAGAGTCTCGTGGTGCAGTCATTTCAAAGGATGTCTGTTTCAGCGACCGGTCGGGAATCCGACGCTTAAGATCATTGGTAGATCAGGTTGGAGCTCAAAAGATCTTGGATAGATCGAAAATGATAATGTGGGTCAGTAGGATAATTTAGGTTCGTAAGAATTTTGTTCGGATTAGATTGCGAAGTGGAGCCATATTGGCTGTTTTTTCGAATGGTTTTGTAATGCGGGAAGTCAGATAAGGTATTGGATTCCTGGTTTTGAGTTGAGTAGTGATGTTTGTCCTTTATTGGTTAAGGTCACCGGGAGCAAGGATTCGTCCGTCGTCAATATGTTAGTTCTGCTGAGGACAGGTTCGATTATTGGAAGGCCATCGTATGATAGGGTCAACTTTTATCAAGGATCTGGTAGGTGGTCGGGGTGGATATGTTTTCAGGTATCTATAAATTTATCTAGGATGGATAGGTTTGTTCGATTCGGGTTGTGAAGTTAATTCTGTGGGAACAATTTTGATTGGTTCTGTCTGTCTGGGAGTCAAACATCGTTTAGGATTTTCAATTTCAGGTATAGCGGTTAAATACTCGTTGGCTTAGGGAAAATGTTAAGGTTCATTCTTCGTTAAGGCTTGTGATATATGCTAATTTGGATTCGACAACAGTAAGGGTGGGAAGTCATCAGAGCGAGGTGACTTCCCCAATTATTTTTAGGATTCATGGAATTCAGTCAGGATCGTTTAGTTCAGTAAAGGTGATAGTAAAGAATGATTTCGAGGACGAAATCTAATTTAAGTGGGGGAGAGTTGTAACACCCTGTTCGAGATCATTCTGTGATTTAGAGCCGTGGGCCGGAAGTTGATTGTGTAAAGGCTTTAGGCCTTAAGGAGGCGATGTTTAGACCTTTTGGAAGGAGGTAATGATGGTTATGAGATCTAAACCCTTGAATTGTGTTTTGGAGTCGAAGGGCAAAACGGGAAAAGTCATAGGCCGAGTTCTTGCATGAAATATGGATTTTTGTTTGAGAAGTTTTTATTCCAAGATATTTAGATAATATTGTAGAGCTCTCCAATACCGATATAAAGAACGTCGAAAACGGAGTTGGAACGAAGAAGTTATGATCGTTTGAAGTTAGGACGATTTTTGGGTCAGTCGCATACGCTGGGCGTAAATTGAGTACGTTGGGCATACTGAGTATGCCTGAGTACGTTGGGCATAAATTGAGTATGTTGGGCGTACGCGATCAGTGCCCAAACCCTATTTCCTTGGTTTGAGCCCTATTTAAACTCCTTAACTCCCCCAAACTGATTCCATTCTCACCCTCCACCTCTCCAACACCCTCTCTTGTAACCCTAACCCTAGATTGAGCCTTGTGAGCAAAAAAATGTGTTTTTAAATGCCTTGGAGTGTTCTTGGTGCACATTGGAGAAGAAGGAACTCATTGAAGAAGTGTTGGTTGCATTGGAGCTTGTAGATCCGGACTTTGTTCACCTTAATATTTCTCATAGAGGTATAAAGTTTGAATCTTGATGACGAAATTGTTAGATCTAGCTAGTTTTGGGTGTTATGAGCTTTTGGTCACATTAAGTGCATAAAGTTTCGATCTTGAAAGTTTGTGACCTTGTTATGGATAAAGTTGGAAACTTTATTCGTTAAACATCATTTTGATTCAGATATGAAGGTTAGAGACTTGTACTTAATGGATTAAGTTGAAAAAGATGCATTTTTGGGTCCCTTTGAGACTTAAAGACTAGATCTTATTTCTTGGGACCATTCTAATGGATAAAGTTGGAAACTTTATCCATTATGGAACCATTATGAATCATAAAAATGTGATCTTGGCCCTTCTATCCCTTCTATACAAGAGTTGTGATGTCCTATTGGGTTAAGAACTTAGGGTTTTGGACATTAAGAACTTTTTAGCCATGTAAAGTCATAAAGTTGGAAACTTTATGACTTAAGACATCATTTTGGGCTTGGATCTGAGTTTTGGACGTAAGGGCTTAATGTAATAAGCTCTTAATGGATTTTAGAACTGGGATGCGTACGCTGGGCATACCTGGTGGTACGTTGCGCGTACACGGTTAGCGCCCTGTTTTTGGTCAACATCAGAGTACGCTGGGCGTACTTGCTTGGTACGTAGGGCGTACTCTGCTGGGAAGAAATATTGACTTTTGGACATTGACTGTTGACTTTGACTATGAACATGGATGACCAAGCTTAACCCAAGGGCATTTTGGGTAATTTGAGTTATAATTTGAGTTTTGGGTTCCTGTTAATTGTATGGGTGACCGGTAGAGATAGATTTTAGAGCAATGATCGGTGCAACTATTCTTTCAGACTGCGAGGTGAGTTTTCTCACTATATCCATGCGTTGAAGGCACCAATGTCGACCCATTATTTTTATGTGGAATGCTAGTTGTCTCTGTGACACTTGCATGAAAGACCAGGATTTGGCCCCTGGCTATTGTATGAAAGACCAGGATTTGGCCCCTGGCTATTGTATGAAAGACCAGGATTTCGCCCCTGGCAGTTGTATGAAAGACCAGAATCTGGCCCCTGGCGATTATATGAAAGACCAGGCTCTGGCCCCTAGCACTTGTATGTAAGACCGAGATTTGGCCCTCGACATTGCAAGGAAAGACCATGGGGGTAACCCATGGTAGTTGTTTGTTTTGGTATGTGGTATTTAGAGGAACTAACTAAGCTTTGTGCTTACGGTTTCATATTTATGGTTTAAGATACTTTCTGTTCGAAAGGGAAGGGTCCGACGTGACTACACAACATCCCCCAGAGTTTTTCTCATTGGCAATTAATGATATTACTCTGATGTTTAAATGATATATTCACTTGATCGGTTTTGGAACAACTCGTTTGTATGATTTATTGTTTAAATGAAAAAAATTCACCTGGGATTTTCGGGTCGTTACAAGCTATATCTGCAAAATAGACGTTGAACTTAAAGCATTAAGTGCTTAATGGCGTTTTGGTAATCTGGGACGTACGCGGGGCATACGAAAGCGTATGCTTAGCGTACTTGCTTGAGTCCCCGATTTCTTTTGGCGAAAGCTAGTACGCGGGGCGTACTGGTGGTACGCTTAGCGTACTCACCAGGAACCCTTTTGGGTTTTAGGTCCTTTGGACCATTATTGGGCCTTATGTATGTTGGGCTTGGGTCATGGGTTGAGGGGCCCATTAAGGGAAGGGTAGAATGGTCTTTTACCCCCTTAGCATGTTGAATGGTAGTCTAGACCGTTTATGGGTTATTACCCTGAGTATCAATTAGGGTTAATTTGGAATGTTCAGTGTGAGGAGTCGTAGTAGCAGCAGCCTGGGGGTGTGGTTTGTCTATCTTCGGACTGAGGTGAGTCTCCTCACTGTACTTGTGGGTCGAATGCACCAATGTCGACCATTGGAATATGTATTAGTTTAGTAGTGATCTGTGTGACACTTACTAATATGTTTGTATGTGCTTGTTGTCTTTATGACTCTTGCTTATATGACGGTATGCTTAGCTGTAGGGGTGAAATAGACTCATACTGGTTGAAAGATACATAATGAGTCGAAAGTGACTCAGCCAGTCGGAAGGGACTCAAAGAGTCGGAAGGGACTCATGGGTGAAATATAATCGTTACATGTTTTAGCATGATATGTATGTATGATGTGTGTATGTTATGTGTGGTATGTGGTATTTGGGGAACTCACTAAGCTTTGTGCTTACAATTTAAGTTTATGTTTCAGGTACTTCTAGTTCGAAAGGGAATGACCCGACTTGATCACAGCGCATCCACCCATGTTTCCGCATTTTTACGATTTTAAGAATTGTACTCTGATAACTATTTTACTATGGCATACTTTCGGATAGTTTGATATGAATATTTAATTATTTGGGTTGAATTAAAAATGAAAATTATATCTATGATTTTTAGGATGTTTCAGGATGATTAAGTATCTTGTGTCATTGTGGCTACACCGTTGAATAACCTTATGTTACTTATCTTGTCATCATTTTAAAATAAAAAATACTCCATTCTTGTTCTGCCATAATTTGTATGTAGTTGGTATCGACATAAAATGGATGTCTCGCAAATAAGGCCAAGCCCGGGTTTGGATAAATTTGGCCCATGTATTGGCCAAGTCCGGGTTTTGATAAATTTGGCCCATGAAGAAACCGGAAGGTGAAACTAATATCGAAATTCGAAAATAGTCCATGAATAATCTTCATGGTACGTTGTTTTATCCTTAGTCCTACTGACGTTTATAAATTTAAAAGGCAAATCAAAGGCAAATCAGTCTCCACAACTTATGGGATCAAAATATTAGTTACGAAAAATATATCATGTAAGATAGATTAAAAATCGAATAACCATTTTGATTTTCAAATCTGACCATGTTTTCCTCCTCAATCCCGAAATATGAAGAAAAAAAATTAAATTCTAAGAAAAAAGAAATTATTAAAATAAGAAAAGAAAAAAAAGGGTTATCGACAGTTATTTTAGAGACGGTGGGAGGCATAAACGCGGTTTTAGTGCAACGAATTTTGAGCCTAGACCATTCTAGTGGCGTCGGAAGTCGGTGACATTGTTTATGTGTACCTCTTCCTTCCATCCATCCAATATAGATCACCACCACCCTCCGCCTCAACCGTATATCTTCGCAACCTTCCTCAACCTCAAATGCCTCCATCTCCCTACCTACTACTCTTTCCCGCCGGATCACTCTCTACAAATTGCTTTTCAGTGTGATAATTTAAATTCAGTAGTAACGGATGAACTTTAAATGAGTCTGAAACTGAATACAGTGGTAGGATCTCTACGCCCATCTCAAGTAAACATTCTATTTCTCAATGCTGCAACTTTCCATCGACTATGGAGGCCTCCACGACGCAAAAGGTCAACATACCTAGTCATACACAGCAACCTTCAGTTAAGTTCATCTTTATATTCAGCACAGGAGACTTTATTCCATGCCTTTCTTTCTCAACTCAATTCACTAGACTTGCTTGCTCCAGCCCTAGGTTTCACCTCTGTTCTCGCTATCCTCTACAACTCCACTTTCACCACCCACCCCTCCAATGGAATCGGAGACTGGATTCTCTTTACCTCTCCCACGCCGTTTAACCGTTTTGTCAAGTTACGTTGTGAATCGCTTCTGTTGGAGGATTCAAATGAGAAGCTGATCAAGGAGGATGGTCATCTTGTTAGCTTCGATACGGGACCAATTCAACAAACTGGTGTAAATTATGATTATAATGATGATGTTTTAGGAAAACAACTTTCCTATCAGAGAATCTGTGTCAATACCGACGATGGTGGGGTGGTGTCCTTGGATTGGCCTGCCAATTTGGATTTGACTAATGAACTTGGTTTGGACACCACCATTTTGGTTGTTGCAGGGACTACAGATGGGAGTATGGACGAGAATGTTATGTCCTTTGTGTATGAATGCTTGAAGCGAGGTTGTTTCCCCATTGTGATGAATCCTAGGGGTTGTGCCCGTTCTCCACTCACAACACCCCGGTAAGCTCTAAATCTTCCCATTAATTCGCCTCTATTTTACTCAATAGATGAGGACACCTTAACTACATTATATATATGTAGGTTATTCACGGCTGCTGATAGCGATGATGTCTGCACAGTTGTACAGTTCATAAACAGGGCCAGACCATGGACAACTTTGATGGGTGTTGGCTTCGGTTATGGTGCAAATATGTTGACAAAGTATCTAGCTGAAGTTGGGGAGGAAACGCCTCTTACAGCTGCCACGTGTCTAGACAATCCTTTCGATTTAGAAAGAGCTACTAAATCCCCTAATCATCGTTATGTCAATCAGAATCTCACCGATGGCTTAATTGATATGCTCAAGTCCAACAAGGTTATTACTCTTTCATATTGTTTTTATTATATCCATTAAACGAGATGCTTCACAGTGTCTTCTTTTGCTTCCAGGAACTATTTCAGGGTCGAAGTAAAGGGTTTGATATTGAAAAGGCTTTACAGGCTAAGTCACTTCAAGAGTTTGAGGAAGCAATATCCATGGTATCATATGGATTCGATTCAATAGAAGAATTTTATGTCAACTCCAGCACAAGTGATGTTGTTGGCAAAGTAAAGACCCCTCTTCTCTTTATTCAGGTAAAATATGTTATTCATTTAACTACAAGTTTGATAGATTTAAACCCAAATCAGGATTTTACAACTTTGTATTCTGATTGTTCATTATCAGGATGATGTAATGCCATCTTTTTCCATTCCACGTGGGTTGATAGCAGAAAATCCATACACAAGCTTGCTTACTTGCTCTTTACAATCAAAAGACAAAAGCTATACAGGGACATCTTCTGTATCATGGTGTCAGCATCTTGTTGTTGAGGTAATTAATTAACTAATTATTCACATAAACTGGTTATTGGTTATAAGTTGTAACATATCAATATGATGATGCATTGACTTTCTACATACACTCAGTCAATTCCTAACATTCATCTTACATGTGTACATACAGTGGCTTACATCCATTGAGCTTGGACTTTTGAAGGGTCGACATCCTCTTTTGGAGGACACTGATGTAACCATTAATCCTTCAAAAAGTTTAAAACTGATGGCAAGTAAATCATCTCATTCGAAAAAGATGCTGAAAACAAATGATACTGATTCAAGCTCAAAATTTGAAGAAAAAGATAAAGATCTAAAAAAAACTACTAATGGAGCAGTGACAAAGACAAATTCTACAGTTGTAGAAGCAGAGGTAGTGAAGGAAGGTGATGTGGATCTTACAGATAGTGAAAGAGGGAAACTGCTACAGGCTACAGAAGTTGTGATGAATATGCTTGATGTCACCATGCCTGAAGCTCTATCAGAAGAACAAAAAAAGAAGGTAATTCTAATATCCCAGTTTCAGAAATACACTCAATATTTTCTTTTTAAATAAAACAAGTTTTGATGAATATGGTTTTGATTAGGTCCGGATTGCCATTGGTAAAGGAGAAACCCTAATGACTGCTTTGCAAGGTGCTGTTCCTGAAGAGGTTCGTGGGAAACTCACAACTGCTGTTACTGGAATCCTGGAAAGTCAAAAGAAAACCTTAAATGGCCTAACAAGTATTACCAAGATTCCTGATGTCTTGAACAAAAAGATTCTTAAAAAAGAACCAAAAAATACTTCTGACCATAGTAAGGATGATGATTCTTCCAAACAAAAAACTGATGACTCTGATTCAAGTAGCAAAGTGGAAACTTCTGGTAGCTCTGAGGATAAAGTCAAAGCTGGAAATGAAGGTGAAACAAAAGAGGAGAAGGGTGATGAACAGAAAGAAGAGACAAATGCACCAAATTCAGTGAATGAAGAAACTCCATCACCTTCTTCTCCAGAAGATGGTGAAAATCAAGCTGTTCCAGATGACAATGCTTCTATTCTTCCATCTCTTGAACCTCCTCCAGCATTGGATGCTATAACAGGGATTGATGATTCTACACAAGTAGCAGTTAACAGTGTTTTTAGTGTGATTGAAGGTGTGATTACTCAGGTGGAAGGGGACACAGATGATGAATCAGAAACTGATGATAAAAACGAGGTTGAAGAAACATCTACAACAGAATCTGAAAAGAAGCATCAAACTGAGAGCAAATCTGATTTGCAAGATGAAAAAAGCATCAAACTTTCCACAGATTCTGAAAAGAAGCATCAAACTAAAAGCAAATCTGATTTGCAACAGAAAAAAGATGAAGAAATCATCGAAGTTTCCACAGACAAAGAAAAGAAGCATCAAACTGAGGTTGAAGACACATCTACAGACTCTAAAAAGAAGCATCAAAGTGAGAGCAAATCTAATTTACAACAGAAAAAAGATGAAGAAAGCATCATACTTTCCACAAACTTTGAAAAGAAGCATCAAACTGAGGTTGAAGACACATCTACAGACTCTGAAAACATGAATCAAAGTGAGAGCAAATCTGATTTACAACAGAAAAATGATGAAAAAATCATCGAACTTTCCACGGATTCAGAAAAGAAGCATCAAACTGAGGTTGAAGAAACATCTACAAACTCTGAAAAGAAACATCAAATTAAGAGCGAATCTGATTTGCCACAGAAAAAAGATGAAAAAATCATCAAATTTTCCAGAGACTCAGAAAAGAAGTATCAAACTGAGGTTGAAGACACATCTACAGACTCTGAAAAGAAGCATCAAAGTGAGAGCAAATCTGATTTGCAACCGAAAAAAGATAAAGAAATCATCAAACTTTCCACAGACTCAAAAAAGAAGCATCAAACTGAGGTTGAAGACAAGTCTACAGACTCTGAAAAGAAGCATCAAACTAAGAGCAAATCTGATTTGCCACAGAAAAAAGATGAAGCAATCATCAAACTTTCCACAGACTCTGAAAAGAAGCATCAAACTAAGAGTGAACCTGATTTGCCACAGAAAAAAGATGAAAAAATCATCAAACTTTCCACAGACTCAGAAAAGAAGCATCAAACTGTGGTTAAAGACACATCTACAGACTCTGAAAAGAAGCATCAAACTGAGAGCGAATCTGATTTGCAACAGAAGAAAGATGAAAAAAGCATCAAACTTTCCACAGAGAAAAAAGATGAAGGGCAATCAGGAGATGGTGATGATGATAATGATGATGTTATTGAACCAGATTATGTAATATTAGATTCTGAAGGTGATTGGGACAAGAAAGGAAAACTTGAAATTGGTGATGATGCATCAGTGGTGCTAATGCAACGTGTGAAAGAGAACATATTAAAATCATTAAAGGTTGAAGTTTGCAGAAGAATAGATGCAACAGAGATGGTGGATATGGCAGAAACACTAAAAAAAGAGGTAGAGCATGTTGCTAATGAAATATCTGTAGCTGTAGTAAATGAAAAACAGCATATAATATCATGGGATGGTGAGGATATGTTTGGACATGGTAATCCGTATGCTGAACGTATACTAGATACCATCACTTCAGCTGTTGAGGACACCACATATTTGAAAAAATCAATTCCACTTGGCATTGTTGTAGGCTCCAGCCTAGCTTCCTTGACAAAAGTCTTCAAGACTGCTGCAGCAGATCCTGTAGAGAACAACACTGTAAGACATCAATTGACTCTCAAAGAAGTCAACCAGAAGAACAAGAAAGTCAACAGTGAAGATGATGTATATGAGGAAGAAGATGTATATGAGGAAGAAGACATGTCATTGTCAACTAGTCTAGGAAATAGCACTGTGATGGCTGGAGCTGTTACTGCAGCCCTAGGAGCATCTGCTTTATTTGTTCAACAACAAGTAAGGGTTCTACTTCTTTTTTTTTATTATCATTGTTATTCCATATATCATTTTTTTGTAACATAGCGCATAAACATGAAGGGTTCAAATGGTGATGGACTTGAAAGTTCATTATCCTCTTTTTCATTCAATCAAAAAGAGAATAGTGAGGAGCCTAGGAATATGCTTGAGGAGAATACATCCAAAAGCAGTGACAATAATATAGTCACAAGTCTTGCGGAGAAAGCCATGTCAGTTGCTGCTCCTGTAGTGCCTAAGAAAGAAGATGGTGCAGTGGATCAAGACAGGTATCTGTTCTCTGTTATCTGTTATCTGATATCTGTTATCTGTTATGTGAACATATATCTTGTGTGGTTAGGTTGGTTGCCATGCTGGCAGATTTGGGGCAAAGAGGTGGCATCTTGAGATTAGTTGGTAAATTTGCTTTACTTTGGGGTGGAATACGAGGTGCTATGAGTTTGATTGGAAAGCTCATCTCTTTTCTAAAGCTTTCAAAGCGACCTCTGTATCAGAGGTAAATATCTATATCTATATCTATATATCTATATCTGTATCTGTATCTGTATCTATGTCCAGACAAGTGATCTTATCCGGGCCTTAGGATCTTGGGTTTCGCAGCTTTGGTGGTTGTATTGTGGACCCCAGTTGTGGTTCCTTTGCTTCCAACACTCTTACAAAACTGGGCAACAAAAAACTCCGCAGCAAACGGATTTGCAGAGCTTGCTTGCATAATCGGTCTTTATGGTTCTGTTGTGGTGCTGGTTGTGTTATGGGGGAAAAGAATCAGAGGCTATGAAAATTCACTTGAAAAATACGGTCTTAACTTCAAATCAACAACACAGGTATCAATATCAATATCAACTTTCACTAATTTGAAAATTATTATAATCTTAATGTTGGTTGTGTTTTCAGATGAAAAACCTTGCGTTAGGGCTGATGGGAGGGGTGATGTTTGTTTCATTGATACAATTTACAAATATGACCCTTGGTTTTGTGTCAATATCTTGGTCTTCCACCGCTCCATCTTCAGCAGACCCTGTTACACTTCTCAAGTTTACTGGAGATGTTGTGAGAATCGCTGGTCAAGGGCTGATAACAGCAACTGCGATTGCTCTAGTCGAAGAATTGCTGTTCAGATCATGGTTAACTGAAGAAATTGCAACTGATCTTGGATACATAAAAGGAGTAATCCTCTCAGCATTTGCATTTTCAATATCTCAATGGTACGTTATAACTTAATTTGTGCAAATTCAAATCTTCAATATAAATTCATAATCTTTATTTTTTTTAATTAAATTTAATTAGGTCACTGAAGGCAATACCGGGGCTTTGGCTATTATCAATAGGGCTGGCAGGTGTTCGACAGAGATCGGGAGGAAGCCTGGCAATTCCAATAGGGTTGCGGGCAGGGATTATGGGTTGTAGTTTTATGTTAAAAGAAGGCGGGTTTTTTAAATTTCAACCCAATTACACTTCATGGATAATAAGTGGTGGTGATCCTTTCCAACCTTTTAGCAGCATAGTTGGTCTTGTTTTTGCTTTATTATGGGCGATATTTTTGTACCCACGAAACCCGAAAAAAGACAACAACTGATCAACCAAGAAACAGAAAAGACTCCACTACAGTAAATCTGTATGACTGTATCAGTATCTGTATCTGTATAGTATAGTAGCAAAAAATGTTAAAGAATCATGAACATGAACATGGGCACTGTATATCTGCATATTGTACTTGTGTTACTAAAAATAAGAGGGTGTTAAGTGCCTGTTTTTATATATTATATATAGAGGGATAAAAATGACTGTATTGTTAACTTGTCCATGTCTCTAATCTCTATTAGAATTGTTGTGATAACCTACTTATTGGACAATTAAGGACAACTTTGACGGTTGTTGGACAAATTGATTCCATCGTCATGATATGGATCTATGGTACTACTATCTCTCAAGTCTCAACCACTCCTTGAGATGCTTTTGAAAAAGTAAGACTGAAAAGATCTTGAAACACTTTTCAGAGACAATAAAGACAACGAGCTTTGCAATATTACCATTGGTGAATCTACGATCATCAACTATTTGTACCTGAATCAAAATCATTGTTGGCCTACTTGAAAACATCGATGTACCTGAATCAAAATCTTAATGGTTTCTATCCCAAGTTTGATTATTACGTTGAAACTCTCATCCCTCATCGTTCTCCTCTTCCCGTTTTTCTAGAAACCCGATCGATGCGTACAAAATCGAAACAACAATCATACATGTGATTCTTCCTCGCCCACCGAACAACTAAACTCCAATTTTAATTATCGGCCTGTCCATATCCATCATGCCCTAGGACTAGATGTCCATGCTACCATCGTAGGCAGCGTTGTTAGCCAAAACAACAAACCATCAACCATCAAGCACACGTGACACGTCCTCCTTTTGGTTTTCAGCTTAATCAACACGGACTCAGACATGCCTACTTGGCCTAATTTGGTGCTGCTACTCCATGGGCCTGGTTCAACAATACGTTGCAACAACGGTTTCAAAATTAGGCTACTTCTCTTCCATAAATGTTCATTTTTTTAGCATTTAAGCCCCTGCGAAACATTTTAAATTGAGGATTTTTGTTACATCATGTTGTTAATGGTGACATAGCAAATCAAAATAAATTAGAGATGACGGGTAATATAACTATGTCTTAATCAATGGTTTAATAAACTATAATCCCGTTATTGGAAGTGTGTTCCAAGATATGGATTTTTAAATGCCAATAAAAAGATGTTTTTCCTAGTTTTATGATATGGTTGAGTGGGGCGGAAATATAGAATGTTTAGATAATATTCAATGGATTAAACTTAACGATAATGAGATGTCATAAAAACAAATATGAATAGAGGTTTCATATATAAGAAAATAAAATAACATAAAAGACTTTTTTTTTTACAATGGATTATTTTTTTGTTTAAAATCGTACATTGTATTTTCTAATTTTGTTCAATGTTAGACATTTTCGTTTCATTCAATGGCAAAAGACAATGTTTTTTTTTTTCAATTCACAAATGTATTTTCCAATTTATTTTCTATAGATATTATGTTTTCACTTTTTTCGATTTTTTCGATTTTGACATCTTATTTTCCAATTCAGCATGACAAACTGGAGAAGGTTCAGGTAAAATGGTTAAAATTGAACAAAATTAGAAGTACGATGTTTAATTTATAGCAAAATATAATTCAATGTCAAAATAAAAGTAAAAGTTAAATCACAATGTCTTTTGCGTCGTTTTCTCGAAGAATATATATATATATATATATATATATATATATATATATATATATATATATATATATATATATTTGGTTTTTTGGTTATTTTTTTAAAAAAATGGTTTCCAAGATTAATTAACTAAGATTCTTTTAGGTATTTACCAAAAATCTAAAATGGAGGTTTTTTTTTCTAAAAAATGACATAGAACCCATTCCAAACAATGTCCACACACTTAGTTCCATCATGCTACATCAGTCATCGGATGTCATGTTGGTGTGAAATCAATGGCCACCGAAATGAAAAATGAAATTCTTTTAATATAAAATTATTAACAAAATATGATATTTTTTTAAGTATGTTCCATGAAAGTTTTGTAGAGTTCTATATATTGTAGAAAAAACATGATAAAATTAGAGATCAAAAGAAGTAAATTTGGCTTTGTACGATTTATTGGTAGTGTCGGGTCGTTCCATTTGAAAAAAAATTGCAACTATAGTATTATTCTTGCAAATTAACATACTCCAAAATATATAAACTTTAACATTTTCCATGATAACAAGGGTAATCCATAAACTTTCCTCAGTTTTTATAAGGGTTCACGAAATCTATGATCTTGTCGTTGGTTTCTTAGACGGGAGAAAGTGATATCATGGTTGTCACCATACCACTTTAGTTTTTTGGCAGTCACGTTACTACCACACAACAAGATCAACATGTCATTTAGGTGGGGTGGGTTAAGTGGTTAACATGTATTTTTTTTAATTTAAACTACATATTTTATAAAAAACAAACATTTCATTAAATTAAATAGAAAGTTACAACACTTCAAACATAACCTAGACAAGAACTTAAAACATCACCTAAAACATGAATTGAAACATAAGATAAACAAGACTCCTACTTATCTTCCAAATTATATAATTTTTGCTTTCACCTTTATTGCAATTCGACTTTTATTCTCCGACAATTTAGAAACGTCTTTTGTTAAAAGTTTATAATCGAGATTCTTTTTCTTTTTCTTCCGTAATTTTCAACATTTTTTCAATGTTGTCATTAAACCCTTGGAGCCCCGATCTCGGATCCTCTCTATGACTTGAAGTACCTTCGACACCCTTTTGCTTTCTCTTTGCTTAATCTCTTCCCACAAGTTGACTGGGTCTTGGAACTTCATAAGGTTTGTCTACTTTGAGGTCTAACCCAATATGTGCATCGAAAGATTGACTTTGGATGTTTTCGGATGCTTTGGTTCTTTTTTTGAATCCCAGTGAAATCTTCCAATGTTTGAAGTTCAAGACATTTTTCTTTATACTTCACAACTAACCAAAAGTCAATATTTTTAATGGCTTCTTCTTTTTTTTTTTTGCGATAATATTCTTAAGCTTTGGCTAGGATTTGTGCATTGTTAGCACCGCTAGGCTAAGAGCACTTCACGCAGGCGAACACACCATTGAACTACATTGCAAATTTGTTTGTGTTCCTACATTTCGAATAAATTTAATCTTTCATGCGGTATTTGCCTATCTTCATTCGGCCAAGAAAACTTTTCCACACTTTTATATAAAAAATGTCTACATTTTGGTCCTCTCCTACAACCTGGTCCTCCAAAATGTCAACGTAGTTTTCTGCTAACATCTTTTCTTCATCTAGGGTCCAAGATTTGTTGTCGGCCTTCCCTTTTTCCTTCAGGTCGGCTTGAGGCTTGAGTGCACCTTCAGATTCGGTTTACGAATTGGTTTCGAAATGGAGTTGAGATTGGAATAAATTTTCTTGAATTATTCAAATTGTTCAAAATTGGGTTGGGATGTGATGGCATTGAGATTGGAATTGGTATTGGTTTTGTCCATATGTTAAACATTGGTGGTGAAAAAATGGATGCATCAAGTTGAGGTCGGTAGACCAAAGACGATAAATGGGTTGATGAAGGGTTTGAAGCTTTTTTCTTGTTTCTTCTGATGGGAAAAACGTAGCCACAACGGTAAATAACAATGCGAAATAATACTTCGTTTGACTAAATTATTCCCGTCTTGAATGAACCTTTTAGGATGCAAACAAATAGGATATTTTCACTTACAACAAATCAGCCCCATTGCAAGTTATATGATCAATATAATCAACCCAAAACAATAAGTAATCAACCAATAAAGACACCAGAATTTTAGCGTGGAAATCTCTCAAAAAAGGAGAGTAAAACCATGAGACTACTAGAGCCGCTTCAAATCCACTATCACCAATATTAGAGCAATATAAAGTCTTCTCTAGTATAGATATACTAGAGGCATACAATAATCATCATATACTTGGAACTAAATCACATCAAGCGTATGAAATCAAATAAGCAAAGACAAAGAAGAATATCACCAAAAACGTTCCTGATTTCCAGCAGCAAACAGAAGCGACGATTCCTGAGTCTCTGGAGCTTATCTCGACAATTCAACCGTTGGATCTGAAGGTCTCGATGTTAGGAATCTGCTGTCCAAAAATCAAAGAAAACGGACCGTTGGATCTCCTGAAAATTACCAAACACTGCAGGTGTATCTTCAAAAAACGGGAATTGAAAAAAAAACCTCTTTTGCTTCTTACTCTCTCTAACTCTCTTGGTGGCTGAAAAATTTTTGTATGTTAATGAAATTATGCCATGTAACACATATATATACATGGGCTAAAGAAGTAGGCTTTCCCAATGGGCTAAAAAACCAAAGAGAAAACCCAACAAATCTCCCCCTTTTTGGTCTATGAGGAAGAGTTCGTCATCCTGGTGATCGAGCAACATATTTTCAACTTCTCCATTGGTAAAGCTTTAGTCAACATATCGGAACCATTATCATCAGTAAGAACTTTTTCAATTTTAAACAATGTCAAAGTCTCCACGGCCTTTTCACGCCCCTCTACCATGTTGATAGGAATCGACAAATACCTTCTTGTACACGTCCTCGAGGGCTGCATTCATGGCAATCATCACCAGTTTCTCCCGAGGGCATGGTATGGCTTGAGCATCTCTAATCCAATGATACCTCACATCGATATGTTTTGTTCTTTTGTGAAACATAGAATTCTTAGCAAGGTGAATGGCACTTTGATTATCACAAAGAACCATGTAGCGTTTTTTCATAAATCCAAGCTCTTGCATAAATCTTTTCAGCCATAATAACTCTTCGCATGCTTATGTTGTTTCAATATACTCAGCCTCAGTTGTGGACAAGTCAACACACTTTTGCAGTCTTTACTGCCATGACACAGCTCCCCCTGCAAAAGTCATCAAATATCCAGAAGTGGATTTCATGTTGTCCTTATTTCCTGCCATATCAGAATCTGTATAACCAACAACCATAGGTGCTCCATTTCCAAATGTTATACCCAATTTGGAAGTACCACGTATATATCTGAAAATCCGTTTAACTACTTCCCAATGCTTCTTTCCCGAATTTGACAGAAACTGACTAACAACACCAACTGCATGGACAATATCTGGCCTTGTACACACCATATCATACATCAAACTTCCAACGGCTGATGCATATGGAACTCTATCCATCTCTTCAATCTCCTTCTTAGTAGAAGGGCAATCTCTATCAGTCAGCTTAAAGTTGGTAGTTAGAGGCGAACTAACCACTTTAGCTTTATCCATGTTGAATCTGCAAAGCACCTTCTCAATGTATTACTCTTGTGACATATGCAACTTCTTTGAAGCTCTATCTCTAGTAATCCGAATGCCAAGAATCTGTTTTGCTGGCCCCAAGTCTTTCATAGCAAAAGACTTGCTTAATTGTTTCTTCAGCCGAATAATTCTCTCTGCATTCTTGCCAACAATTAACATATCATCAACATAAAGCAATAAAATGATGAAATCATCATCACCAAACCTCTGAAAGAAAACACAGTGATCTGAAGTAGTCTTGCAGTAGCCTTGCTCACCCATGACTGACTCAAATTTCTTGTACCACTGTCTTGGTGCTTGCTTCAACCCATAAAGACTTTTCTGAAGCCTACACACATAGTCTTCTTTTCCTTTAACCTGAAAACCTTCAGGTTGCTCCATATAAATTTCCTTGTCCAAATCACCGTGAAGGAAAGTTGTCTTGACATCCATTTGCTCAACCTCAAGATCAAGGCTAGCAGCCAAACCAAGAATCACCCGAATGGAACCCATCTTCACGACCGGAGAGAAAATCTCATCAAAATCAATACCCTTTCTTTGAATGAACCCTTTGACCACCAATCTAGCCTTGTACCTAGGTCGTGATGTATGATCTTCAGTCTTCACTTTGTAAACCCACTTGTTCTTCAAAGCTCTCTAGCCCTTATGCAACTTCACCAACTCAAAGGTATTGTTTTCATGTAAGGAATTCATCTCATTTTGCATAGCTTCAACCCACTCTCTTTTATGCTCATCTTCCAAAGCCTCTGAATAACAATTTGGCTCTCCCCCATTAGTGACTAGAACATACTCATCAACAGAATAACGGGTGGAAGGATGACGATCTCTCATAGACCGCCTAAATGGGACAAATGGTGGTATATCAGGTACCGGCAACTCTGGATGAAGATCCTCATCCAACTCCGGCTGCTCTAGAACATCATTGTCATCAGTACCATATTGTTCATCATTCTGAACATCTTCATTAATTGGCTCAAAATGTTAAGGGGGAACCGGATCTAAATCAACACGATCATCATTAGATTGAGGAACTATCTTTGTCTTCTCAATATCTTTTAAACTCTGATCTTCAACAAATACAACATCACGACTCCTTACGAGTTTCTTTAGAACTAGATCATATAACCTGTAACCGAATTCATCTTGGTCATAACCAAGGAATATACATGGCTTGGTCTTCACATCAAGCTTTGATCTTTCATCTTTAGGAATATGCACAAAAGCCTTGCATCCAAAGACTCCTAAATGATGATAAGAAACATCTTTGCCGCTCCAAACCCTATCAGGGACATCAAAAGACAAAGGAACACAAGGAGTAAGATTAATAACATGTATCGCCGTATTCAAAGCTTCTCCCCCAAAAAGAATCAGGCAATCCTACATGTGAAAGCAAACATCTAACTCTTTCACCCAATGTTCTATTCATCCGTTCTGCTAAACCGTTCAACTGTGGTGTCTTTGGAGGAGTTTTTTGGTGCTGAATACCTTGCTCTCTACAATAAGCATCAAAAGGACCAATGTATTCACCGCCATTATCTGTCCGAACACACTTCAATTTCTTCCCAGTTTGTCTCTCAACCAAGGCATGAAACTGCTTAAACACATCCAATACTTGATCTTTAGTCTTTAAAGTATAAACTCATACCTTCCTTGAATAGTCATCGATGAATGTGACAAAATACAAGAAACCCCCAAGTGTCCTAGTCTTCATGGGACCACATACATCGGAATGTACCAGATCCAATATATTGTCCTTCCTGGAAGGAGGATGGCTCTTAAAGGAAACTCTATTTTTCTTATCTTCTAGACAATGAGAACATCTCTTCAAATTCACATCATGCACACCGGTCAACACATTTTTGTTCAACAATAAAGACATCCCCTTTTCACTCATGTGACCAAGTCTCTTATGCCACAAATCGGTCATGTCACAATGTATCGATGCATGGATCGATTCTTTGGAGATCTTCGGATGTGTCATGTATAACTTTGAGCTTCTTTCACCTCTTTCCATGATCAAAGAACCACGAGTGAGTTTCCAAATGCCACTACCAAAGGTACTATGGTAACCGTCATCATCAAGTAAGCCATCAGAGATCAAACTAAGTATGATATCTGGAACATGTTTTACATTGTGTAAAACCAACTCCATCCCAGTCTCAAACTTCAAAAAAATATCTCCGACACCAACAATCTTTGATAACCCATTATTTCCCATCTTAACATTCCCAAAATCACCAAGAGTGTAAGATGTGTAAAAATCCCTTTGTGATGTCACATGACAAGTAGCACCACTGTCAACAACCCAACTCGAATCATCATGTGCAAGATTGACCATATCATAATCACAACAAATAAAGAACTCTTCGGTAGTAGTGTTAACTTCAGCAGTATCAGTACCAACATCATCTTTCTTGTGGTTGTTCTTTTGATTGTTGTAATTTGCCTTCTTATTCTCCCTTTTCAATTGTCTGCAGAATCGTATTGTGTGCCCTTTTCTACCACAATGATTGCACTCATAGTCAGCAAACTTTCCTTTAGATTTACTGTGATGCTTCCCTTTGTTATTCGAACCTCTACTTTGACTTCTCCCTCTACTTTCTGTGACCAAGACATCTGAATGTGAAGAGGAACCTTGTGACTTTCTTCTCATCTCTTCATTTAAAACACCGCCTTTAGCCAATTCCATGGTGATAATACTATCTGGTGTAGAGTTGGACAAGGATGTCCTAAAAATCTCCCAAGAATCAGCTTATAACTCATCTTCAAACTTGATACCCATTTCTACAAGTTGATTAATAATTCACTGGAAAGAATTCAAATGATCACTAATAGGATTTTCATCATGGTACTTCAAGCCAATCAACTGTTTAATCAGGAACAATTTATTGTTCCCGGTATTCCGAGCATACAACTGCTCAAGCTTGTTCCACAAAGTACGAGCATGAGTCTTCGCGCTAATATGGTTCAAAACATTATCATCAACCCATTTTCGAATATACCCACAAACTTTTCTATGCAAAATATTCCACTTTGCATCTGTTTTATCTTCAGGTTTTTCAGTATTAAACACAGACATATAATAATCCTTCATATAAAGAAGGTCTTCCATCTTGCCTCTCCAAACTTGATAATTAGAACCATTCAAATTTACAATCCTATTTGTATTAGCTTCCACTGATGGGAAAAACGTAGCCACAACGGTAAATAACAATTCGGAATAATACTTCGTTTGACTAAACTATTCCCGTCTTGAATGAATCTTTTAGGATGCAAACAAATATGATATTTTCACTTACAACAAATCAGCCCCAATGCAAGTTATATGACCAATATAATCAACCCAAAACAATAAGTAATCAACCAATAAAGACATCGGAATTTTAGCGTGGAAACCTCTCAAGAAAGGAGAGTAAAACCACGGGACTACTAGAGCCGCTTCAAATCCACTATCACCAATATTCTAGCAATACAAAGTCTTCTCTAGATGTACTAGAGGCATACAATAATCATCATATACTTGGAACTAAATCACATCAAGCATATGAAATCAAATAAGCAAAGACAAAGAAGAAGATCACCAAAAACGTTCCTGATTTCCAGCAGCAAACAGAAGCGACGATTCCCGCGTCTCTGGAGCTAATCTCGACAATTCAACCGTTGGATCTGAAGGTATCGATGTTAGGAAGCTGATGTCCAAAAATCAAAGAAAACGGACCGTTGGATCTTCGAGAAATTACCAAACACTGCAGGTGTATCTTCAAAAATGGGAATTAAGAAAAAAAAACCTCTTTTGCTTTTTACTCTCTCTAACTCTCTTGGTGGCTGAAAAAATTTTGTATGTTAATGAAATTAGGGCATGTAACACATATATATACATGAGCTAAAGAAGTGGGTTTTCCTCATGGGCTAAAAAACCCAAAAGAAAACCCAACATCTTCTTGGAGTTTTTTGTTGGTTAGGAGAAGACATTTTGAAATTAAGAATGAATGGTTTGAGAGAAGAAATTGATATTGTAAAGGTTATAGTGTGATAAAAATTGGAGGTTGATGTCTTATATTTATTGTGGTTAAAAAATGTTAAAAATTTTGAAACTAAAAATATATATATATATATATATATATATATATATATATATATATATAGTTAAAAAAAATGGTCAAAAAATATCATTTAATTTGGTCAAAGTAGCAAAATACAACACATGTTTTTTGTCATGTCAACAATTACAAGCAAGCAACCAAAAAAACAAATGTTTTTAGCTTTGGAGCTTAAACGCCAAAAAAATGGAAAATACCGGCTATAGTCATTTTTTAGGGGTATTTCAAAATTTAGTCATGAAAACACACCTTTCCGGCTATAGATATGCATTCCGCGGAGGAACCTCTACGGGGCTCCGCGGAACGACGAATTCTCCGCGGAAAAGGGGTATT
Organism: Lactuca virosa; assembly: GCF_052849685.1. NCBI lineage: Eukaryota > Viridiplantae > Streptophyta > Magnoliopsida > Asterales > Asteraceae > Lactuca > Lactuca virosa. Next base: position 370,722,095 of record NC_136430.1, on the reverse strand, counting down.
TTCGTAATTTTCCCCTCTCCTCTTCTACAAAAATGGGTCTCCTATTTGGTCCCCCACTGGTCCCCCCAATTCCTCTTCCACTTTGAATTGCCGTTCGTGTCTCCGCGTCGGTAGGCTATTCCAATTTTCCGGCGAGAAGGAGTTAAACCTGGCGACAACGATTTCAACGACGTCATTTTCCAGCAACAACAATTTGAACCAGCAAAATCTGGCACCGGTGGAGCGCAATTTCCCCAATATTTTCGCCGATGGATACGACTCCCGGGTATTTTTCACCTTCCCCTCTTTGAATTAATGTCGTATTGTATATATTTAAGATTCAAATGTTACGAAAATCCAATTGATAACCTTCAATATGTACAAATTTAGATTTTAGGATTAACAGGTTTTGAATTTGGAAATATCCATTCCGCGGAGGGGTAGGTCACTCCGCAGAGGGACCTCCGCGGATTGACGTATTCTCTACACGGAATGAATCAAAAAAGGAAAAATGTGTCTCTGCGGAGGTATAGGTCACTCTGTAGAGGGGTCTCCGCGGAATGACCTCTAACCTCCGCGGAATGACCTTAAATGGCTTTTCCCCCTTTTTTATGTCTTTTATATCAACTATTTGTTATATAAAACGTATGTTACTATTTATTTCATAAACCGAATTAGAAAAATAATTTTGAAACCTTGTTTTTTTATTTTCAATTACTAACGTTTTATATTAAATTAAATGTATATGTTTTGTAGCACGATGATCTCGATTAAAAAGCAGATTTAACTTTAAAAGGCGTGGTCGGTACGATCATTAAAGATTATTTTTCACGCCTAATACAATCGCAACGAGTAATATTTGAAGCTTCGTCGTTTGGAAGATTCTTAGGAGTGCATGTCCCCCATGGTGACCCCTTACTTCTGCGTTTGGAAGATTCTTAGGACTGCCAATTCAGTAACTTCTGCGGACTGACAAGTCACTTCCGCGGATTGCCTAAACAGTTCTGCGGAATAATGAATACAGATTCCTTTTAAATTGGACAACCATTTTCATTTTTAGAAGTTGTCGAAAGTTGTGAAAATGAGTTCAGTCAATGAGGTATTCAAAAAACGTTTCTCCAACCTACCGATTTTTTTTCTTAATCTGCAAAGAACCAATCCTAACACCTTCACGTGCATTAAGAAAGATTCGTACAATCGTTTCCAATTTTGTTTTGTGGCATTGGGATGCGTGGTATGTAATCCTTTATAGTAAATTTTTTGTTATTTGAAGCTGTTATATGGCTAATATTATTATCTTTACTTGCAGATTCTTACGTTTCTCACGTCTATGATACCAATCATATTCGTTGGTCACGTACCTCTAATTGGGACGTACATAATATCCATGTACATTACGGTTGCTTTAGATGGAAATCATGAACCCCTTCTCATAGCGTTTGCTTTGGGAATCATAAATTGTGACGAGTCATGGTTATGGTTCATGAGGAGGTTGAAAGAATGTTTAGGTGACAATACGGAAGTTGGTTTCATAAGCCATATGTCTGAGTCCATAGAATTTGCAGTTCAGAGCGTCTACCCTAATTCATATCATGGTTATTGTTGTAAAAATATAGCTGAGAAAATACGCGCTTCCACCGGAAGCAAAAGAGTTGTGGAGCAGTTGTTCTGGAAGACATGTAAAGCGTATAATATGTCTGATTTTTATGCGTGTTTGAACAACTTATAAAATGAGGTGAATGGGAATGATCTTGACTGGCTTGACAATATTCCCATTGCAAAATGGGTACGGGCTTTTTCCCTAAAGTACGTTTCAATGTTAAATTCATCGACATTCCCGATGTTGTCAATTGGATACGAACAAACAAGAAGGAGTTACCAATAACAACAATCATTCAAATGGTCCATGACTCGATGCAAGAAGTGTATGTTCAACGTGCTACATTCGGAAGTAATAATGAAATGTTATTATACATTATGACATCGTAATTTTTATTTGATGTTTCAGTTCATTTCACAGGGGAATTTCATGGTCTTCTAACCCCTTATGGTTGTAGGGTTAGGCATGTTGTTGGCGACATATATGAAGTGATTAAGTATTTAACCACCGAATCCGTGCAATTAGACCGTGGTATTTGTACTTGCGGGGAATGTCAAAAATGTGGTATACCTTGTGATCACGCTATAGCATCACTACAAAGGCTTGAAATTGAAGAAATCCAGCAAATGGTAAATATAAAGTTAACTACCGCGGTGTATCGAAATGGTTTTCAAACTGAGACGGTGAATCCTATTCCAATCCTTATGCATTGGGAAATACCATTTGAAAGTGTTGTCGTCTTACCTCCACGACAATTTACTTGAATTGTAATGTATGGATCACAACGAATATTAGTTTGTATTCAGTTCTATGTTAACCTTAGTTTTGGCCTGTTGGCGTTGCTTAGTTTTTAATAAATAATGTTTACCTTTTAATTAATAAACAACTCTACGGACTGACAAACAGTTCTGTTGATTGACAAACAGCTCTGCGGACTGACAAACAGCTCTCTGCAGAGTTGAAGGGTCTATATATTGTCATGGATGACCGTTGAATTTTTGGTAAAGAGTTACAAATTATTTAGAATTTTAATATGAGTTCGTCTTCAAATTTCTATATTTGCTCGTGCAACGAACTTGATTGTTACTATTGTGATCCGATCGACCATTTTCTTGCACCGTCACCAAATATGAGAGGGCCGTATATATATATATATATATATATATATATATATATATATATATATATATATATGATACTTTGCAACAATTGCAATGGGCTAAAGAATAACAAATAAAAAAGATAAAGAGTCATCTCGTGCTCTCACTGAACGTTGTGGCCTCATTGCGGCAGAGTGCAAAGAGGCTGAGGAAAGGATGCAGATTAATAAAAAAAATCAAAGATCATGAAGAATTGATAAAAAAGACTAAGAAGACTATCAAAATGACTGAAAATGACTTGCTGAGAAGGATGCAGAAATGATAGATCTTGGGCGGCAAAATGATCGTTTTGAAGATAAAATAAGAATTAGGGACGACTATATAACAATGGAGAAAAATAAGTATCCATTGCAATTCCATTATGTTAGTTACTGTTGTTGTACGTTTATTATGTGTTTTTGGTTTGTTATATGTATTATCTTCGAGTTTTAGTTATTACTCTACTAGTAATGATGCACCAATATAATCATAAAATTACCCATAATCTTTAAAGTAACCACACCATTTCAAAGTACACAATCAATGTCTTCCAAAACATAAAATACTTAATTATAAATACAATATCAATCATTCAAATCAAAAGTTGAACAATAGTCTTCTCGTTGCGTCCCTTGCGTCCTGCGCGTCTCTTGCGTCTCGTGCGTCTCGTGAGTCCCTTGTGTCCATTGCGTCCCTTTCCCTTTTGTCTTACTACCTGACGCCACACTACAGTGCGTCTCTAGCGTCTCGTGAATCTCCCAATCACACGGTTATGGAAGGGGTTAAACCGCCTCCTCATACGTACTTCGGTACGTTTCCATTTTGTAAGCGTCTATAGCCAGATGTCCAAAGTTAGTTTTTTTTCAAGTGCTTTAAATCCTGTAACACCTGGTTCTTGGTACGTATTCTTTTATCAAATCTTTAAATGTTTAGCATTTTGGGTCTTGGACTCGGCGAGTTGAAGGACCAACTCGCTGAGTAGAAGCGGGATGGGACGCGGGGTTTAAGTGATGTACTCGGCGAGTCGGGTCCCCGGACTCGGCGAGTAGACCCTGTTTGGACAAAAACCCTAATCCAGGGGTGTGCACCCTATTTAAACACCTTAACTCGGCCTCCTTCGTCCCATTTACTCCCAGAAGACCCCCCATAGCAAACCCTAGCCGTTATTGAAGAGTTTTAAGGCATTTAGAGTGATCTTGGTGATTTTGTGGTTCAAGGAAGAAGGAAAAGTGTGAAGGATCAAGAGGAGGCTAGAGGGATTCAGTTGTGAGCATCATTTGCAGTCTTCAGAAGGTATAAAGTCTATACCTTGCTCTTTCATTTGTTAGATCCCTCTTTGGGAAGATTTAGGGCTTTTATGAGCCATTTTGGTAGCCAACCATGTTTGCAAATGTGGTTGGGGGTTTGAGCTTCTGAATGACATCATTCAGAGAGTCACAAGGCAGATTTGGGTTGCTTTTGCACCCATGAAAGGTTCCATGTGCCATATGAGCTTGTTTTATGTCCTTTTGAGCTCAAAGTCCCATGCAAGCACGTAAAGGTTGTAACTTTACGTGTTAGATCGATTGTAGAAGCTTGGATCTATCTTTTGATCAAAGGATGTACATCAGAAAGCAAAGATTTAGGGTATGGACGTGACCAACTCGGCGAGTTCACTATTGAACTCGGCGAGTCTAAGGGTTTTGCCCTTTCTGTTGAGGGTCAAAAGAACCCAGTTGAGTGTGGAAAGGTTTTAAGGGGGTCCCAGGGAGTGACCCAACGTTCTGGACTAAGCCATTGTGCTGGAAGTTCATGGGACTCGGCGAGTGCATGAACGGACTCGGCGAGTCCAAGGCAATCTCCTTAGAACTCGGCGAGTTGTTCATCAACTCGGCGAGTTGAGGACAGATCTGGTTCATCAGATAAAGGACAACTCGACGAGTTGTTCATCAACTCGGCGAGTCGGATGAGTTTTCATGGGGCGTTCGAATGAGAGAAGAACTCGTCGAGTTGACGGCCCAACTCGACGAGTAGGGTCACGGATGAGGACGAGTAGAGAGTGAGGGACTCGGTGAGTTGACGGCCCAACTCGGCGAGTCGGGTCAACTGGAAGTTGACTTTGACTTTGACTTTGACTTGACTTGGTTGGGGGTAAATGGTCATTTTACCCTAAGTATAGAGATCAGTTTCTAACTGAGTGTTTATGGGGTTTGTAGCCGGAGGATTTCCGGAGCAGCAGCAGCAGCGGACGGAGGTTTCCCGCACAGATTATCAGCAGCCACTTGTACGAGGTGAGTTACCTTCCAGTAGCGGTGGGTCTACGGCCACAATGTCGGCCCACCAGTAGGAGTTGAATGATAGATGATTGTCTATGTGATATTCATCTAGGGTTGTTACTACCTGTGATATGTTATGTGCTAAAATGATATGACGCTATGTACTAGTGACGGTAGGGGGAGATAGTCCCCAGATTACCGACCGATAGGGTTGAAGGGGCGGTCGTGCCCAGACATGCTAGATAGATTATGTGATAAATGTGTTATGTGGTAGTAGTAAGGGGTGAAATAGTCCCCAGTACCCGGTCAAGAGGACCGAAGGGGAGACCAGCACCCAGATATGCTAGTCAGTACCCGGTCGAGAGGACCGAAGGGGAGACCAGCACCCAGATATACTAGTCAGTACCCGGTCGAGAGGACCGAAGGGGAGGCCAGCTCCCATATATGCTAGACAACATCCGGTCGAGAGGACCGAAGGGGTAGGTCGGGCACCCAGATATGCCGGACAATATATGTATGTTATTAACTGTATGGTATGTGGTACGATGAGGGAGCTCACTAAGCTTTGTGCTTACAGTTTATAGTTTTGTTTTCAGGTACCTCTTCGTCGAAGGGGAAAGAGCTGGCGCGGTAGCGGCACATCATACACACACATTGATTTCCGCATCATGAGTTATTCTGGGATTTGCACTCTGACATTATTATGTTTTTATAAAATGGTTTCCGGTCACGCGACATTTTTATGAAATGATATGATCAGTGAATTTTTTATTTCTAATGTTTGCTAAGTATATGTTTCAAAAATGAATTTTTTTTTTGGCTCGTATTTTGGGATGTTACAAGTTGGTATCAGAGCCCTGGTTTGAGGGATTCGGACACACCTTCGGGGGATGTCTGGACTCAAATCGAGGGATTAAAAGATTTTTTTTATAAAGAAATGATTTTCTAAAGACTGAGTAAAAGAGTTTCGAGAAAGAATGAGGTGTGTGATGTGCCCGACCGGCCGAGCTCAAGTAAGTTTTCCCCAAAGTACCCATACAAGTTTATGTTATGATTATCAGTTTCAGTTTCAGTAGAACAGCATGCTAGAATAGGACTAAGGATCTAGGAATGATGCCTTATGTGCCTGCTTTATGTGTTCCAGCTTTATGAGAATTGCATGCTAGTACCGAGTAGACAGTAGTAGGATAGCATGTTTAGGTTATGCCTGATAGTATGAGCTTAGCAGTGTATGCTAGTACAGATCAGTCGATATGATAGCCAGAGTAGTACATACATGATTATGTGTACTCAATGTCCGAATGCTGCTTGCTATGTGCTTTTAGGAGTTCTAGTTGTCTTTCACTAACTAGTAAACGGATATGTTAAGATACATATTGCAAGGACTAAATAATTTCAGAGGGTTGGGTCTAGCCCTATTTCGCAGCTCTCGTTTGAGTCCAACCGTTGTAGGGCAGGATCCCTCATTCGAAGAATTATCTAGTCTGAGTAATATGTAATAGTATTCGCAAGCTAGTTAGGGGAAGAAAGCAGGGACTTCTTATGCAGCTGAGGGCAGAGAGTGAGTTGGCGACTTCCTTGGGCGAGCCTAGGATGAGATTAGCATGAGATCAACAGTAGTAGTAGGGACTTGGTGGAGTCGAGGCAGTTCTTGAGGAAAGTACGGATAGATGTGGAAGGTAGTATGGGCCCGTACTACTGAAAGCAGAGGATCTGTACTTGAATTAAGGGAGGCTGAGGCGAGACCAGGAACCTTGCAGTAGACGTGATCCCTCTAGATGTATCAGTACCACTGACAGTTGTCGTTATGTATTGCAGAATGGTGGTACTACGCTCGAGGCCAGCAGTTGGCAGTTCAGGAGAGGGATCGGGTTCGGGATCAGGTTCCGAACCAATAGACGAGAGGCTACGCGAGTTCATCGCGTCAGAGATCACCAGAGGCATCCTTGATTCGACTCCCATTATCTTCGGGTCGATCAAGGAAGGGATAGTGGAGTTGATGGAGGATCGCCTCAGGGCATTCAGGAGCGACATGGCATCTGGCCAGTCAGGATCTCGCACACTGTCCTTCAAGGACTTCCGGGGCAGTGGTGCGCCGGATTTTCACGGGGCAAAGGACCCCGTAGCTGCCAGGCGATGGATTGCAGACATTGAGTCTGCACAGTTGACTAGCTTTTGCCCCGAGGGGTCGAAGGTGAGATTTGCAGCAGGATGTTTGAGAGATCGAGCTAGGGATTGGTGGGAATCCGTTGGTGACTCGTTGGAAGCCTCGGCTGTCGAGGCTATGACCTGGTCGGACTTCGTGACCAGGTTCAGGGCAGAGTTTGCGCCGGCTGTCGAGCTTCAGCAGCTGGCCAGGGAGTTCCTAGATATGAGACAGACGACGGAGACTGTGGCGGAGATCACCGCCAAGTTTCGGGAGAGAGCGTTACTGGTGCCCCAGTACGCGGGTGATGAGGATATGAGGAGGACCCGCTATCATGACATGCTACGAGCTGACATTCGGGAGCATGTCAGTTTTTCAGCTTGCCCTACCCTGGACTCTATGGTTGCTAGGGCAAGGGAGAGGGAGATAGACCTGGAGCACATTCGGAAGAGAAAGGCAGAAGAGGGGCATGTTATGGGGGCTTCGGGGAAGAAGCCCAAGGGACCAGATGCGGGGCCGAAAGGCCAACAGGGGCGGGGCCGCTGTAGGAAATGCGGCAAGACGCACGAGGGAGCATGCAAGTTGGGATCGTCAGGCTGCTACAAGTGCGGCAAGTTAGGGCACTTCAGCAGGGATTGTACCGCCCCTGCACCCGTGTTACAGACGTCGGAGTTGCTGTGTTTCCACTGCAACCAGAGGGGCCACAAGAAGGCCAATTGCCCCCAGTTGACAGCAGCAGCGCCAGTAAAGGCGCCAGCTCCAGCGACCCTGCGGATTACCGATGGCCGGCAGGGCAAGGCAGAGGCACCAGTGGTGAGGAGTCGGGCATTTCAGCTGACTACCGAGGAGGCACGCGCTGCACCCAATGTGGTGACGGGTATGATTCTTTCCCTCTGGTTTATCTTTATGACGTTATTGTTATTGATATGTGCTCTGTTTAGGATCGTTCCATGTGAACGGTATCCCAGTACAGGTACTGTTTGATTCGGGCGCTACCCGATCATTCGTTTCTCTTGCGCTTAGCAAGAAGTTTTCTGAGTCTTCGGGTATGTTGGATTGCCCTCTAGAGGTCGAGATTACGGACGACCGATCAGTGCGGGCATCTGAGGTCTTCCGAGATTGTGTGCTGAGGTTATTTGAGGAGCGCTACTTGGTAGACTTGGTTCCCATTCCATTGCGTGGGAACAAGGTGATTATAGGCATGGATTGGCTCAGCCCTAATGGGACAGTGATCGACTGCGCGCAGCAGTTGGTGCGGATCAGGACCCCAAGTGGGGGAGAGCTGGTGATTCAGGGCGAGAGGCCACAGCGAGGACCGGCCTTATGTTCAGCAGCGAGAGCTAGGCGTTACCTTCAGCAGGGTTGCGCAGGTTATGTCGCGTATGTTATGGATACCTGGGAGGCGGGTAGGGCGACGGTGGGCAATGTGCCCGTAGTACGAGAATTCGCAAATGTATTCCCCAAGGAGTTGCCAGTGATACCTCCGGAGCGACAGGTGGAGTTCAGGATCGACCTAGTCCCTGGTGCGGCTCCGATAGCCAAGGCACCGTATCGGTTGGCTCCTCCTGAGATGCAGGAGTTGTCTACACAGCTTCAGGAGTTGTTAGACAAGGGTTTCATTCGACCGAGCAGTTCACCCTGGGGAGCCCCGATTCTGTTTGTGAAGAAGAAGGATGGGTCGCATCGTATGTGTATAGACTATAAGGAGCTGAACAAGGTAACAGTGAAGAACCGTTACCCACTCCCGAGGATTGACGACCTCTTTGACCAGCTTCAGGGAGCATCTTGGTTCTCCAAGATAGATTTGCGTTCAGGGTATCATCAGATGAGGGTTAGGGAGGAGGATGTGCAGAAGACGGCGTTTCGGACGCGTTATGGCCACTATGAGTTTGTGGTGATGCCTTTCGGGCTCACCAATGCTCCTGCCGCATTCATGGACCTCATGAACCGCGTGTGCAGATCGATGTTAGACCGGTCTGTGATAGTGTTTATTGATGATATCTTGGTTTACTCCAAGACGCAGGAGGAGCATGAGGAGCATCTGCGAGAGGTTCTAGAGACCTTGAGGAGGGAGAACTTGTACGCCAAGTTCTCCAAGTGTGATTTCTGGTTGCGCGAGGTGCAGTTTCTTGGGCACCTTGTCAACCAGAACGGGATTTCGGTAGATCCGGCCAAGGTAGAGGCCGTGATGAGATGGGAGGTTCCGAAGTCTCCATCTGAGATTCGGAGTTTCCTGGGATTAGCTGGCTACTATCGGAGATTCATCCAGGATTTCTCCAAGATAGCATTACCCCTGACCAGGCTAACGAGGAAGGTTGTGGTCTTTCGTTGGGGGCCTGAGCAGCGGGCAGCGTTCGAGACACTGAGGCAGAGATTGTGCGAGGCGCCAATCTTAGCCCTGCCAGAGGGCATGGAGGATTTTGTTGTGTACTGCGATGCGTCCATCTCAGGTTTGGGCGCAATATTGATGCAGAGAGGGCACGTCATCGCCTACGCGTCGAGGCAGCTGAAGCCTCACGAGGCGAACTACCCGACGCATGATTTGGAGTTGGGGGCTGTTGTGTTCGCCCTCAAGATGTGGCGACATTACCTCTATGGGGTTCGATGTACGATTTACACGGACCACAAGAGCTTAAGGTACCTCATGGATCAGCCGAATCTGAACATGAGGCAGCGTCGGTGGTTGGACGTGGTAAAGGATTACGACTGCGAGATCTTTTACCATCCAAGAAAGGCCAACGTGGTGGCCGATGCGCTTAGCCGCAAGGCGGCACCGATCAGGGATATCTGTCTGAGGATGACAGTGGTGACTCCGCTTTTGGAGCGGATCCGGGAGGCTCAGCAGGAGGCTATGAAGGAGGAACATCGGAAGAGCGAGCGGATTGTAGGACAGGTTTCCTCCTTCGACTATGATAGTCGAGGGTTATTGACACTACACCGTAGGGTGTGGGTACCGTATCACGGGGGTGTGTGTCAGGTTCTGATGGAGGAGGCGCACAAATCCCGATTCTCCATTCATCCCGGGGCAACGAAGATGTATAGAGATCTTCGTCTAGACTATTGGTGGCCCTGCATGAAGCGGGATGTAGCATGGTACGTTGAGCGGTGCTTGACCTGCAGGAAGGTCAAGGCCGAGCACCAGAGGCCACACGGCAAGATGCAGCCGTTGGATATCCCGCTGTGGAAATGGGAAGACATCACGATGGATTTTATCACCAAGCTTCCCAGGACCGCACGGGGAGTGGATTCTATATGGGTCATCGTGGATCGGTTGACCAAGAGCGCTCACTTCATACCGATCCAGGAGAGTATCTCGGCAGAGAAGTTGGCCAAAATCTACATCCGAGAGGTGGCGGCGCGGCACGGAGTGCCAGTCTCCGTGATTTCAGACAGAGATGTACGGTTTACTTCCAGGTTTTGGAAGAAGTTCCATGACGAGCTGGGTACTCGTCTACATTTTAGCACCGCTTTTCACCCGCAGACCGATGGTTAGAGTGAGCGGACCATCCAGACTCTGGAGGATATGTTGCGGGCGTGCGTACTAGACTTCGGTGGTAGCTGGGATACCTATCTTCCTCTAGCTGAGTTTTCGTACAACAACAGCTACCACGCGAGTATCGACCGACCTCCCTTCAAGATGTTGTACGGGAGGAGGTGCAGGACCCCGATATGCTGGGGTGAGGTAGGCCAGAGGGTCATGGGGAACACCGAAGTAGTGCTCAAGACGACAGAGAAGATTCAGCAGGTCCGGAGCAGGCTTCAGACTGCTCAGAGTCGGCAGAAAAGTTATGCCGATAAGCGTCGATCAGACCTGGAGTTCCAAGTCGGGGATAAGGTTCTCCTGAAAGTGTCGCCTTGGAAGGGCGTCATCCGATTCAGGAAACGGGGCAAGTTGGGTCCCAGGTATATTGGACCGTTTAGGGTTGTAGCCCAGGTGGGCAAGGTGGCATACTGGCTGGATCTGCCAGCCAAACTCAGTCAGATCCACAACACTTTCCACGTCTCCCAGCTGCGGAAGTGCCTGGTGGATGACTCAGCAGTGGTACCCTTGGAGGACATTCAGGTTGACGACAGCCTGAATTATATCGAGCGGCCTGTAGCGATCCTCGACCGGAAGTCGAAGGATCTGAGGAACAAGAGGGTTGAGCTGGTAAAGGTGCAATGGCAGCACCGGAAGGGCTCGGAATGGACATGGGAGCCGATGGATGAGATGATGGAGCATTACCCAGAGCTGTTCCAGGATCGAGCAGCAGACTTCGAGGACGAAGTCTAAAATAAGTGGGGGAGATTGTAACACCTGGTTCTTGGTACGTATTCTTTTATCAAATCTTTAAATGTTTAGCATTTTGGGTCTTGGACTCGGCGAGTTGAAGGACCAACTCGCCGAGTAGAAGCGGGATGGGACGCGGGGTTTAAGTGATGTACTCGGCGAGTCGGGTCCCCGGACTCGGCGAGTAGACCCTGTTTGGACAAAAACCCTAATCCAGGGGTGTGCACCCTATTTAAACACCTTAACTCGGCCTCCTTCGTCCCATTTACTCCCAGAAGACCCCCCATAGCAAACCCTAGCCGTTATTGAAGAGTTTTAAGGCATTTAGAGTGATCTTGGTGATTTTGTGGTTCAAGGAAGAAGGAAAAGCTTGAAGGATCAAGAGGAGGCTAGAGGGATTCAGTTGTGAGCATCATTTGCAGTCTTCAAAAGGTATAAAGTCTATACCTTGCTCTTTCATTTGTTAGATCCCTCTTTGGGAAGATTTAGGGCTTTTATGAGCCATTTTGGTAGCCAACCATGTTTGCAAACGTGGTTGGGGGTTTGAGCTTCTGAATGACATCATTCAGAGAGTCACTAGGCAGATTTGGGTTGCTTTTGCACCCATGAAAGGTTCCATGTGCCATATGAGCTTGTTTTATGTCCTTTTGAGCTCAAAGTCCCATGCAAGCACGTAAAGGTTGTAACTTTACGTGTTAGATTGATTGTAGAAGCTTGGATCTATCTTTTGATCAAAGGATGTACATCAGAAAGCAAAGATTTAGGGTATGGACGTGACCAACTCGGCGAGTCCACTATTGAACTCGGCGAGTCTAAGGGTTTTGCCCTTTCTGTTGAGGGTCAAAAGAACCCAGTTGAGTGTGGAAAGGTTTTAAGGGGGTCCCAGGGAGTGACCCAACGTTCTGGACTAAGCCATTGTGCTGGAAGTTCATGGGACTCGGCGAGTGCATGAACAGACTCGGCGAGTCCAAGGCAATCTCCTTAGAACTCGGCGAGTTGTTCATCAACTCGGCGAGTTGAGGACATATCTGGTTCATCAGATAAAGGACAACTCAACGAGTTGTTCATCAACTCGGCGAGTCGGATGAGTTTTCATGGGGCGTTCGAATGAGAGAAGAACTCGTCGAGTTGACGGCCCAACTCGACGAGTAGGGTCACGGATGAGGACGAGTAGAGAGTGAGGGACTCGGCGAGTTGACGGCCCAACTCAGCGAGTCGGGTCAACTGGAAGTTGACTTTGACTTTGACTTTGACTTGACTTGGTTGGGGGTAAATGGTCATTTTACCCTAAGTATAGAGATCAGTTTCTAACTGAGTGTTTATGGGGTTTGTAGCCGGAGGATTTCCGGAGCAGCAGCAGCAGCGGACGGAGGTTTCCCGCACAGATTATCAGCAGCCACTTGTACGAGGTGAGTTACCTTCCAGTAGCGGTGGGTCTACGGCCACAATGCCGGCCCACCAGTAGGAGTTGCATGATAGATGATTGTCTCTGTGATATTCATCTAGGGTTGTTACTACCTGTGATATGTTATGTGCTAAAATGATATGACGCTATGTACTAGTGACGGTAGGGGGAGATAGTCCCCAGATTACCGGGCGATAGGGTCGAAGGGGCGGTCGTGCCCAGACATGCTAGATAGATTATGTGATAAATGTGTTATGTGGTAGTAGTAAGGGGGTGAAATAGTCCCCAGTACCCGGTCGAGAGGACCGAAGGGGAGACCAGCACCCAAATATGCTAGTCAGTACCCGGTCGAGAGGACCGAAGGGGAGACCAGCACCCAGATATACTAGTCAGTACCCGGTCGAGAGGACCGAAGGGGAGGCCAGCTCCCATATATGCTAGACAACATCCGGTCGAGAGGACCGAAGGGGTAGGTCGGGCACCCAGATATGCCGGACAATATATGTATGTTATGTAACTGTATGGTATGTGGTACGATGAGGGAGCTCACTAAGCTTTGTGCTTACAGTTTATAGTTTTGTTTTCAGGTACCTCTTCGTCGAAGGGGAAAGAGCTGGCGCGGTAGCGGCACATCATACACACACATTGATTTCCGCATCATGAGTTATTCTGGGATTTGCACTCTGACATTATTATGTTTTTATAAAATGGTTTCCAGACACGCGACATTTTTATGAAATGATATGATCAGTGAATGTTTTATTTCTAATGTTTGCTAAGTATATGTTTCAAAAATAAATTTTTTTTTTGGCTCGTATTTTGGGATGTTACAAATCCATTATGACATGACCACAAGGCAAACCAGTTCCTTCCCAATATTTGCATGTACAAGTCTCTTGCCTCAGATCAACTATGCCACCATGTTTGAAATCATGCACTTGATATATTGCATCTGTAACACCTGAAACGGACCATCCTGTCGTACGCTCTTCATTTTTGCTAAATACTTTTTCAGCCCACTCCGTTAGCACTATTGAACGTTTCCTTGTAAAGAAGATATATATAATTAACTTATTATTCGACATAATTAAAGTCCAAATTAAAGTCATACCTCCATCGATACGACGCTTGTTACACCATTCCTGTGAAAGACGACGGAAGAAATCAAGAATGGGTATTATAGGTATCTTTCTTGCATCTACAGATAAAGCATTCATGGACTCTGCACTGTTGGAGGTCATGTAATTGTACCGTTTCGACGGAGAATATGCTCTAGTCCATTTAGCACGTGGAATTTCACTTAGGTACGATGCTACTTGCGGCCTAGTAGAACTAAATCTATACCACAAATCTTCAAATACATTTCTTTTGTAAGCTCTCACAAGCCTCTAAAACAAGACTTTTGTTTTATCATTTTTCCCAAACCGGTGTACAATGTTTCCTAGTAGATGGAAAGCACACACGCCATCATGAGCGTTTGGGAAAACATTTTCAATACTAACCCGAATTGCATCGGCCCTATCAGTTACAAAGGTCAAATCTTGACAATCACCAACGCATTCATACAGCTTTTCAAGAAACCATGTCCAAGTAAGACCACTCTCTTTTTTGCATATTCCGTGCGCAAGGGGCACTATCTGGTTGTTCCCATCCATAGCTACTGCATGCAATATGGTTTCCTTAAAACCCCCTTCAAATGAGTGATGTGTTTTAAGCAAATCATCAATCCTATGGTGCACGTGCAAAACCCTAAAGCTTTGGATCTAGGTTTCTCTAAATCATCCAAAGCTTATAAACCCTAATTCTAGCATACTAAAAACGAAATCTATAACAAAATAGGTTTAGATGAATACCTTTCAAGAGTAGCAAGAATCTTCAATCTTCAAGAGCTTAGTATCACAAATGTAATACCTCTTATGGCTCACAAACACCAAAGCAAGAAGAATGATCTTGGAGAGAGGAGATGGAGGCACAAAATCGGCTCTAAGAACTCTAGGGTTTCACTGGTAGCCGATTTTGGATGCCCTAGGGTTCCTTTTATAGGTGTGTTGCTAGGGTCTCATTCAAAACCCTAATTGGATAGCTTAGGCCTTAAGCAGTCCAAAGAACCTTCTGGAATAAGGCCTTGGACGAATTCAAGGTGGGCATCCACCCCAATTTCGTCCACCCCTTGATCCATAGGGATCCACAGCCTAAAATCCAATTATCTTATAATTGCAATTCCAGTCCCCTAAGTTCAATTAATATCTTTTGATCACAAAATTAATTCTTAATTAATTATTGACCAATATTAATTAATTAATATGATTTCTCTTTTAATATATTATTCTTATAATATACTAATAAACCATATTATCCTCTCTCTCCACTAATCATTCAGTCAAGTTGCTCTGGTGAAGGTGTAACGCCCGTAGATCTGGGCTAGTCAATTTAGAGACGATAAGCATCAAAAATGACTTTTTGATGGAAGATTATTTAGGAGTAATCTTAACTAAGTTGTAGTATATGTTACAAGGATTCCGTACATATAAAGAACGCCGAAATCCGAGTTATAACGAAGAAGTTATGACCTGTCGAAGTTTTGCGACAGAACCGGCACGACACAGCGCGACGTAAATAGTGAATTTACGTTAGAGCGATATTTGGCCTTAGCGATCTAAATGAAAGTCGTAGAATACATTAAACCGAGAGCGTGCATAAAAAGAACGTCTAAATCTGACTTCGTATGAGGAAGTTATGATTTTTCGAAATTTCGGCTTAGCAGTGTACAACCCGAAGTTCGAATATGAGATCGAGCGATATTTAGCCGAAACAATCTAAATGAGAATTGAAGATCTCATCGTTAGTAGTCTAACGGTAAAAAGACAGACGAAAACGGAGTTCAGATGAAGGAGTTATGAATTTCGAACGGAGTTTTCCTGTCCCGGCCTACTAAAAATAATATATTAATAATATATTAAAATTAAATTCAAAATTAGCCAACGTAGTCTAAACGAGAGTTGTAGAGTATAATCTCACCTACGCGTGAATATAAAGAACGTCGAAAACGGAGTTCGTATGCGAAAGTTGTGAATTTCTGAAGTTCGGGGCGCGAAACCCCAAAACTGTCAGAGTTCACGACGTGAATACAGTGTTCACGACGTGAACTCAGTAGTTATGACTTCTGGAGCCTGACAAACGCAAGTGGCGATGACGCACCTGATGACTATTGAATTCACGACTTGAGAACTTAAAATTCACGACGTGAGAGCTGAAAAATGACCCTATAAATGGAAATCGAGGGTCAGCCGATTTTGGTTGCTCTATCTCTTCTCTCCCACTCCCGATACCCTCTCTAAGCCCTATTTTAACCCCCCCGAAGCCCCGGTATCATCCCGAGACCCGAAGCAAGTCCCGAAGCCGAAGATCCCGAGAAGAAAAGAGTTTTCGAGCCGAAGCTCTGCCTGCGAGAAGCCCGGTGTGTGAAGATCTTCTAGTTTCACCGAAGAAATACTACTCTTAGAGCCGTAGTGCTGCCCGATCATCTTCTGATCAAGTGAGTGTGTAGTTACTTTCTTCTAACACATAGATATGAAGTATTTGCTATGAAATACGTGCTATGTGTTTATACTTTGTTTGTTTACTTGAGATGGATGCTGAATGAATGTTTTATACGAGTTTTTAAATAGTTTTAAACTGTATATGTAATTTATATCTACAAATATGTTGGGTAGAACATGGGTAGATGAAATAGTTGGTGTGTGATGAAATAATGTGATAAGAGATAGGTGAGGATATAATGGTGATGATAATTAGGTGATGATAGATAGGTGATGATTTAGGAGTCCAGGCGATGTTGTGGCTGCGTATTCATGCGATGATAGTCTAACCCTTGTTATGAATTACGAGTCCAGGCGATGTTGTGGCTGCGTATTCATGCAATGATAGTCTAACCCTTATTATGATTTACGAGTCCAGGCGATGTTGTGGCTGCGTAATCATGCGATGATACCCTAACCCTTACTAGACACATATTGAGGGAGTGATCCCCGAATTAGTATTGTCTATGCGATGTAGGCGATGATCCTTAGGAAAAGTTCTTAGGAACAAACATATAAGGAAATAAGATGTAAGGAGATGAGAGGTAAACATGATATAGGAGATGACCCTTAGGATAATATCTTTAGGGAAGATTAAACGAAGATAATGGGGATGGGTAATTAGGTTGATTGTTTGATGATTGAAAATAATAATTATATTATTGTGGGTTGAAAACCCTATATGCTCACCAGGCTCCCAAGCCTGACCCACTCAGTTTTCTTTGTATCACAGGTATCGATGCGACGACCCATTTCACTGAGAGATTATAAGAGATGTAAATCACTAGTGTAAATGAATATATGATATGTTTATGCTTATGTGTCTGTATCGGAACATGACATCCCGAGGTTTTATTATTAAATAAAAATGCATTCTCTTTGAGAAATGTTTTGATAAGTTATTATCATATCTTGTTTTGGGAACAAATTCCGCAACCGTTTTCTTTAAACGATCACTCTGATTTATAAAACAAAGCATAAACAAATCGGTCTTTTCTGGCCGTGAAATTGGGGATGTCACAGAAGGCAACCCAAAATGACCATGCTCATAATCGGGTCAAGTACATACCAAATATAGTTATGGGCTTAGACACCTAATCCAACAATGGACACCATCCATAATTATGAATTTACGACAAAAACGTTTGAACGCTCGTATCTGCAATATATTTGTATGGAACACATAAACACTCTACATTTTTTACAAATAAGTATATATTAAATGACAACAAGTTTTTGTATTTACCGTACTCCCAATGGCATAAAAACAACACTCGAAACAATCTTTAGAATCTGTTTGTATATAGGCCACTGTACCAGGAATATGCTTCTTCAAATTGTGAAAATAAATAGGAAGTTTGGAAAAACATTCTTCAGATGATCCCAACAACAGTTCCATAGCATATTGTTTTGCACGCCAAGCTTGTTTGTAACTTACATTGATTTCCAGCAAAGCATTCAAATCCATTGATATTTCATTAGGCCTCCAAACCTTTGAACAAGTTTTTCCCATAATCTCATGCAATATAGTACCCATGACTTTTTTTATTTGTGTGCTTATGATTTGCGTGTATCTGTAATGATGAACATGTGTGCACGTTGTTGAAAGTCCTGATTTCAAATTCATCAGTCGGATCATTGCGTTTTGCATATAAACGCCAACTACAGTTCTCAATTTCACAATATACCTCGTAACGGTTTTTGTTAGAATATTTGGTCTTAAACTAAGACTTTTATCTGGTTGCTTTAAAACTCAAAGCAAATATTAGTTGTTGTTTGTTATCATACGTTTGACGAACAAACATATCATCATTTGGACCTAAACTGTGAAATGGTCCAGGTTTACCAATGGGATCAGGACAATCAGGTATGGGAGGCATACCGTAAAAAATGTATGAAGCTTTTTTTTCCGTGTGTGAACTCATCTTCTGACCAACCTTCATTTGATTCTTCATCGTCTGACAAAGTTTTGTCACACAATCTTCCAAACTCATATAAATTTCCTTCTTCCACCGTATTCACTGCCACAGTTTCTTCTTGTAAACACTCTTCAACATTATCAGATACAATGTTTTCAACATTGTATGATACAATCTTGTCAACCGCTTCTGTCTGTTCGACCCATCCCTCAAACACCTCCAAATACAAATGCATAATCTCCTTCGTTTCAGACATTACATTTATGAGTTGATGAACATCTGCTTCATCTACAATATTCATAACATACCCATGAACCGGGTGTTGAAATGACAATGATATATTACTATTGAACGTATTAGCCTTAATTTTAATCAAATCAAACAATATGCGACGGTCAAAATTAGGCGGAAGCAGTAAACCTAAGTTGTCAAACTTTGGTATAACGTAGGTGTTAATTCCATTACTCGTCTGCCAAAAACCCCCCGTATATAAAATAACAAAACTCATATTTTCTTTGAAAAAATTTTCAACCCTAAAACCGATTGAATTTTGCAAATAGATAAAAAAAAATAAACAAAATCACTTATATCACAAAAACTGTCACTAATACCCTTCTAACAACCCATTCCGCGGAGATGTTAAGGCCTTCGCGGAGCCCTCGTCACGACCTCTGCGGAGGATTTAATGAACATCCAAAACAATCACTCCGCAGAGGGCTTAATGTCTCCGCGGAGCTGTCTATGCAGACAATTATTGCTCAGTCTCAAAACGTACAACATTTTTAGTTCCGCGGAGAATTCGTCGTTACGCGGAGCCCCGTAGAGGGTCCTCCGCCGAATGAATGTCTATAGCCGGAAAAGTGTGTTTTTATAACTAAATTTTGAAATACCCCAAAAAAAAAATGACTATAACGGGTATTTCCAGTATTTTTCAAAGTAAAAGGTCAAAAAACTTAGGACTTCTCTCTGACAATAACCTTTTCAATTTATTTAGAAGTGGAGCACACAACATTGACAACACTGTAATTAGACTGAATGTAAAATTACTAAATTTGCTGTGACAAAATAAGAAATTTACCAAAGCTGTATATGTAACAAAAAATCTAAAAAATTACAATTCTGTACAACATTACATTTACTATTCACTGAACCTGTGTAGTGCCTGTTTTACAATATTTTGCATAGAGACCACTACAGAGGGGCAAATATTCAGTCGACTTTAACCATTCATCTGCTCCATGTAAAAACGACTGAATCCCCATCTTCTCAAGATTTCTTCTTGAATTATTATGATAACCTGCCCATCGGACTCTCTTCCTTGTGTCTGCACCAGGTCCAAAGTTATTATACTCAATGTATTCAACAGTCTCCAGGTTGCTATACTCATTCCATGGACACCAACCTTGTGGATCTATAATGTCACCTAGATAGCTTCTCATCACGATAGTTCTCGAATAATTCCTCCATGGCCGACCTAGAAATGTTGAGAAATTCGCTCGTTCTTTCACTTTGAAGTCCGGTGCTGCCATTATCGTGCAGTCCTGGAGGGAAATGCCGGTGTTTTGGTTGGGATCTAGTCTGCCTTGTGCTGTGATCACGTTTTTTTGACCTAGAATTGGTTTGCGAACGAGGATCAGGCATCGTTCGAAGATTGCTGCTGCGTTTCCGAAGATGAAATCGATTGTGCCATGGATTGCACATTCTCGGTAGAGCTGGCTGAGGGAGTGTGCGTAGAGTGTATCCTGATGGGAGATGAATTGACAGTGATAGAACGCAGCGTCGGAGGTTACTCTTAGCGCCACCGCTTGATGTTTCTCTGGACCGGAGGTGTTCATGATTGTTAGATCCCTTGCGAGAAAGTTGTTCCCCACAACAGCTGCACCGATCAAATCAATGTAATTGTAAATTTGTAATTGTAATTAATCAAACGAATTGAAACTCGGAAGGAGTAGGATTAGAGTTCGAATTTGATACGTACTTAGTGTTGCGGAGGTGAAGGTGGTGTAGCCATCGACGAAGTTTTTGTTGCTGGTGATTATGGTTGAGTTCATTCCGTCTCCGACGAGCATGATGTTAGCCTTATTTCTCGGAATCACGAGATTCTCCTTGTAGATCCCTGCTTTGATTTGAATCACGTGTCTACCTTTGCCTCGGCTGGGGGCCGCTGCAACTGCAGCGGCGATAGTTGTGAAATTTCCGGTGCCGTCTCTAGCTACAACGACGGTGGGCGGGATAATTCTGGGAGATGTCTGCATCAGTCTCCGGTCAGCGGCGGTCATCCACGACGGGACATGATCACGGTAAACGCCCTTGGACGTAAGACGTGAATCTTTGAAGGTGTAGATGGAGCCGATGGTCTCGAGGTAGTTGGTGATGGCTAAGCAGTTGCTGATCATTCGCATGATCGGTGTCAGAGATTTCTGAAATAAGCGGCCAAATCGTGTCTGGCTGGGGCCATTGAGTTTTAAGTCGGAAAAACCTTCAATGCAGGTGTTCTCGTTAGTCATGGCGGCGCTGAGGAGGTTCTTGATGGCGGCATACGGTGGTGGATCATCGTAAGGAGGGGATAAGTGATTCATTGATTCTTGGAGTTCGTATTGCGACAAATCAAGCAATTCGAGGCAATTCTGGACCCAATTTTTTTCTCGAACCTTCAAATTCATGGCGGCCATTCTTGAACGTGTTATGGCCAGACGATTGATGGTTTTCTGGATAGAGAATTTAAGGACATTGCGCGTTTTTGTATGGTTGTCGTGGTGGAGGTTAATGGGGATTGAGGAGATGGTATTGAAACAGAGAGAAGGGTAGAGAGTGGTGTCGCAGGTGCTTTTGATGAAGGAATGTGGTGGTGGTGACGGCGGAGGTTGGAGGATGAGTGGTGGTGGTGTTGAAGAATGGTGGTGGTGGGTGGAGGTAGAGAATAAGAAAGAAGAGAGGAGGATGAGCATTGCTACCGGAATTATTGTTGTCAGAAGGAGTGAGGAAGATGAGGACGACGATCTTGGTGACTTCTTGAAGCTGAAGGAGGCGGAGGGCTCCATTGTTGACCGGTTATGGAGTGGTGATTTGATGATTTCTGTGGAAGAAGACGGTGAATTTGTAAGAAGTTAACCTCTTTTGTTTTTCATTTACGTTTAGTCGCTTTATATGAATTTTTATTTATGATATATGCAATAAATTGGTGTTTTATAGAAAATATGCAATTCTATTTTATTTGAGTAAATGTGTAACGTTTTTTGAACACGAATCACCCTTTAAATTATGGTTTCATGTGTTGTATAAAATTAATACACATGTAAATGAAATTTGTTTATTTTATATCTTGTTTTTATAATTATTTATAACTCTAAAAAACCTAAAGTTTCAAAATGCAAGAATCTGTTGATGTAAATTCTAATTGATATAAAACTTTAATAACAGGTGAAACATGTGATTTCTTTCTAGAGTCAAAATTGTGATGTTTAGTCCCTAAAAAATGTGTCATCAATTTTATACGTTGATTTTGATTTATTTATGTAAAGGATAACCAAGTTTAGTTTTTTTCTTTTTTTTTTTTTCTTTTTTTTTTTGCATATTTAGTCGTTAAATTTATTTTTGTGTTCGAATTAAACTTGTTGAAATTGTTTAAAAAATTCCAGTATGACCAAATATAGTCGGTATTTCGGTTTCCAACGTTTTTTCCTGTTAAACATTAGTTTTTCGGTCACCTTGTTCGATCAAGAATGATTTTTCTTTCAAAATCGAAGAACAAACACACCAGAACCTAGAAATTAACCCTTTCAATTTGTTCAAGATTCAGATTCCTTCAAAAATCGAGCCCTTCAAGTTTTCAACCTAGAAAACAATTGTTTTAACTTTTACATTTAAACTCGATCGAAAGTTTAAACACGTCAAACTTCAAATCACGAACGAACATGAACACGCAAAACTGATAGGTTTTTAACCCTAAATCACGAATAATATCTAATCTTCATGCTTTCGAATAATTCTTGGGTTTAGGTACCAAGTTTCGATCTGTAAATCGTGTTTTCTTAAATCGTGCTTCGAGAACTAACTTGTGTTTCTTAAAGTGATGGGTTTCGAACCATAAAGCATGTTTATGAAATCGAACCCACACAAACATATCGACAAAGAATAATTTGTTAGATATTGAAATGTTTGATAGATGAGTTTTAAAATGCAAAAATATTCAACTGATACATTGTTTATCTGAGATTGATTCATTTACTGTTCTTATTTTTGCATTGTCATTCATATTGTGGGAATATTAGTTCCTACATAATCTAATGTCCAATATGTGTTCTTGAGTTTGAAATAAAGAGAGAAAAAAATCTGAAAAATATGGCATTCAAAAACTCATGTGGTCGAAAAATCCATGCTTAGCCGTAGAAGATGACAATAAGGTGTTTTTTTACTTTGACCTCTCTCTCTCTCTCTCTCTCTCTCTCTCTCTCTCTAAAACATCCCAAAAATATGACCCAAAAATTTCGTTTTCAAATTATTATTAAAATCATAAACCATCCGAAGTCATAAGTAAAATCATAAATCATGTATCATAAAACATCATAGTATCTGTTTCAAATCAAAATCTCATAACAAAACATCAGAGTAAACTCTCAGGCTGTGACTGTGGTGTGTGCCATGCGATCATCCCGAGCCCTTCCATTTACTAGTGGAAGTACCTAAAACCAAAACTGAAAACTATAAGCACGAATCTTAGTGAGCTCCCCCAAACTACCACATACCATACACTAACACATATAACATATATTGGGCCTTGCCCATTGCATCGGGCCCCGCCCGGCATCAAACCGAAGTTCGGCATAAATTGGGCTCCGCCCACTGCATCGGGCCTTGCCCGGCATCGGACCGAAGTCTGGAATAAATTGGGCCCTGCCCACTGCATCGGGCCCCTCCCGGCATCGGACCGGAGTCCGGAACAAACTGAACATAACATAAACATGAACATATAGCATAATCTCATATACTGTATCGGGCTTGCCCGACATCGGACCGGAGTCCGGAACATATACACATATCATAAACATGCATGAATCACGAAGACATCAAGCATACATAACTACTTCTCGGGACCGCCCAAAAATCGGACCGAAGTCCGGAACTACTATCAGCTAAACGGGCCGACATTGTGGTCGTTGACCCGTTCCTACTGGAAGGAAAACTCACCTCGTCTGACTGACTGCTGAAACTTTGGGCGAGGAATCTCTGTCTGCTGCTCCGACGACTCTCCGGCTATAATTTAATAAGGACATTTAGTCAAAAACAGATACTATTCTTAGGGTAAAATGACCATTTTGTCCCTGATCAAAGTCAACATCCTGGTCAAAGTCAACCTTTCAGGTTGACCAAACTCGCCGAGTCAGCCATGTGACTCGTCGAGTCCTAGAATTCAGAACCCTACAAATCACGACTCGACTCGCCGAGTCACCTCTTGACTCGACGAGTCCTTAAGCTACTTGCCATCGCGGTTTGTTGAACTGACTCATCGAGTCTTCTTCAGACTCGCCAAGTCTTGGCATAATCAGGGAAGGGACAAGATCCTCCTACTCGCCGAGTTCCTAATCAACTCGCCGAGTTCTACGAACATCATCGGGGTTCTTCATCGGACTCGTCGAGTTCCTTATGAACTCGTTGAGTCCCATGCAGATCTAACCTAGTTAGCTGGTTTCACACTTCTACAGCTCCAAAATACAGATCTAGATTGTTTCCAAGGTCCATTTCTATAAAGTTGGAGACTTTATGGCTTTGCACACCTCAAATGAACCCAAACTCAATTTATAGCAATCTAATTTCATGAACATGGTCATGACTTGCATGAAAACGGGTTCAAAACCCTTTTTATGGCTCTAGAGGCCCCAAACTACAGAGAATGGGAAAAGTCTTGCAAACAATCCAAGAGAGTAGCTTTGCCTAATCAAAAGGGTCAAAAAGACCCAAGAATCGACATGCAAAAGATCTAAGCTATAGTTCATCAAGATAAGAACTTTTTACCTCAGAAAGATGCCAAAGATGAGTGTGTTCCTGGATCTAGTTCTCTTTCCCCAAGCTTTGCTAGCTCAAGCTCTTGCACCCACCTTCAAAGGCACAAAACACACTAAAAACTCAAGAGAGAGGCTCACAAACGAACTAGGGTTTTCTGGAGACAAGGAGGTTGATAAGGGAAACCCTGAAAAGGGGTTTAAGATGTTTAAACAGGGTGCAAAACCCTGAGAATAGGGTTTCTTCCTGGCAGTCCTACTCGTCGAGTCCATGCTTGGACTCGCCTAGCAGGCTTTTTAAATCCCGCGTCTTTTAAGGCATCTACTTGACGAGTTAGGGCTACCAACTCGTCGAGTGGCTCAATCATAAACACTTGAATAAATAAAGAATTGTGTACCATAAACGGGGCGTTAAAATTCTCCCCCACTTGTCTTAGACTTCGTCCTCGAAGTCTGTTGTGCCTGAAAACAACTCCGAGTAGTGCTCCCTCATTTCCTCCTCAGGCTCCCACGTCCACTCCGAACCCTTGCGGTGCTGCCACTGCACCTTTACTAGCTTGACCCGTTTGTTCCTCAGCTCCTTCGTCTTGCGATCTAAGATGCCACTGGTTTCTCTATGTAATTTAGGTTGTCATCAACCTGAATATCCTCCATGGGTATCACTGCTGAATCATCCACCAAGCACTTCCGCAGCTTGGAAACGTGGAACGTGCTGTGAATCTGGCTGAGCTCTACTGGAAGGTCTAACCGGTAAGCAACCCGACCCACCCGAGCCAAAACCCTAAAAGGACCAATGAACCTGGGGCCCAGCTTGCCCCGCTTCCGAAACCTGATAACACCCTTCCAGGGTGACACTTTCAGGAGGACCATATCGCCCACCTGAAATTCCAAGTCCGAACGCCGCTTGTCGGCATAACTCTTCTGCCGACTCTGAGCAGTCTGGAGCCTGCTCCGGACCTGCTGAATCCGCTCCATGGTCTTGAGCACTACCTCCGTACTCCCCATGACTCTCTGACCGACCTCACCCCAACAAATTGGGGTCATACACTTCCTCCCATAGAGCATCTCAACGGGAGGCCGGTCTATGCTGGCATGGTAACTGTTGTTATACGAAAATTCCGCTAACGGAAGATACGTATCCCAACTGCCACCAAAATCTAACACGCATGCACGTAGCATGTCCTCGAGAGTCTGAATCGTCCTCTCACTCTGACCGTCCGTCCGAGGGTGGAAAGCGGTGTTGAAATGGAGACGAGTACCCATCTCGTCGTGAAATCGCTTCCAAAGCCTGGAAGTAAAACGGACATCTCAGTCTGACACCACCGAGACAGGCACTCCATGATGTGTCACTATCTCTCGCACATAAATATCTGCCAGCTTCTCGGCCGAGATACTCTCCCGGATCGGTATTAAATGAGCGCTCTTGGTCAACCGATCCACGATGACCCATATCGAATCGACCCCACGTGCGGTCCTGGTAAGCTTAGTAATGAAATCCATAGTGATATCTTCCCATTTCCACACAGGAATGTCTAACGACTGCATCTTGCCATGAGGCCTCTGGTGTTCTGCCTTGACCTTCCTGCAGGTCAGGCATCTCTCCACGTACCAAGCTACGTCCCGCTTCATGCAGGGCCACCAGTAATCGGGTCGAAGATCTCTGTACATCTTCGTCGCCCCTAGATATATGGAGAACCGAGACTTGTGGGCCTCATCCATCAATAGCTGCCGTACTCCACCCCAGTACGGTACCCAGACTCTCCCATGCAGGGTCAACAATCCTCGGCTATCGTAATCAAACGAAGCTACTCAGCCCACAATCCTCTCACACTTCTGGCGCTCCTCCTTCAGGCCCTCAACCTGTGCCTCTCGAATCTGCTCCAATAGTGGGGTAATCACTTTCATCCTTAGACAGACATCTCGGATCGGGGCCGCTACCGCCTTGCGGCTCAGGGCGTCGGCCACTACGTTAGCCTTGCCCGGGTGGTAAAGGATCTCACAGTCGTAATCCTTAACCACGTCTAACCACCGACAATGCCTCATGTTCAGGCTCGATTGATCCATGAGGTACCTCAGACTCTTGTGGTCCGTGTAAATAGTACAACGGACCCTGTAGAGGTAATGTCGCCAAATCTTGAGGGCGAACACCACCGCCCCCAGCTCCAAATTCTGCGTCGGATAGTTAGCCTCGTGAGGCTTTAACTGTCGCGAGGCATAAGCTATCACATGCCCCCGTTACATCAACACTGCTCCCATACCTGTGATCGAGGCGTCACAGTAGACCACGAAGTTATCTACTCCCTCTGGAAGGGTGAGAATCGGCGCCTCACACAGTCACTGCCTGAGCGTCTTGAAGGCTGTCTGCTGCTCAGGACCCCATCAAAACACCACCGACTTCTTAGTCAGTCGGGTCAACGGAATTGCTATCTTGGAGAACTCCTGGATAAATCTCCTGTAATACCCTGCCAAACCCAGGAAGCTCTGAATCTCAGATGGAGACCTCGGGACCTCCCACTGCATCACGGCCTCTATCTTGGGCGGATCAACTAGTATACCCTTCTGGTTGACAAGGTGTAACGCCCGTGTTTCTGGGTCAGGCATTAATGATGATGTGATAGTCTAGGTTAACCTTTGTAACCCATTATGAAATAATAGAAGTGTATTATTTGAGTATTGTGTGTTTTGTGCTTAATTGTGTGTCTTAATTTAATTAAGGTTAAGAATAAGCGTCAAAATGAAATGTTAGATAAACCCGATATCTATGAAGGAGGTGGTAGTGGTCGTGACGAGGTTTCCGAATATATAAAGAATGCTGAAATCTGAGTTATAACGAAGCAGTTATGACCTGTCGAAGTTTCGCGACAGAACCGGCACGACGGTGAATGACGTAAAATATGAATTTAAGATAAAGCGATATTTAGCCTTAGTAATATAAATGAAAGTCTTAGAGTTCGTTAAACCGAGAGCGTGCATAAAAAGAACGTCTAAATCTGACTTCGTATGAGGAAGTTATGATTTTTCGAAGTTTCGACTTAGCGGTATGCAGCCCGAATACTCAAATTTAAGATCGAGTGGTTTCTAGCCGAAACTTTCTAAATGAGAATTGAAGATCCCATCTATAGTAGTCCAACGGTGAAAAGACAGACGAAAACGGACGTCAGACGAAGAAGTTATGGATTTATAACGGAGTTTTCCTGTCCCGGCCTACTAAAAATAATATAATAATAATATAATAAAAATAAAGTCAAAATTAGCCGACGGAGTCTAAATGAGAGTTGTAGAGCATAGTTTCACCTACGTGTCGATATAAAGAACGTCGAAAACAAAGCTCGTATGCGAAAGTTATAAATTTCTGAAGTTCGGGGTGCGAACCCCGATACTGTGTCAGAGTTCACGACGTGAATACAGTGTTCAGACGTGAACTCAGTGATTTGACCTCTCAGAGCCTGTCAGACGCAACCTGTGATGACGCATGCAGTGACGAGTAAGTTCACGACGTGAGAACTTAAAATTCACGACGTGAGAGCTGAAAAATGGCCCTATAAATAGAATTCAAGGGTCAGCCGATTTTGGTTGCTCCTCCCTTACTCTCTCACTCCCGATACCCTCTCTAAGCCCTATTTTAACCCCCCGAAGACCCGGTATCATCCCGAGACCCGAAGCGATTCCCGAAGCCCGAAGATCCCGAGAAGAAAAGAGTTTCCGAGCCAAAGCTCTGCTTGCGAGAAGCCCGGTGTGTGAAGATATCCCGGTTTCATAGAAGAACTTCTACTCTTAGAGCCGTAGTGCTGTCCGATCATCTTCTGATCAAGTGAGTGTGTAGTTACTTTCTTCTAACACATAATTTGAAGTATTTGATACGAAATACGTGTTATGTGTATATGTTTATATGTGTGAATGTATATTCACTTTCTTCTATCTCATAGATATGATTTATTCTCTATGAAATACGTGTTATGTGTATGTGTCTCATCTGTTGTTTGGAATATGTATTGAATGAGAATGCTATACAGGTTTTAAACTATGTATAAAAATATATATTTTTATCTACTAATATGTTGGGTAGAACATGGGTAGATAGTTGATGTGTGATAAATAGATGAGAGGCCTCGATGTTGTTGTTGTTGATCTAGTTATCCAGCGGAATATGGATAATGACCACAGACACTTTCTAGACAGTCCTGTGGAACGCTAGCAGGCTCATAACCTGTAGGTGTTGTGAACGATGTGTTCACTGGTGTACTCTATCCCCCTCATGGTTGCCTTTAGGACATCTATTGTTGAGGAAACCCCTTACAGTAATGTCCGTCCCGATGAAAAATCCTAGATTAGGTCCCTTGAGATAGATGTTGTTTTAGGGACGTAAAGTGAGGATAACGGGAATGGGTAATCGGGTTATTGTTGGTTGGTGAAATTAAATATAATTATTTATTGTGGGTTGAAAACCCTATATGCTCACCAGGCTCCCAAGCCTGACCCGCTCAGTTTTGTTGTATTACAGGTAGTGGCGCGAGAGCATAAGTTGGATGACTTATCAAGATCTTTTGATATTAGACCAGTTGTTATATGTAACTGTTGTATGGTCTATCTTTTGTGGGTTGAAAACCCTATATACTTTTGGTCTGTTTATCGGAACATGACATCCCGAATATTGTTATATAATGAAAATGCATCTCGTGATGAAATGCTTTGATAAACTTTATTTTATCATATTTTGTTTTGGGAACAAATTCCGCAGCTCTTTTAAATCAATGGATTTACTCTGAAATTATTTTAAAAGCATAAATTAAAACGGTCTTTTCTGGCCGTGATTTTGGGGATGTCACACAAGGTGCCCCAGAAACTGCACCTCGCGCAACCAGAACTCGCACTTGGAGAACTTTACGTAAAGTCTCTCCCTCCTCAAGGTCTCTAGCACCTCCCTCAAATGCTCCTCGTACTGCTCCTCAGTCTTGGAATAAACCAAGATGTCATCAATGAATACTATTACAGACCGATCCAGCATCGGTCTGCACACGCGGTTCATGAGATCCATGAACGTGGCTGGAGCATTGGTGAGCCCAAACGGCATCACCACAAACTCGTAATGACCATAGCGGGTCCTAAAAGTGGTCTTCTGCACATCATCATCTCTGACCCGCATCTGATGGTATCCGGACCGAAGGTCAATCTTGGAGAACCAAGATGCTCCCTGTAGTTGATCGAATAAGTCATCTATCCTCGAGAGTGGGTAACGGTTCTTCATCGTTACCTTATTCAGCTCCCGGTAATCTATGTACATGCGATGCAACCCGTCCTTCTTCTTCACAAACAGGATCGGGGCTCCCCATGGTGAACTGCTCGGCCTGATGAAACCCTTGTCTAGTAGCTCCTGCAGCTGCGTAGACAACTCCTGCATCTCGGGAGGAGCCAACCGATATGGTGCCTTGGCTATCGGAGCCGCACCGGGGACCAGGTCAATCTGGAACTCAACCTGTCTCTCCGGAGGTATCCCAGGCAGATCCTCTGGGAATACATTCAGGTACTCTCGCACTACCGGTACATCATCAACCGTCATCTTACCCTTATCCCGGGTATCCATGACATAGGCGACGAATCCTGTGCAACCCTGCTGAAAGTAACGTCTCGCTCTCACCGCTGAACAGAGAACTGGTCCGTGCTGTGGCCTCTCGCCCTGAATCACTAACTCTCCCCCACTAGGAGTGTGAACCCTCACCAGCCGAAGCTCGCAATCAATCACTGCCCCGTTGGAGCTCAACCAATTCATACCCATAATAACCTTATTCCCTCGCAGGGGAATAGGTACCAAATCCACTGAGAACTGCTCATCAAATAACTGTAGTGTACAACCCTTGTGAACCCTCGCGACTCTGACAGTCCTATCATCTGCTATCTCTACATCAAGTGGGAAATCCAGCTCCCCTGGAGCTCTACTAAATCGCTTGCTAAGTGAGAGTGACACAAAAGATCGGGTAGCCCCCGAATCAAACAATACGATAGCTGATATGTTGTTCACTAGGAACGATCCTATAAACAAATACATAAACATGAGCGATAATCAAGAATAAATAAGAGATGATGGAGAAGGTACATACCAATAACCACATCAGGAGTCGATCGTGCCTTCTCTGCTGACAACTGGAAGGCTCTGCTCTTCGCCACTGGCGCCTCGGCCCGACCCTGTCGACTGTATGTAATCCTCAGAGTAGTAGGAGCGGGTGCCACCACCTGTCCTACTGATGCTAAATTCAGAAACTGGGACTTCTTGTGTCCCCTTTGATTGTAATGGAAGCAAATCTTTAGATGTTGTGGTGGTGGTAGTAGTAGTAACTGTACAATCCCTACTCATGTGCCCAGTCCCGCCGCACCTGAAGCAGCTGGAACTCCCCGCCTTGCACACCCCATCATGCAACCTGCCACACTTGCCACAACGACTGTGGCTCTGCTGTCCCCTAGACCTGTGATCAGACACCTTGGGCTATTTTCCCGAACCTGCTACGCCATACACCACCTCTGGCTTCCTCTTCCTCTCCATCTCGAGATCAATCTCCCTCTCACGGGCCCTCGCAATCATGTCTTCCAGCGTCTTGCAGCTGGAGCGGCTCACAAACTGGCGAATATCACTCTGCAACATCTTATGATATCGGGCCTTTTTCATCTCCTCGTCCGCTACATACTGCGGAACGAGAACAACCCTCTCCCTAAACTTGGTGGTAATTTCCGCCACAGTCTCTGTCATCTGGTGGAGGTCCTGAAACTCTCTAGCAAGCTGCTGCACCTCAATAACAGGTGCGAACTCGGCCATGAACCTGGTCGTGAAATCACTCCAGGTCATCGCATCTAATACTGTGTCATCACCAATGTCTCTCCCAACCTCCTCCCACCAGTCATGTGTTGGGTTATGAGCATTCTAACACTCCTAAGTGTACATGCAACCCTAAATACCTTGGATCTATGTTTTCTCTATTATGCATACAATTATGAACATCCAAGGTATTATCCTAATCTAGCATACAAAATAATAAATATAACAAGATAGAGTACATACCTCTTTGATGTAGAATGTCTTCATGAAGCTTGAGTGCCTAGTGCCCCAAGTGTGACACCTCAAATGGTTCACACAACACCAAATACACTTGGAATAACTTGAGAGAAACTTGAACACTCCTTGAAATCGTCTAGCCCTCACACTCACACATTAGTGCACGATTTCTTGAGCCATGGGATTCTTTTATATGGTGGATATTAGGGTTACACCATGTAACTCATAACTTTACCCATTCCTTATGCTCCATGGATTTTAACCTCCATGGAGTATCCATGGGTCACCCCATGGACTTAGTCCAACATAAGGAATCTTGGATCACAAGCCCACATATATAAGAATGAATGATTTACACAATCAACCCATATATTTAATTAGTCTCCTTTTGATCACTTAATTAATTCCAAATTAATTCTTGATCAATACTAATTAAATAACCTTATTAATATATTAGAACTTATAATATATTAACCAACCTTAAGTGTTATTTCTCTCATTATAGTCTATCCAAATGCATGATGCCATGCAACCCAAATGGACCATGCCGGGTCGGGTCAAGTCTTACCAATTATAGTTATGGACTTAGACATTAATCCAATAGTCTCCCACTTGGATAAGTCTAAAACTATTATTGCGTATGACTTCAGGAACCGATCAGCAATCGTAGCTCTCAAAAGCTTCTGTCGAACTCTGACCTTGTCGCTGAACTCTGACCTTTGTCAATGACTTGTCCATTAGATAAGGGATCATATATTCCTCCATTCTAGATATCATATGGACTGAGACATGGATTATCAATCATTCTCTCTGTCCATTTGTTGTTTCCCGATTTCCGATTCATGATGACTGACTGATTGAACAAATCAAATCAGTCCTGGATTGGCCAAGCACTCACATGTATCATCTTTAAATCATCGAGGGGCCCACATATATCGCTTTTATCCCGAAGGTAAAAGGAATGGATAAACTTCGACTCATATGGCTTGTTCTACTACTTGTTGAATCATACACAAAGGCACGTTTTATAACATCGAGTTACCAATGCGTTTTCGTGCAATCAATGTATAACCAACTCATAGTAACAACTCATATCTCTAGGTTTGAAGAATATAAGATATTATCGTCTCATGATCACTCGTGATAAAATCCATGAAGTGATTCAAATGAGCGCGGGTTGAATCCAATACTCAGAACTTATGAGCACTCATGAGTGTTGTAGCACCACTTTGTCCACCAACTTGGACCTCTACAAACCAACCCATGACAATCTTGATTCATATCTACTTCCAACATATGACCGACTGTGGATGGTTTGAATAACTTAATCATTCAGGAAGAGCGACTTAGTTATTCTGGAAGTCAAAACATGCAAAGTGAAACACAAGAATAAATTAATCAAATATGGTATCAAACCCTATGAATATAAATAAACACTTTTATTTATCACCATATTGATTACTCATTATTCATTGTTTCGGTTTTATCAACTTTATACTTGAATTTAAAACAATAGTTGTCCCATGCTCCAAGCATGTACACTATGTTTTCTAAACACTAGTCATGCCATACACCAAGTATGCATACTATGTTTGTCTATGATCTTTACTTTGTAAAATAGATCAATTGAACATCACTCCAATGATCCTCTTTTCACAGTCCCAAATCCTTACTGCAAATGCAAGAATTCCAAATTCATGCCATTTACTGAAATCTGTTAGATTCTAAACTTATATGCATTGATCCTCTTAATGATTATGCACAAAGTCAGAAAGACTTGACAACAATCATTACAGAGCATTCCAAAGGAGATCAGCTCCTTGGAAACATCCTTCTTTCATTAAGTTTCCTAATCTTACACAGATTGAATAATTTCTAACTTTGAAACATTTCCATATTCCATTTTGACTATCACTTCTGAACAAGAGTTGCCTCCTTACAGATTATGTCAATATGGTCCTTCCAGAATTAACATTATACTTCCAACTGTCCTTGAGCAACCAATCTTTGGTAAACCTTAGATTGTCCTCGACAATTGCTTAATCATTTTAGTCATATCCAATTCTAGACCTTTTCCCTTCATAATGCCCCAGGCATTTGGAAAATTTTAGAAAGGATGAATATAGCACATGTAATCGATCCTATATCCGAAGCATATGAGACACGATTCATGATGTCTCACATAAAGACTAAACCAGTCTTTTGCTATAATATTTCCATTTCAATTTGCCAAGTTCTCAAAATTCAGATTATGAAAAGGGATGCCGTAATCATAATCGAATTTTAGAACGCAAATAATGGACCCATATATAGAATTTCCTTATGTTGAGCCATTCCAACATGAAATTCATATATATATCCTTGATTAAATACGATTAAAATCTCAATCTAAGCTTTTAGAATTGAAATGAAGTATAATTTCCTCTCCCTTAATTATAGCAAAACAACTTTTTCAACCCCTGCAACCTCACGAATTGAAACTTTTGTTTTCTATAATTAACATTTCTAACTTGCAACCTTTGTCATAATTATCATGCTCCCACTAACATGATGATTATTAGCATAACACTTATGCTCCCACTAGCTTTGACATGTACTCAGAAATCAGCTGACTTTCTTACCAAAGTTCAGATTTCTGATACTAGATTGTTTTGATAAAACTTTATCAAAATCATACACCTCTCTTAGATAGCTCACATGTGTGTCTAAACAATTTTAGAACTATGAAAAGGGATGTCGTAATCATAGTCTCAATTGTTTAGACCTTTGCCACTTCTCACAAGTCCATGTTAGTGTGCCGGTAAACCACACACGCTCCACTAACGACTTTGAGAATGCAAATATCACAATTGCTATCTAGCTAAAATCTACTTAGTGAAAGTGTTTCCTCACCATCATTTTCATGAATCGGAGAGAAACCTTATGACACTTAGATTTAATAGTGTATGTGTTCTTATCCATGTGAATTTGTCAAAACCATAATCACAAGACAAGGTTAGTGACAAATCCAAACTCATATTGATTAAACTTGTGCAATCTTAAATTCTTGCCATTTGGCAGCTCAGGTGCCTGCCATTGCTTCCAAGTAGTTGTGCAACCAATTGAGAACTCTCAAAACTCCTATGCAAAGCCAACTTGAATAGGCACAAAAATTTCAACACGATAGGTTATAAACCTCAAGTCGTGTGCTAGTGAAGGACTTTAGGTTTTATTCTTGATTAAGTCTTGAAACTTTCAAGAGCTTTAAGACTCCCACTGTCCTCTTGACATATAAGACTCCCTTGTCAAATATTCAAGAGATAGTGCGGATTCTTTATCAAGACTAACACTTTACACAATTGGCCTAAGTTGGTCTCTGTTTTATCCAAAACATCACAACTTACCAATTTCAAATGTACAAGAGTAGATAACCTTTTACTCTTACATTTGACTAGTGTTAACAAACCCTCTTTAAGATATGTCACTCAAGTTACAATCTTGGAGTATGACTCTAAGAATTGTTTTGGAACGAAGTATGACTCATCTTTTTGATTTAACCATTTCAACAATTCATGACTCCTCTTCTTAGTCATAAGAATGCACTAAGATGACTTTAGAGGACCAATTGTGATATGGTATCTTAATCATTAAGATGATCATAAACATGATACTAAAGTACTCTCCCATCTTTTCAGATTTGAGAAACTTTTATCTTTCTGCCATACTTTGATTCTTCTTATTCGTTCTGTCTCACATTGAAACTTCTCCAATGCTACAGATTTATACTTAAACTTATAAGTATAACCATATTTACTGAACTTAAGTAAATCATGACGAATAGTCTTCTTGATCTTTTGTGGTGGACTTGACCAGTGCACAAGAATGTGTACTCGATCCCTTAGTCCTTTCCTTATTCACATAAGGAATTAGTCTTAATTTTCCAAGCTGAAAGTTCTTATTCATCATACTATACAACTTGCATGATTCCAAGTTTCGGTCCAATTGAACCTTGGGTGATGAGAATCTTTCCTTATTTGGTAATATTAGACACTACCACAACCGAAAGAATCAAATCCATTTTTCCAATATTGCTATCAATGGAATCTTATAAGCAACAACTTTTCACAAATGTCATTGTAAGGATACTTAAAATAAATAAAATCAAAACCTTTTTCTTTTATTTTAAAACTTTGCGGAAAAACTTATCCTTACAATCCATATGAAAACCTTGTTGTTATCTATTCCTAAGCAATATAAATATCATAACTCTTAAGTAATAGCCCAAAATTCTGATCACCGAACCATGCGATTGAAATCCATCTTCGCGATCAGAATCAGCATGTACTTAATAGAGTTAGACAATGGACTTTACCTGAAGTAGAGCCAAACTTATTGACTTTAACATCCTTAGGTAAATTTGGCAGCTTCGTAACCAATGCCCCTTCCTTTGGCAATAGTTACCTATGGACCCTTGATAATGGGACTATCTCAGACTTCGCCTCTCTCTTTACCATTGGGTCAACCGAGTTGACTATGGCCGATCCCTTATCATTGGGAAGAGAAAGCTTTACTGGATATCCAATGTCATCATTGTCAATGTCCATAGCGTTTTAGGAAGTTGATCTTAGCAAATAGATAAGATCATTAAGGGTATTGTCTTAGTCTGTTTCATAGGAT
This sequence comes from Lactuca virosa, assembly GCF_052849685.1. Lineage (NCBI taxonomy): Eukaryota > Viridiplantae > Streptophyta > Magnoliopsida > Asterales > Asteraceae > Lactuca > Lactuca virosa. The sequence continues at coordinate 370,686,107 of NC_136430.1, read as the reverse complement.
TCCCAAAAGAACTCACTATGTGACTTAGAAAGTAGTGGAGCCACCAACTTTCTCAAGACTTTGACACCCAACTCTCCCGGCTTGTCAATATGTGACTACATCTCCAAGATGTGATCACACCTAGACCTTGCCTTGCCAATAGGGCTTGAGTGACCTTAAACTTTTTAGGAACTTGTGGGTTAGGGAGAATAATTGGAGGAGGTGAAAGAAGTATGATATCCATGGGACATCATCTTCATTTAGGAAAGCTTGTTTCAAGAGATTTGGGAAGATCATAAATGTCTAGACCAGACATCTTTTTTTTTTGGGAGATATTCAAGATAGTTGATTTAAAGTCCTTAATATGACACCCAATATGAAATATTAAGGCTAGGACCCAACAAACTATTTTATAACTTAGAAGAGGGATGCCGTAATCCAAGCTATAAAATATTTGAAGGTAGGTGAATGACGATTCACCAATTTCCACCATGAAAAACGAAATAATTTATTAGGTTTTAATTGGATTTGAAAGTCCTAGATCTTTGATATTCATTGAACTGTTCAAAGGCATGTTTCAATCTCGAGTGTGCCCTTCAGGTTTTGTGACTGGGATGCTGAGGATCACAAAACAAGGTGTGAATAACCATGCAAATATACTTGGTACCCTTAATATTTACCCCTTAATCAGTGTGCCGGTTAACCACACACGCTCCACCGATACTATGATAAATATTAAGTTACCCTTTGCCTACCTTGTTAAGTCCAGGTTAGTGTGCCGGTTAACCACACACGCTCCACTAACGACTTAAGCAAAGTGTAAAGTGTAATTTCATGGGTTAGTACCAAATTCACATTTTCCTAAGTAACTAAGATTGGGTATTAATAAGAGTTTAGTTACTTAGTATTTATCATTAATACTTTTAATGAAAGGAGAATTATAGTCCTTGTCCTACCCGTTCGGCTAACGACCCTCCACCAGTCAAGGAAGCGGTGGGTGAGAGTGGACACCCATTAAACTGCCATTTTATAGGCAGTAACCTTATACCCCCTTATAGACCGGCTTCGTGAATGAGGCCTACTAACGGTAAGACTGACTTTACTCTTATACATATATATAAATATTATTAACTTATAATATTATAAAGTATAAGGGTTGAATTTTAACTTTTAAAATTCTAAGAGCTAACTTGGAATTAAAGTATTCATAAGTGAAAACTTTTCAAATTCCAAAACTTGAGGGCAAGTTTTGAAACTATTCAAAACTAATTAATTCCATAACTTATGAGTTTAAAGTAGTTTTAATTAAAAAAAAACTCTTCAAGTTCCATAACTTGAGGACAAGTTATGGAAGACTTTAAACTAATTAATAAAAAAAATAACTTTTTTTTATTGTAACTTATGGAACTAATTAAGGTTACACTTTTTTTTTAATTTAATGAAGAGACTCTTGAACCTCCATAACTTGAGGACAAGTTATGGAGTCATAAAACCATTTAATTAGAACTAGACTCTTCATTTTGTAACCTTTGCCAACTTTTATGAGTTTTATGATTCTTAAATGTGACTTTTCATATAACTTGAGGACAAGTTACAAAAACACACTTTGGAATCAACTCTTAGATTAAAATGGATTGAAAACAACTATTTCACACAACTTTTCTATTAATCTAAGAACCTCATAAGAACAAGATAATTCAAATCATCAATCTTCAAGAAATTAGCATGAACATACAAACTAATACAAATCTTGAAATTATGACAATTATCTTAGAAATTGGATTAGCATGAACATTACCACATCAAAAACAAGTTTATAAGTCCAAAAACATCTTAGGGTAATGTTCCTAGTCCAATTCCAGCCAAAACAATCGAATATATGCATCCAACTCGATTTTTCAGCTACTTTTGCAAGTATAACAAGAAAACAAGCCTAATCTCTGATACCACTGTTGGGTTATGAGCATTCTAACACTCCTAAGTGTACATGCAACCCTAAATACCTTGGATCTATGTTTTCTCTATTATACATACAATTATGAACATCCAAGGTATTATCCTAATCTAGCATACAAAATAATAAATATAACAAGATAGAATACATACCTCTTTGATGTAGAATGTCTTCATGAAGCTTGAGTGCCTAGTGCCCCAAGTGTGACACCTCAAATGGTTCACACAACACCAAATACACTTGGAATAACTTGAGAGAAACTTGAACACTCCTTGAAATCGTCTAGCCCTCACACTCACACATTAGTGCACGATTTCTTGAGCCATGGGATTCTTTTATATGGTGGCTATTAGGGTTACACCATGTAACTCATAACTTTAGCCATTCCTTATGCTCCATGGATTTTAACCTCCATGGAGTATCCATGGGTCACCCCATGGACTTAGTCCAACATAAGGAATCTTGGATCACAAGCCCACATATATAAGAATGAATGATTTACACAATCAACCCATATATTTAATTAGTCTCCTTTTGATCACTTAATTAATTCCAAATTAATTCTTGATCAATACTAATTAAATAACCTTATTAATATATTAGAACTTATAATATATTAACCAACCTTAAGTGTTATTTCTCTCATTATAGTCTATCCAAATGCATGATGCCATGCAACCCAAATGGACCATGCCGGGTCGGGTCAAGTCTTACCAATTATAGTTATGGACTTAGACATTAATCCAACATCATGTGCCTTGTCCTTCAGAAGACAGGACGCAAGCCTAACCTTGTCCCCCTCGGGACATCTGCTGGTGTGGAATGCGTTTGCAACATTTGCCAACCATCTGGTACTCGCAATGGGGTACCGAGCCCCATGGTAGTCGGGAGCCCCACAAGCTCTGAACTCCCTGAAAGTCAATGTGCGCGATCCCATCATGGCCGCTATCTCAGTGCGGAAAGCGCTTAGCTTCTCATCCAGAAGCTCTAAGATACCCTCCTTGACCGATCCAAAAATCACAGGACTCTGGTCTAGGATGCTGCGTGTAACCGCCGAGGAGATGAACTCCCTGGTCTGCTCATCTAACTAGCCGGCTCCAGAGCCTGAGCCCGATCCCTCTCCGGTACCTGAACTACCAACTGCTGGTCTAGGGCGTAAAACTACCATTCTGAAAACACATCATAACAATCATCAGAATACTAATATAACTGGAGGGATCACATACACTACAAGTTCCCTGGTCTTATCTCAACCTTTCTTGATTCGAGTACGGATCCTCTGCTTTCAGTAGCACGCACCCATACTACCTTCCACATCTATCTGTACTTTCCTCGAGAACTGTCTCGACTCCACTAAGTCCCTTCTACTACTATTACTACTGATCTCATACCAAACTCTTCCTAGGCTTGCCCTAGGGTAATCACCAACCCACTCTCCGCTATCAGTTGTACAAGATATCCCTGCTACCTCCCCCAAACTAGCTCATGAATACTATTACATATCACTAAGACTAGATAATTCTTCGAATGGGAGATCCTACCCTACAACGGTTGGACTCAAACAAGAGCTGCGCAGTAGAGCTAGACCTAACATTCTGAAATTATTTAATCCTCGTAATATGTAACATAACATATTCGTTTACTAGTTAGTAAAAGATAACTAAAACTCCTACAAGCACAAAGCAAGCAGCATTCGAGCATCGAGTACACATAATCAGGCATCTACTACTTTGGCTGTCATACTAACTAATATGTACTAGCATGCAGTTCTCATAAAGCTGAACACATATAACAGGCACATAAGGCATCCTTCTTAGATCCTTAGTCCTAATCTAGCATGTTGTTCTAATAAAGCTGATAATCATAACATAGCATAAACTTGTATGGGTAATTTGGGAGTAATTACTTGAGCTCGGCTGATTACATGCACCACACCTTTTCTCTTTTCAAAGTTCTTTTCTATTTTCATAATCCTTTTTGTAAAAATGATTTTCTTTTGAAAATTTCATACCACTTCCTTAGTTTGAGTTCAGACACACCCGAAAGTGTGCCCGGATCCCTCAAACCAAGGCTCTGATACCAACTTGAAACATCCCAAAAATATGACCCAAAAATTTCGTTTTCAAATTATTATTAAAATCATAAACCATCCAAAGTCATAAGAAAAATCATAAATCATGTATCATAAAACATCATAGTATCTGTCTCAAATCAAAATCTCATAACAAAACATCAGAGTAAACTCCCAGGCTGCAACTGTGATGTGTGCCATGCGATCATCCCGAGCCCTTCCCTTTACTAGTGGAAGTACCTGAAACCAAAACTGAAAACTATAAGCACGAAGCTTAGTGAGCTCCCCAAACTACCACATACCATACAGTAACACATATAACATATATTGGGCCTTGCCCACTACATCGGGCCCCTCCCGACATCGAACCGAAGTCCGACAAAAATTGGTCCCCGCCCGACATCGGACCGAAGTCCAGAATAACTTGGGCCCCGCCCGGCATCGGACCGGAGTCCGGAACAAACTGAACATAACATAAAGATGAACATATAGCATAATCTCATATACTGCATCGGGCTTGCCCGACATCGGACCGGAGTCCGGAACATATTCACATATCATAAACATGCATGAATCACGAAGACATCAAGCATACATAACTACTTCTCGGGACCGCCCAGACATCGGACCGAAGTCCGAAACTACTATCAGCTAAACGGGCCGACATTGTGGTCGTAGATCCGTTGCTACTGGAAGGAAAACTCACCTCGTCTGACTGACTGCTGAAACTCTGGGCGAGGAATCTCTGTCTGCTGCTCCGGCGACTCTCCGGCTATAATTTAATAAGGACATTTAGTCAAAAACAGATACTATTCTTAGGGTAAAATGACCATTTTGTCTCTGATCAAAGTCAACATCCTGGTCAAAGTCAACCTTTCAGGTTGACCAAACTTGCCGAGTCAGCCATGTGACTCGCCGAGTCCTAGAATTCAGAACCCTACAAATCGCGACTCGACTCGCCGAGTCACCTCTTGAATCGACGAGTCACCTCTTGACTCGACGAGTCCTTAAGCTACTTGCCATCGCGGTTTGTCGAACTGACTCGTTGAGTCTTCTTCAGACTCGCCGAGTCTTAGCATAATCAGGGAAGGGACAAGATTCTCCTACTCGCCGAGTTCCTAATCAAATCGCCGAGTTCTACGAACATCATTGGGGTTCTTCATCGGACTCATCGAGTTCCTTATGAACTCGTCGAGTCCCATGCAGATCTAACCTAGTTAGCTGGTTTCACACTTTTACATCTCCAAAATACAGATCTAGATTGTTTGCAAGGTCCATTTCTATAAAGTTGGAGACTTTATGGCTTTGCACACCTCAAATGAACCCAAACTCAATTTATAGCAATCTACTTTCATGAACATGGTCATGACTTGCATGAAAACGGGTTCAAGACTCTTTTTATGGCTCTAGAGGCCCCAAACTACAGAGAATGGGAAAAGTCTTGCAAACAATCCAAGAGAGTAGCTTTTCCTAATCAAAAGGGTCAAAAATACCCAAGAATCCACATGCAAAAGATCTAAGCTATGGCTCATCAAGATAAGAACTTTTTACCTCAGAAAGCTGCCAAAGATGAGTGTGTTCCTGGATCTAGTTCTCTTTCCCCAAGCTTTGCTAGCTCAAGCTCTTGCACCCACCTTCAAAGGCACAAAACACACTCAAAACTCAAGAGAGAGGCCCACAAACGAACTAGGGTTTTCTGGAGGCAAGGAGGCTGATAAGGGAAACCCTGAAAAGGGGTTTAAGATGTTTAAACAGGGTGCAAAACCCCGAGAATAGGGTTTCTTCCTGGCAGTCCTACTCGTCGAGTCCATGCTTGGACTCGCCGAGCAGGCTTTTTAAATCCCACGTCTTTTAAGGCATCTACTCGACGTGTTACGGCTACCAAGTCGTCGAGTGGCTCAATCATAAACACTTGAATAAATAAAGAATTGTGTACCATAAACGGGGCGTTAAAATTCTCGTTATACATAAATAAATAAAAAATACATCATATTTTTATTACAGTACATTCGTTATTTACTTATAAATAAAAAGTATGTTTAATATTTTTTTTTACAGTTTAAGTATCATTCATATGTGAATATAACATGTAATAAACTATTTACAGTTTACTTCATCTCTCGTCACATGTTATATTCACATATGAATAACACATTTATCATAACTTTGTTAAAGTTCATTTGTTATTCATGTATGAATAAGTAGTTCCAATTTTTGAAACACTTTGTCTTTTATTAACATACTACTTCTTCATATATGAATAACAAATGAGCTATAACAAAAATCTGATAAATGTTTTATTCATATATGAATGTAACATATGACAAGAGCTAATTAATACACGTTTTATTCGTATATAAATATAACATGTGATGAAAAATGATGTAAAAATATATTTTAGGTAAGAAAACTTTATTACATGTTATATTCATATATGAATGATACTTAAACTGTAAAAAAAATTAGGCATATACTTTATTCATAAATGAATAGCGAATGTACTGTAATAAAAATCTGATGCATTTTTATTCACTTATGAATAACAAGAGTTGAAACTTAAAAAAGAAATTTTATATATATATATATATATATATATATATATATATATATATATATATATATATAACTATATCGATATGGATGTCTATTTAAAAAGAAAAAAAATTTATGAACTTTGATATTTTTAAAATAATTACTCAATAAAAATATCTTCATAAAAATTAAAAATTAAAAAAAATATGTTTTTGTATATATTAAGATAATGATTAATATAGTTTAAGGAAACATGTTTGGTTTGAAAACATATGTATATCCATTGCCCATTTCCGACGATACATCCAAGTGTTTTGCGGTAAAATAAATATGTAACTGAGATTGATTCCCCCATGCATCCTTAAGCTTTTTTTCCAATTGAACCCCCCCCCCCCCCAATTCTTTCTTTCTCTCTCTCTCTCTCTCTCCATATATATATATATATATATATATATATATATATATATATATATATATATATATAGATGGTGTATTATTAAACTTTTAAGAATATGAGCTTTAAATCTAATTAATTGATTTGACTTTTAAATAATTAATATTCAAAACAATTAATATTAATAATGTTTTATAAATTAAAATATTATAATTAAGCTATTAATTAAATAATATTAATTCCTTTTATAACTTCCTTGATTTTTGAATTAGGTTTTATCTAATTACATAATTAAATGTTCAAATTTTAAGTGATTAAGATAACAATTATTATCAAGTAATTATCCTAAAATCGAAAAATGCAACTAAATCTCGGATCTGGCAGAACCCAAAAGCGCCACGTCTGGCGAAGTGGGCGTGTGGCGCCTGACGAACCGTGGGGTTTTTTTTTCATTTTTGATTTGATTTCATATATGAACATATAATTGAAAGAAACCTAGGCTCTGATACCACTAATGAGTTTTCTAGGTTACAAATTAATTAATTTCACATCAGAAACATCACAAAATCTAATTTATGGGCACATGCAACCAAGAGATCTACGTCTTTTCTCATTATAGCAACATACCTATGAAACAATCATATAAACTAGGTATAATCAAAATCAATGGATTGGTGATGTAATAATTTCTTATATCAAATTATATTTAAAGTTACACTTATTTTCACCGAAATCACTACACAATTAGGCAAGTATACCAATTCGTTTTGTAATCCAAAATTAGTAAATACGAGTTGTCGAACAATAAGGGAACGAGAATGATTCTTCACAAATTATCTACTACTAAATAAAGAAATTAAAAAGGGAGGATTCTGATTTTGCAAGTTTAGTTCACTTAAAACTTTACTTAATTAACTAAAAAAATTTACCAAAGAAATCCAGAGAAACGATTCTAGAAGGTAATAATTAAAGAGAACTTTCATTTAGGTTTGATTAGCTAATTCACTATGACTGATTCATATGACAGTGCAGTGGGTTTAATTTCGTTGGTTACCGATTCCTAATGTTACAGGTAATAATGGTCATATTCCCTACGCTATGATTTAGTATAATTATAAACTCAGTGATTAGGTGAACAAATAATTAAACAAACCAGCTTTTATTTCGAATTATACTAGACTTCAATTGTAAACTGTCATTAATGGTCACAACTTCAGTTTAATATGTGAATGGTCATTACACTGTGACATCCCCAAATTCACGGTCATTTTAAAAATTTTATTTATGCCTATTAAAAATCAGAGTATCCATTTTAAAGAAATATGTTGTGGAATTTGTTCCAAGAAAACATGATAAATATATTATCAAAGCATTTCCGAAGAAATGTATTTTGTTTATATTAAAACATTGGGATGTCATCGTCAAATAAACAGAGTAAGTCAGGTTGGGAAACCTGGTGAGTACATAGGGTTTTCAGACCACAATAATATAGTTAATTTGTTTCTTAGCATACTTCATGCCAAACAGTTAACCCGATTACCCATCCCCATTATCTTTATTTATTCTCCCCTAAGGGTCATCTCCTATTGCGTGTTTACCTCTCATCGCCTTACATCGTATTTCCTTATATGTTTGTTCCTAAGGACTTTTCCTAAGGATCATCGTCTACATCGCATAGACAGTACTGATTCGGGGATTACTTCCCCAATACGTGTCCAATAAGGGTTAGAGTAACATCGCATGAATACGTAGTTACTACATCGCCTGAACTCGTAATTCATCACCTATAGGTTATGAGCCTGCCGGTGTTTCCATATTACTTGTTTAGATTAGTCAGTGGTCGCCATCTATACTCTGGTAGATGACTACATTGCAACATCGCAACATCCCAGGTCAAGGTTATGACATCACCTAATCATCTTTTATCTCGTATCACCTATTCATCATCACATATCTATCATCACCTAGTTATCATCACCTTTCTATCATCACCTATCTCTCATCACCCGACGCTACCCAATACATATATGTAAGTATATAATACTTATACGATTAAATCAGTTAAACATCATCATATTATATCTTATCTAACACATAATATTCACGACATAGATAATAAGCACATAAGCATGTAATCATCCAGATACTTCATATATATGTGTAAGATGAAAGTAACTATGCACTCACTTGTTAAAGTGATGACTCGAAATTCGGGCAGCGCTTCGCTTCTAACAATCGTCTTTTCCTTCGACGAAACCTAACATTATTATCACTAGGTTTTTAGTCAAATTTTTATTGCGACTAATTATAATATATTCATCATTAACTCACAATCTACTTTCATGATCTATCAAGTAGGTGTTGGATCTATATGCCCAAGAATCATTATGGAGTGATATTGCTAATAACATATGATCCTATAGGGTCACATCTTTATCAAGTTGGTACATTTTGTATATTTATTATTAATATGATTATTAATAAATAATATCAATTCTTTTATTTAAATTAGGGAATAATTATTATTTTGTGAAAATAATAATTATAAGAGAGTATTACTAGTTACTATTTCATATGGTATGAATTAATAAGTCATGCGCAACATTTTAGACTAGTTGGATTCTTTTGTCTTTTACCTAAAGACAAAGTTTATATTTTATAAACTTGGAGTTTATAAAAAATAAAGAATCTTTCTTATAAAAGATGACATGGCCGAAAGTTGGTAAAGGTGTGGGAGGTTGCTTGTCAACCTTCCACCTTTTGTCTCCCATGCTTCTAAAGGCTACCATTACTTTAGATTATTTTAATGGTTAGGCCTTACCTTTCATGGACTATATAAGAGTGTCTTATAAATGAGAAATGTGCAAGTTTTGGTCTTAGTTCCTCTCTTGAAGCACATGGCCGAAACTCTCTCTTCTTTTCCTCCTCTCTCTCTTTTGAAGTTAGTTTGGTGGTTTAGAAGACCTCTTCACTTGTTCCCTTTAGTGCTTATTTGAGTTAAGCACTTAAAGGCTTAAGACACTCAATAATACAAAAAGGAACTAGCATTCCAAGTGCCTTACTCTTGATGGTGGATACTTGTAGAGAAATCATACACTTTCATTTTTGCTATTTTTATCAACACCCCAAAACCAAGTGGCTTCAAAGGCTTCAAAGGTTATCTCTAAAACATCCTATGGTTGTTTTTATTTCATTCTAACCTCTATAAATGGATCCATGATGGTTTTTTTTATTATGACCTAAAAATAAACTTGTTATATTTAAAGTCTTTCGTTCCCGTTTTTTATGAAAAAAAAACTTTTATTTCGTATCAAAACCCAACAGTAACGAACAACCAGGTAGGATCATATTGGAGGTAGGGTCCATTTGGTATACGAAGTATACTGTTTGGAAATCCCATTTTAAACACCTTACTAAGTCACAGCCTAGACATCATCCCTGTAAGTAGATCAATCAGTATAACGACTTGAAATCATTGATAAATCTTGTTTATAGGTTCATAGTAACGATAATGAACTTAAACATAAGTTATACTTAAAGTAGGGTAAGCATAACTCACTTACAAGGAAGTTTAGTGAGGAACCGGGATCTGGGCGGGTAGAACTTCTGAGCCAAAAGCTCTTCTTATCGGGGCTTTCTGGGGCTCCGGGACTCGCTTCTAACACCTAGGAGGTGCTAGGAAAGGCTTAGAGGGTTTGGGAGTGTTTGGAAGAGAATGGGTTAGAAGGTGTTAACAAATGAAGTGATTTGCGCCTCTATTTTGTAGCCTATCTGAAGGCCGTACGTTGGGCGTACTAGATGGGTATGCTAGGCGTACTCATGCCATGTGTCACCATCTAGTGGCAAGGCGTGGGGAGGAATCAGTGGCTCAGATTGTGCCACGTGTCATTCGCAGATTACTCCAAAAACTAATTATCTTCTAAAATCCGTAACTTTAGCATACGAGCTCCATTTTTGACGTTCTTTATATCCACGCGTAGGTATTGACAGGATCTACAACTTTCATTTAGACTATGTCGGCTAATTTCAAATTTATTTTTAAAGTTATATTTTAACAGGCTTAGACAATTAAAGTCCGTTAAAAATTCATAACTTTGTCAGCCGACGTCCGTTTTTGACTGTCTTTATATCGTTGAGCTCCTATTAATGAGATATTCAATTCTCATTTAGGTTGTATCGGCTAAAAATAGATCGATCTAAAAGTCGATTTCCGGGCTGTGTACTGTTACGCTAAATCTTAGAAAAATCATAACCTCCTCAAACGAAGTCAGATTTGGACGTTCTTTTTATGTATGTTTTCGGTTTAACATATACTACGACTTTTGTTTAGATTTCTAAGGCTAAAATGTATTTTGTCAAAAATTCACTTTTTATGTTACGCGGCGTTGTGCCGGTTTTGTTGTAAAACTTTGACGGGTCATAACTTCTTCGTTATAAGTCGGATTTCAACGTTCTTTATATGTACAAAATCCTTGTGACATATACTATACTTTGGTTAATATTATTTATTCTAAATAATCTTCTATAAAAAATCATTCTTAACAATTATTGTCTCTAAATTGACCAGCCCGAATTTGCGGGCGTTACATACATATGCTTACACATTAAAGTTACCAAATTTTCTATTTAACCCTAGGCTTATGGTCAAATTCCTAGTCATACAAAACCTAATGTTCATAGAATTCATATGATTCAATCAAGTCAAGATAGAATGGTCATCTCACCCTAACAATGCTCAAAAATAAACAGAAAAGATTAAACTTCAACACACAAGGATCTTTATCAAGCTAATATAATAAATAACAAACCAATTAAATCCGTAATCATAGAATCACACCATAGTTTCAAAGCTTTTCTACCCTAAACGAAAGTTGAGATTTTTACCCTACTATCATAGCAGTAAAAACATTAAAACAAAACAAACTATCATCCACATGATTAAAAACAAGCTAACCAAGTTATTAATTGTAATTATGCTAATGATCTCTTTCGATATTCCTTCTCCAATAGATTCTGACTTCTAAGGCTTCTAGTAAGGTTCTCCTGTCGTTCTTCTCTGAATTAGGGTTGTACCTCTCTAAAAAAATCCGCCCTTGGCCTAATAATGTGTCCTTTATATAGAAGAAAAACTTTCCAAAAACTAGCCACCACGTCGTGGCCAAATGTGCGCCACGTCGTGGGCAACGTTTCCAAATCGTAGTCGGCAAGGAAATTTTCTTTGATCGAGAATATTCTTGGCGCCACAGTGTGGGAAAGAGCTTAACACGCCACGGTTGTCCTCCAGGAACACGCTTTTGAAGCTTCTTTTCTTTTTAATTCATATTCCAACCTTCAACTTCTTGCTTTGTATAGTTTTAATGGCTTTTCTTGAAAATGCCTTCTTTTTACTACAAAAATAGAACTTATACTCATAAGTACCAAATATCTTTATATTTACCCAAATTATAGCTCAAAATGTATTTAAATACCACATAAATAAATGTGTGTGTGTGTGTATATATATATATATATATATATATATATATATATATATGGTAATATCAAAATACCCCACACTTGTTTTTTTATTGTCTCCAATCAAAACTTATTTCAACACATCATAGCCAAAACATCACTCACCAATATTGTAGAAAACAATCCAATTTGAACCCACTGATTACGCCTTGTTTCAATGCATGTATTTGTGTCTAAAGAAATCATAAATACTTCCCAAGCCCTAAATACTCACAATCGTCATAAACGCTTCCCACTTATTTTGAACAACATTCCTTTATGCATCCCTCCGAATATATTATGTGACATCCCTATTTTCACGGCCAGAAAAGACCGATTTGTTTATGTTTTGTTTGAAAATCAGAGTAACCTTTTAAAGAAAAATGTTGCGGAATTTGTTCCCAGAAAAACATGATAAATACATTATCAAAGCATTTCTGAAGAAATGTATTTTATTCATTTTAAAACATTGGGATGTTATTGTCAATACAGAAACATAAGCATAAACAGACCTTACGTTGTTTTACACTAGTGATTCACATCTTCTTTAATCACTCAGTGTAATATAGTCTCGTATCGAAACTTATGATACAAATAATCTGAGTGGGTCAGGTTGGGAAACTTGGTGAGCACATAGGGTTTTCAACCCACAATAATATAGTTATTATGTTTAAACATCAAACAATCAACCCAATTACCCATCCTCATTATCTTCTTTACTCTTTAGGTTCTACCCTGAGAATCAGCTATTCTTCGTTCATTCATTCCTAAGGATTATCCTAAGGAATAGGCACGGAGTCCATCGTCGCCAGGGTTTATACAATAGGCACTAAGTCCATAGTCGCCATGGCTTATACAATAGGCACTAACTCCATAGTCGCCAATGTTTATATAATAGGCACTAAGTCCATAGTCGCCAGTGTTTACTTATATCCTCTTTCATCCCTCCTCATTCATCTACCCATGTTTTACCCAACATATTCGTAGATATAAAATACATATACAGTTTAACTCATTTAAAACATGTATAAAATCGTTCATTCAGCATAGACAACAAGTATTCAAATAATACGCACACATAGCACGTAATTTATATAAAATACTTCATATATGAAAGTAACTATGCTCTCACTTGTTAAAGTGACGACTCGAAATTCGAGCAGCGTTTCGCTTCTAGCAATTGTCTTTTCCTTTGACGTAATCTAGCATTATTATCACTAAATCTTAGTCTAATATTTATTGCGACTAATTATTAGTCTAGATTCATCATTAAATCAAAGTCTACTTTCATGATCTATCAAGTAAGGAACAACCAGGTAGGATCATATCGGAGGTAGGGTCCGTTTGGTATACGAAGTATACTGTTTGGAAATCCCACTTTAAATACCTCACTAAATCACAGCCTAGACATCATCCCCGTAAGTAGATCAATCATTATAATGACTTTGAATCACTGATAAATCTTATTTTATAGGTTCATAATAACGATATTATATTTAAATATAAGTTATATTTAAAGTAGGGTAGACGTATCTCACTTACAACGGGTTTTCTTAAAAACCGGGCTCCGCTGGAGCAGAGCTTCTGAGTCGAAGAGCTCTTTTTCTCGGAGCCTTCAGGCGCTCCGGGGCTTTCTTCAAGCGCTAGGCGGGTTTCCTAGGGCTTTAGGGGTGGGGGGGGGGGGGTTGGGGGAGTTAGAGAGTGTGTAGAGAGAGAAAGAATATGGTAAAGGTGTGAGGAATGAAGGCACCTTGGCACCTCTATTTATAGCTGAAATATGGCTCAACTTGTCGATTTGGGCCTCCAACTCGTCGGGTTGGTGCCACATGTCACCATTCTGGTGGCAAAACGTGGGTGGCCTATATTGTGCCACGTCACCCCTTTTGCAGCAGCACCCTGCCGGCTTCTAAACCCCGTAACTTTCACATACGAGCTCCGTTTTCAACATTCTTTATATACACGCGTAGGTATTGAAAATATCTACAACTCTCCTTTTGACTCCATTGGCTAATTCTCGACCGATTTTAAATTTAACAGTATGAGAAGATTATATTGTTAAACGACCGTGTAAAATTCATAACTTTTACATACGGACTTCGTTTTCGTCTGTCTTTTTATCGTTGAGCTCATATTAATGAGATATTCAATTCTTATTTAGGTTGCATTGGCCAAAAATTGATCGATCTAAAATTCGAATTTCGGGCTGTGCACTGTTATGCCAAATCTTAGAAAAATCATAACTTCCTCATACGAAGTCAGATCTGGGCGTTCTTTTTATGCACACTCTCGATTTAATGTATACTACAATTTTAATTTAGATCTCTAAGGCTAAAAAGTAATTTATCAAAAATTCACTTTTTACGTTACGCGGTGTCGTGCCAGTTTAGCCGTAAAACTTCGACGGGCCATAACTTATTCGTTATAACTCGGATTTCGGCGTTCGTTATATGTACGGAACCCTTGTAACATATAATATAACTTGGTTAATATTATTCATTCTAAATAATATTCCATCAAAAAGTCATATTTTCACGTTTATTGTCTCTAAATTGACTAGCCCGAATATGCGGGCGTTACATATTATCAGAAAACTTTCTTGACCTCTAGGTAATTTTTGGCTAAGTCCCCAAGCATACATTGGTAAAATAACCTAGAAAGAAAAATTAAAACTTTGAATAATATGCCTTCCGCTTTTTTAAATTTTCCTTATTCTTTACTTTCTTCAACTTGAATCTTCGATATTTATAACTGTTGAACGTTTCTTCATAATTCTTGATCTTCACACTTTGTAAGTTCTTATTCACTCAACAAACTTTGACAACTTTTTTTTTTATCACAAATCATTTTTTTCACTCAAAACTAAAAACCTAAAAATAAAAACATATGCTTAAGCAAGTGAACTTATCTATAAGTCCCAAAAATTATAAGTGGAATTTTTTCTTTTTAATTAGTCAAGAAACCATTCATTCATAAAGAAAATTCCATTAGAGTATAAAACATGTCATATAATCATCCGAATACAAAACGAGCTCATAATATGCGAAACACTGGTAGATACAGTGCGATCACGTCGGGCCCTTCCCCTTCAAACCAGAAGTACTTGAAACCATAAACATAGAATTGTAAGCACAAGTCTTAGTGAGTTTCCCCAAAATACCCCATACTAAACATACATAACAACATGAAGAGAAACCATGTCTATTTAACCCCCGATTCCATTTCGACTCTTTCGGTATCTTTCAACCGGGACGGGTCTATTTCACCCCTGAGTCTAATTTAACTCCTTCGTTATCTTTCAACCGGTACTGGTCTATTTCACCCTGGGTCTATTTCAACTCCTTCGGTATCTTTCAACTGGTACGGGTCTATTTCACCCCTATATCTAAGCATACAATCATATTAGCAAGAATCACAAACACAGCAAACGCATACAAGCATAACAACAACTATCACAAAGACAACTATCATCCTACAACCATAATCTAGTGGGCCGACAGTTGTGCCTTCGACCCACAAGTAAAGTGAAGAGACTCACATCTCTGTCGATACTCAGTTGTTGCTGCTCTCACTGCCAGAAATACCGAGGCTACGTTTAATCTATACCATTACACAAGGTAAACCCTCAGCTCTTCTTTCAAAACTAGGAATTTGACCAAAAATCAACTCAAGTCAAAAGTCAACGGTCAACATTGTCTTTAGTCAACCGCCATGCCGTGGCCTTTCTTGGACACGCCGTGTCCCTCATACGATCGACGGACGGGCATTTCCCAATCGTCACATCGTGGCAATCTAAGGCCACACCGGGGCATTGGGTTTCCAACAACTTAATGGGTTAAGCCAATTTCTTTGATTCCAAGAGCTCCTAAGCTCAGATCTGGTCTGACACATGGTCTAGAAGGATAAAGTTGGGGTTTCCAACTTTATCCATTAGAACCACCCCAAATGTCAAAATCCCAAACCCTAGGTCCAAATAAGGTTAAATGCCACAATGTTTTAACTATTAAGCCCTTATTCCGAAAAGGTCCTTCACCCACCCACTCCAGAAATGTTCCTAGTACCAGATCTAGCATAAAGATGGGTGCTTTATAGCCATGCATGTCCAACGCATTCCTTGAAGCTATATTGGGTCCAAAATATGGGTTTTTGATAAAATTCTCATGCATGGCTCAAAGACTTAAATATACTTCAAATCCAAACCACAATCATACTAAATGTTCCAAAGATTCAGAAAGTTGCAATCTTTATGAAGTCTCACCATTCCAACTATCATAAACATGAAGATTAAGGGATAAAACTCAAGATCTAGCAATTTAGCATGATAAAAATCGAGTCTTAGACACTTACAAAGGTCCAGAAGAGTGCTAGGGTAAAGCATGGAGACTTGCTTGCTGGATCTTAACTTCATCTTCTTCCTTGTCTCTTACAAACTTCCAAGAACAACAAAAATGGGCTTCAATAATGGAGAAAAGAGGTTGGGGTTTTCTTTAGAGCTTTAGGAGGTTAATGGAGGCTGAGGGCGAGCAAATCCTAGCCTCCTCGTTTCTTTAAATAAAGGTTCAACCCAGAAATCTAGGGTTTCATTAAAATCACATGACACGTCGTGGCCCTTATGGACACGCTGTGGCTGGTCATTAAACCTCGCGGCCAAGAAAACAATCGCCACGTCGTGGTGAAGGTCCACCACGTCGTGGCCACCCAAAAATGAAATCCAACTTTAACATATTAGCTCATAGCTAACATTGGTGTTACATTAACTTCAACCCTTATTGGTTAAAGATATTAGTCTAAAATGCAATGACTATATAAGCTTTCATGGATACATTTCTAGTACACAATGTTAAACTTTTTATGTCCCTCAAACTACACAAAGTCGCGTTTTTGTCCCATTATTTCATTAGAACTGGAAAGCCACAAATACACTATAACATATTGGCTCAACTAAATCTTAGAGCTCGCATCGAACCATCCCACACAACACTAGAAAACTAGTCCTAACGCGGCAATATCAAAATTTTAAAAATGTAATATACTTTCTAAATTAGACTATTTTTGCAAGTCTAATTTTATTCTTTTTCTAAAATTTTTAAAGCTAGCATAAAAAACTCCTTAATAATTAAAATCCTTTTTCGACCCCTACCCCACACTTATTTAATACAATGCCCTCATTGTATGCAGAAAGCAAAGTAAAACAGAAAGTAACAAAGGATAGATCCTTATGTGTTAAGGTTTTAATCTAGTCGTTTATTCATTATGCTTAATTGATAAAGATCCTTATGTGTTAAGGTTTCAATCTTTTCTGTTTATTGATGAGTGTTGTTAGAATTAGATTTTCTATTTGATCTTGACGTGCTTGAATCTTATGATTTTATGAAGTATAAAGTTGTAAGACTAGGGCTTTGACCAAAAACCTAGGGTTAAATAGATAATTTGGTAACTTCAATGTGTGAGTTAATATATGATGAACATTCATATATAAAATTGGTATTCACTATCATTCATACCAGTTTAGCATTCAAGTCTTGCATAATTCGAACTGAACACTAGTTTATTTGATTATTTGTCCACTTGATCACTGAATATCTAGTCTTAAATCAAAGGATTAGTAATTTGATCATTATTGCTAGTCATTTTAGGAATCGGTAATCGACAAGATTAAATCCATTGCACTACCCATAAATCAACCTAGGGAATAGGTGAATCGAATCTAAACAGAAGTACTGTTTAAATCTTGTTTTCAAAACCGTTATCTGCTTTGTCTTTAGTTTAATTACTTGTTTGTTTTAAAGTATTTCAAAAGCTTATTGTTATTAAGTTTTCTGAACTTGCAAAATCAGAACAACCCTCACTTTTACTTTATTTAATTAGTTGACTTTTAGTAGATCTTTTTAATCTGAAATCATTCCCATCCCCTAAGTGTTCGACAATCTTTTTCTTACCTAAAACTATATTATTTCGCGAATAGGTACACTGTCTAATTGTGTTTTAAAACTGGTTTAGATTAGATGGGATATATAAATTAAAAACTAGTAAATAAAATATGTATCAGAGGGGTAGGCGGGTAAAAGAGAGGATATGAACAATGGTTAATGTCATAATAAGGTAACAAACTATCTAAAGTATTTTAAAAATATCATAAAACTAAAAAATGTCATCAAAAGGTAACAAATTTTAACTTTTGTTTTTAAAATACCATTATGATCTGCAACTGCCTTTTCTTCCGGTCACAATGGTATTTTAAACACAAAAATGATAGTTGTACCTGTTTTTCTTTTTTAGTTCAATGGTATGTTTAAAACATTTTAGATAGTTCGTTACCTTTTCATAGTTTTTTAAGTTCACAACTTGATCATCATCATATATATATATATATATATATATATATATATATATATATATATATATATATATATATAACGCTTGTCTATTATCTAAAAACACAAGAAATTGAGTAAATTACACGATTCGTCCCTGATGCAAGTGTCAAATTGCACGTTTGATCCTTATTTTCAAAAATTAACTCGGACCGTCCTTTATATTGTTATAAATTACACGCTTCGTCCCTAACAGACATAAAATGACTATAATGCCCTTTTCTATTTCTTTTTCATTTATTTTTCAGATTCCTGATTATTTTTTATTATCAAAAAATGTTTTAATTAAGCTTGTGGGTCCCACCCCACCCCCTTTTGCACCATTTCCCTTTTCTTTTCATCTACGATCCTGAACACCACCACGTTTACATCTTCTCCACTCTACTAAGACAACCTTCGCCCGGAAAAAACCTTCATCTCCACCATAAAACATCCTTCTGTCATTATCAATCAAACAACAACTTGAACCAGCCACACAATCAAACCCTTACCTGCACCACTTACTCATCCTTCCTCTTTACCGCCAATTGCAAAGCAAATCGCTCAGAACTTGATGCTCAAAATCAAAACAGAAATAACTCAAAACCGAGTCAGATTCAAGTAAATATTATCGTCAAGAAGCTGAAGCTAAAAAACGAAATCACTCAATACAAAAACTGAAATCGAACTTGAAGGTCAATGTCAAAAGTAAAATTAAACCTAAAACCTAAATTCAAACTGATACTTGAATTCAATCATGGAACTCAAAATGTAAGCTAAAATCAAATTGCAAATCAAACTTGAAATCAAACCCACAATCGAACCTGAAAATCAAACCCACAATCGAGATAGGGGAATGAGACGAGAAGAAGATATGTAAAGAAAAAGGAAGGGAATCAGCATAACTGCTACTGGTGGTGCGGTGGTGGTGCCTCTCTTGACGGCGCAATGGTGCCTCTCTTCACCTGAAATAGCCCAAACATCTAGAATTTGTTCAAAGGGACAGAAATTCCAGGGATGAATACAATGTTTTAGGGCGTATACGTTTCTGATATTTGAAGTTTGTAAGGTTTTGTAGCTTGGACGTTTCCGGCGGCAACATAGTGTTGCAGGTGGGTGTTGTGAGAAGAGAGGAAGGAGAAGAAGCTCTTTTGCGTTTGACGGGAGAAAGTTGAAGAGGGTAAGGATGTAAGGTATAAAAGGGGGTTGTCCCACTTCCATTTCTTTTTCAATAAAAAACTCAAAAAACAATAAACAATTGCAAAATAAATCAAAAAGAAATAGTAAAGGACAATATAGTCATTTCACGTATGGCGACGACGAAACGTGTAAATTTTCACGATATAAGGGACGGTCCGAGTTAATTTTTGAAAATAGGGACCAAACGTACAATTTGACACTAACACCAGGGACGAATCGTGTAATTTACTCCAAGAAATTTATTAAGTTTGTTATATTAATAACTACATGATCAATCTATTTTTCATATAAAATATTACGTTATATCAGTAACAATTTAATAAATACTATATTCATTAAACTATGAATATTGTAACAAATTTTTGTTTTGCATGAAAAAATATATCGATATTAATAATTAATTACAGAGTACACAAATTATTAATTTTTATATGTTTGGTTGTTTTTAAAACAATAAAAAAGATTACAAAATAAAAATATTAATTAGCTCTTTTTGTTTGATCTACTTGCACCTTGTATTTATGTGGATCTATTCTTTTGATGAAACAAGTTCAAATGCAAATGGATTCTCATGTACTCAAGGGAATATCATCAACACAATATCCTTAATCATGTTACATATTTTATTGTTTAAAAAATAACTAAACATATTAAAAAGTAATAAGTTTTATATAAAGATTAATATTTATATATTTCCAAACAAAAACATTGATTTTACAACATTCACTGTTTAGCAATAATGGTTTTTATTAAAATATGAGTGTTGTAACATAGTATTTTATCTTTTTATAAATATATATTTATGTATAATTATTAATATTACAAAATTAATAAATTAATGTATTTTAGATAATAAAAAAGTGTTAAAAATGAAAAAAATGAAAAAAAATGTGATTATCAAAAGCTAAAAAGGTATAAACAACTAACGAACTATATAAAATTTTTTAAAAATATCATTGAACTAAAAAATGCATGAATAGGTAACAAACTATCATTTTTGTTTTAAAATACAATTATGATCGGGATAAAAGGGTTATTATAGGTCATAATTGTATTTTAAAAACAAAAATTAAAATTTGTTCTATTTTTACGACTTTTGTAGTTTAGTCATATTTTTATAACAATTTAGATAGTGCTTAACATATTATGACATTAACCCTAAGAATAAATAAGTTCTTAGGGAATGGAAGAAAGATATGAACGATTGGTAATTGTAGTTGAAAGGAACTAGTAACTTTGTGAGAGACTTTATATATATATATATATATATATATATATATATATATATATATATATATATATATATATATATATATATATATATATATATATAATATTTTAATTATCAATTTACAATGATATTATTATGTTTAGAGTAAAGGTGTTAGAGGGAGAGTAGCCGACTTCTTCAACATTTATCTTGACCATACATCACACGCTCAAAATTATATGTCTTCATATTTTAATAAAATAATAAGTTTATTTTTCTTTTACCATATGTCATCCTCTAATTAATGTTATGTCAGTTATCAACTTATTGATTCTTAGTTTCAAATTTTAAATTTTAAATTTTAAATTTACCACTCTAATTATATTAAATTAATAACATTATAATAAATAATAAAATAAAATTAATACAAATTATAAGATCACGTATTTATTAAAATCAACGATTATAACTTTATATAACTAAAAAAATATATCTTAACAGATAATTTATCTAAAATAATTTATTAATAATTTTGAGTTTTTACTATGAAAATTTAATTAATTTTATAACCGTGGTTTCCACAGGTTATAAACTAGTAGATTATATAAGGAATAAATGTTCAAAAAAAGATCTCCTAAGCCTTAGGATCAACAAATTAGTCTTACACACAAAGTTATGTATATGTGTTGATCAAGGAGTTTTATCAATTTTGAAGACTTTGTGCCAAAAATAAAAATAGATCCATAAATATAATTTATTTTATATATAAACTAAATTCGTTAATATTATGATAAGTCTGATAAATGTTATAAAAATAATTAAAACAAAAGAATGATAATACTATATATAATCTTATATAGTTATATGATTTGTGAGACTTTTCTATCATTTGTCTTATCACTGTTTATAATTAATGTACTTCAATATATCATTGTCAATAGTTATCATTGTCAACTCATTAAGTCTTTATTATGACATTGGAATTAATTATTCGTCTAAATATATTTGTTCAATTCAGGGTCAGCTAGGGTGTTCAAAGTGTGTTTATGAACAGAACTCACTGAAATCTAAACCAAAAGATTATTCATATTTTATATTAGATTTTGTTCATTTTTTGTCCCTAAGTAGTATGATGCATCATGCTAGAAAGGAAACAATGCAAGCGGTAGGAGGAAATTGGAAATTATTTATGAAAAGGAATCAGAGCTTTGGTTCACAATTTTTGCATAAAGAACAAATGATGGCTAGCAGCAACATTTTCTTAGTTCTTATTTTCTTAAATCCATAAGAAATCATTCAAAAGAATATCCATAATCCTCGAAAATCAAAAGGTAATCACTTAATCGGAAGGTTTTTTTCATACTTCTTTCTTCATGAATCTTTAAAAATCAATGAATCACAAACACGGAGTGGGGATTTGAAAATCTAAAGTAAATTGTAATTAGGATTGAGTTTCGAAAATCAAATGTTGGGATGGGGTATAGGGACGAAAATCAGATGGTATTATACATTTTTTTATCTATGTGATATATTTTTTATGTTGTTTAGAAATAATTAGTTTTCTTTTTCATTCTTTTTGGTTCATATCTTCTTGAACTTTGAAGCATTCAAGCATACATATGTTGACTTTCAACCTAGCTTTGAGTTTTAGAAGTTTATTGTCGTGAAGTGTCAAAAATCAAAAGATATTATACACATGATACACTTATGATATTATTTAAAAGTAAATCCATTTTTTTCATTATTTCTATTTCACATTTTCTTGAATTTATAAGTGTTGAAGCAACAATCTATTGACTTTTCATCCAGCTTTGAGTTTTAGAAGTTTCCGACTTTCAGATTTTTTTCGAAGTGTCGAAAATTAGAACGTAATTTTATGATTTCCAATTTTTTATCATTTCTGATTTTTTTACGACAGAAGTACCATCGCTTATTCTGATGTGATCATGGCGGAGAATTTGACAACTTTGCCTTTCTACACATTTTCGATACAAATCGCATTCAAGTTCATTTTTCGTACATAAAACTTCCGAACAAAATGGAAAATCCAAATGGATGATACAAACCATAAACAATGCCAAACACATCCTTCTATTATGATCCCACTTACCAAGCATATTGGGTTGATGAACTTTCCAAGACATCTCATTTACTTAACATTCTCTCATCCAAATCTATCAACAATGACATACCCTTCACTCGTCTTGATTACACTCAACTTCGCCCCTTTGGATGCATTTGTTACCGACATCTTCATATAAGTTAGCACCCTGATCCAAACCATGTATTTTCCACTGGTATCCCAAAAATCATCGAGGGTTCTTCTGCCTTGATCTTAATACACACAAATAATTATATCATGCAATGTCATTATTGATGAAACATTGCTTCCCTTTGCATCCATGACACCGCTACGCTCACCTTCCTAATTTTTTTTCGAAATCTCAAATCACACCTAACAAAATTGCCACTAAACTTCTCTTATCTCGCTGAACGACTACCACATCAACAACATCATCTTCGGCTTCATAACCCTCCACGCGACCCTGATCAGCCGACCACCGAAAACCACTGACAACCATCATTTTCTGTAGCCAACAGTACCATCGACACCGTTGTCGACCTTCGTTCCAGCCGTCCAACCGTCGTCAATCAACTTGCCGGTTCCCCCCACCACTACCGACCCTTCTGACCCACTTCCCATACCCATGGCATCCCCCTCCTTGTCCCACCTGATGACGACTCGATCTCATCTTGACATTACAAAACACGTTCATAAACTATCTCCACATCACCACTCTTTCACCAACTCCAAAGCCTCGTGTTCAAACTCTTAATGATCCAAATTGGAACCATCGTACGAAAAACATTATGCTCAACACTAACTTAGTCTTGGACAAGTTCGCTACCGGTTAAGTTCGTATCATTCATGCCACTTCTCGCTAAGGCTGTCTGGAATACCCAAGACGAAGGCCTCCGTGGTCTAGCTGGCCACAAACCATGATCGTGCACATCCAGTGCTTCGTCGTGGCTCGTGGTCGTGGCAGTTCGTGGTGGGGAGAATGGGGGACCACGATTGGTGCCTCTCTTAGGCCATCCTTCTTCTTCTCCCTCTCTCTTCGTTCGTGGTCGTCATCGGTACACCGACACCGTTTTGTGGTTCGTGATGGTCCTTGTGGTTCTGTTGTTCGTCGTCACTGGTCTAACAGTACATTGCCATCTTCACCATGAAAATCTTGTCCTCGATATTCACAAAGGGCCCGTTTGATATCTTGCTGACCGAGTCCGGTCAGCACTTTTTGACTGACTCGGTCCGGTCAGCCCAATCAGCATGTTTGATACCCACAAAAAAATTCTTCTGACCCGGTAAATAGCAGCTGACTCGGTCCTATTAAAAAATGGAGTTGACCGAGTCTCTTATGCATGTTTCTTATTTTTGCCCTTTGCCTTCTCCATCGCCTTCCCCAATCTCAATAACCTCTGTTCGTCGGCAACTTCCTCCATTGAACAACCCTTCTGCAATCTCCGTCCTCACTCTTCTCGTGTTTCTCGATCGTCTTCAGCCTCGCCGACCACCTCTTCCATCGTCGTCCTCTCCAGCACTAGGGGTGTAAACGAGTTGAGCCGAGCCCGAGCCTGACCAAGCTCGAGCTCGAATCGTTTAATTTTGAGGAAGCTTGAGCTTGAGCTCGATTCGAGCCTTAAAATGAAGCTCGAGCTCGGCTCGTGAACAATTTACTGGGCTCGCGAGCCTAATCGAGCCTAAACGATCATATATGTGTGTGTGTGTGTGTATATATATATATATATATATATGTGTGTGTGTGTGTGTGTATGTACGTATGTATGTATGTATGTATGTATGTATGTATGTCTGTATGTATGTATATATATATAGGCTCATTTAAGCTCGTTTAGGCTCGCGAGCCCATGAATTGAAGCTCGGCTCGAGCTCGTTTAATAAACGAGCCTCATATTTAGGCTCGAGCTCGGCTCAGGCTCGTTTAATTCGATCTCGAGTCGAGCTTTTAACGAGTCGATCCCGAGTAGCTCACGAGTAGCTCGGCTCACTTACACCCCTATCCAGCACGACCCACCTGCTTCATTGCCATCTCTCTTGTTCTCCTTCCCATCGCGATGAATGCAAACGAGATTTCACCCCCATTTCTGTTAATCAAGCTGCAGGTATAATTATTTTTCCTTTTTTTTCTAAAAATTTATCAATATTTCTTTATGTATCTACTCTCTCCCTAACTCATTCTGAATCGATTGCAACTGCCCTAACCCCTTATGTTTATGAAAGATTTGGTTGTTGATCAATTTGGCGCCTACTGTTGAATATCATTGCCCCTTTATTGTAAGATATGGTATTGGCTTCTCTTGATATATTTTCCTTTTTCAATTTGGTTTTTTTTGCAGATACATAAACCATGAGTGTGCATTATAGTTCATAGTTCACCTGGGATTTCTCCTAATTGATAATCAAGTCTGCATTCATCAGTGTTCATTTAGCTCATTACTTGTAACCTTATAGGAGGAGAATCAAGTATCTTGATTTAAGTTTTTTTTGTTTGATTTTTGTAGTTGGATAGGTTCATACCAAGAAAATAGATTTATTTTATTATTATTATTATTATTATTATTATTATTTTATTGTTTGTAGTTGGATAGCTTTTGTTTAGACCTTGAGTATGCAAACAAATTCAATGGGTTTTGATTTTGTGGGGGAATTTGCGATTAAAAGTGAACGATGTGGTGGAGAAGGTTAATGAGCAAAAGGACCCGATGGTTTTGCTATCTAGGTTATTGCAAAGAAATTTATGAAAAAGCTATAGTTTTTCTTTTTCATACGTGCACTACATAACAATTTACTTTAGTTTGTTGGTTAGTTTCTTTTTAAAACCTACACTAAATGGCAATGTACTTTTTTTGTTCTTTTGTCATACCACTAAAAAATATAATAGAAGGGTAAAATGGTCATTTTCAACAGTCAGCACAACTAGTCAGACGCATAATCAAACAGCATGGTTTCATTCAGATGTAGATTCAGTCAGACTTCAGACCCAGTCAGGCTCTAACTCAGTGAGATCTTACTCAGAAACTATCAAACAGCCCCAAAGTTTGGACCCACCTTGACTGTTCATCAACCTGCCACTCAATGTGTGGGTGTATATTAGCCAATATATTTGTGATATGTATATTGTATTTGTTGTTAGGCCCATATACTGTTGTATTGTGTTTGTATTGGCCTTAGCCCACTTAGTATCAGACATATATTTGGTGACTCGATGAGAAAGATTATTCTCACAAAGACAAGAAAAAAAAAATATTGGAGTTTAAGACAGAAATATCTAATACAAAAAGCAATAACCCTATGCACATTAGCATAATACATGTTAGGCAAGACGGAAAAGAAAGGCATAAATATGGTGGTCATGCTCTTTAATATTCTAAACGAGAGGTTCAATTGCTTCTTGTTTCAAATCAATTCTAAAGAATCTCCAAACCTGGTCCCTTCCAACTGTCACACACATACACCCATTGGATATAATCTAGTATACACATAATATAAAAGTGAACAAAAAAATTCATTAAAACTTCAAATTTAAGGCCAATGCAAGGCAGGAGTGAATTACACAAATGGTTGGCAATGAAATAGGAATGAGGCAAATTAAACACACACACAATGGCGAAAGCAAAAAAACAAAAAGCCTTTCAAAATACTCTCTTCACTTTATTTATTTTTCAGAAATATTTATATATAAAATATATGTGTGGAGCACAACTCCTCAAACCGCTTCACCACCCGATGATTCCTCCTTTCACTTACTCATCAACAGCCAACGGCACAGATTCAGCCTGAAAAAAGAAAAAAAAACAAATACTCACATCCCTTGCTTACATAACATACATTAAATATACTTATATATAAAAAAAACTAAAAAATAAATAAATAAGAAAAACTTACCAAATTGCGATATTTGAGAGCAAAAAACATTTCAAGATACCGACGAATCTCAAGCCTGTCAAGCTTCGACACGTGTTTCCAGAATCCATAAACTCCAGCAAGCGTCAATAGCCTATCTGAGTATATCTGCCACGTGTATCTGTCATTTTGAAAAAAAAAAAAAGAAAGGTTAATTAACACATGTTTATGATACTAATTAGTACATTGGACATTGGAGAAATATCAGTTATCTGTTATCTTACTTCTCCTGAATGCGCTGCTCCGAACCCTTAGAAATGGCATCCCAGTGAGAAGGGTCAGCTTTTGTCTTCTCAAAGAACTTGACAAGAAGCTCAGTCACCTGGTCTCCATGATACGGGTCGATATGAAACCCGGATTTTCCATGAACGATGATTTCTGCCGGACCACCGTGAAGCGTTGCAAACGTCGGCAGCCCACACGCCATGGCCTCCACCACCGTCAACCCAAAGGCTTCATAAAACGCCGGCTGAATAAAAGCGCCTCTTGTATCAGCAATCACACGATACAACTCACCGTTTCGAACCCGGTTCATCTGTGAAGAAATCCATCTAAACTGGCCGTTGAGCTTGTACTCCTCGATTAAATCGTACATCTTCTTCATCTGAGCTTGTTCTTCCAGATCCTTCGATTCCTTCCTCCGGTCGCCGCCGACCACCACCAGATTCACCAGCTCACGAAGGCGATCGTTTTTTGCGTACCACTCCACAAGTCCGGTCAAGTTCTTCACATTGTCCAGTCGAGCCATTGTGAACAGAATCGGCTTGTTTTTGTCTTTCAACACACATCTGTAATATCCATTCATATTCAATCAAATTATGAATTCGAATGATAAAAAGAATTGAGAGTGTATATATAATATGCAATGCAAAACGTACAAGTGTTCTTCGTTCTCGACGGAACTGAAGAGGAGATCGTCGATTTCAGGGTGGAGTGATGTGAGCCTCTTTTCTTTCTCAGTGTAAGAGTAGTAGATCCCCATATCAGCACCGGGTGAAACGATGTTGAATTTAGGGTCAAAGACGTCGATTCCATGGACGACTCTGTATAATCCAGGCATTGTGAAAGCTGTATGGCTCTCATACTGTCCAACTGTGTCCTTACTGAAAACAAAATCAAAGTTAGGGTTTCGTAATTCGTAAAGGGTAATCAACAACACTGACCAGAATATGTTTTTTTTTTACCTTCCGGCGATTTCTTGGAAGGTACTGGTGATGATGAAGTCGGTGTGATTCATGGCGATAAGATCAGCAGTAAACTGAGAGGAGAAATGATATTTCTCATCGAAGTTCTTCCAGTAGATATCGGAATCAGGGTATTTGGTTTTCTCAAGGGCATGAGCGATTGTGCATTGAGTAACACCCAATTTGTGAGCGAGCAAAGAGGCGACAAGGTTCCCGTCACTGTAGTTTCCGATGATCAAATCGGGTTTTGCCTGCAACTCGGCGGTGACTTCTTTGGCAACATCCTCGGTGAAATTCTCGATGTATGGCCACACCTCAAAGCGAGAGATCCATTTGCGAAGAATACCTTTTTCGTTTCTAAACGGAACTCGAAGAATATGAGAGTGCTCTGTTCCGAACACCTTCTCAAGTCGCTGCCCGCAGGTGGTTCCGACGGCGTCAGGGAGGAGCCTCGTCACCTGTTTATAATAACGTCGGTTATCGGCTTATCGCAACCAACTTTAATAAGTATCGAAGATTTTGAATAAAGAATAAATTAAGGGGACTTACGATGAGAATACGGGGAACAATATCAAGTCCTTGCTCTTTAATCCTCTTGAGCATCTCACGTTCTAAAGCAGGAACTTGATCGAGAATGTAAACAATTTGACCACCGGTGTCCGGGTAGCCTAAAACGTTTTCTTGAGCGAAGTAACCATGGGGAGAAAGAATAACGACATTGAAAACCATAGGAATTCTTCCAAGAAATTTCTGGAGAGTGCTTGCATCAGGAGCTTCGAGAAGATCAAGTAGCATATGGATCATCTCCACGACACCCTCTGCTTTATCACCCCAACCTCTCTCCAATCCAATCTCTTGAAACTTATGTTCGAATTCAGAGTATGGAGTGGTGGCATCGAGCGTAGATAGGTACTCAGATGACTTTCTTAACACAGATTGAAGAGCTTTCAGGTTTTGGATTCTGTCATTCAGCATCATCGTCTGCAAATCAGAAAAACTCAAAACTGTTGGTCCAGAACTCTAATAAAACAAGTAAATGAAGAAGAATTCTAGGGTTTTGAGTGTGATTAATACCTTTCCCTTGTAGGCGTGGGTACGAAGGAAATCAAGTAGAGGGTTCATGGTATTTTTGTCATGAAACATTTTAGCAGAGAGATGCCTGTTCAGAAACTCAACCCCGTTTCCAATGGACTTGGTTAGGGTTGGGCGGGGGAAAGAAGCGGTAAATGGTTTAAAGTCCAATTCCAGTACAAAGTTGTCGTGGGAGCTGCAATCAATCGGAAATTGTAAAACATACGCAATTGTGAATTCGAATCTATTGATAACAAAAAGATGATGATACTTACGATCCATCGACGAGTTCTTCTTTCAAGTGAAGATATTCAGGAACACTTAATTCTTCAATGACCAGTGCATTTACATCAACTTTTATATATTCCCAAACACCAGGTCTCAAACGAATAGAAAATGCAACCCATGGAGGCAATACTATAGTTTCCTATCAACACATAAAAAAAAACAGAGATTCAGTCGGATGCATGATCATGATTGTTTTTTTTTTTTTTTTTTTGTGTGTGTGTGTGTGTTTATTCGATCATATACCTGTGTTGATTTGAGAACTTCATGAAAGGAACTATCATAGAATTCGGAATCCTCTTTGCAGACTGCATTAAACGCATCCATGAGTTGATGAGGCTTCAATATTCCTTTTCCATGGCTTTCGATCCTTGAGGATATTAAATGAATAAAAACAAACATTAAATCGATTCTAAAAATTGTAGCTGGATATTAAATGAGAAAAAACAAACATTAAATCGATTCTAAAAATTGTAGCTGAGAAGATAGTCTCCAGAAAGCACAACATACCTTGCAAGAACCTTTAGGGTTTCATTACGACGGGATGCAAGAGTAGAATCCAGACGCTCTCGGAAACTGTGTGAACGGGTGAAAACTTTTTCCGCCATGATCGACCACGAATTTACTTATCTTACAAAATCAGAAGGATTATCAACTGCAAGAGAAGGAAGCGTTTAGATAATTTAGTTACCAAAATACAGAGGACATTAATTTGAAGAAGAAACACAAATTTTTAGGCGTCTTTGTTTTATTAGTCTAACAGTCCAGATGCTTCTACAGATCATTGATTATAAAGTAAAAAAACAAAAGCAATTCAATGGCGGAAAAGGGGATGAACGGAAAGATACCATTAAATCGAACTTGAAATTGCAATATTAACCACCTAACAACGCATTAAATCGAAGTAGACACTTAATAAATTCATTATCAAAACTGGTAAGCACAAGCTCAAGGATGAATCTTAAGTTGAAGGTATCTCCAAGAATGGAGCTACATATATAGCAGAGAAATCAAAAGGGAACTAAAATATGTGCGATCATGGTGATGAAGTTGTGTGCAAAAAAGTGAGGTAAATGCTACAGAAACTAAAAATGGAAATAAAGTAGTTTCGATCATCCTGACTGAACATAGACAAAATATAGCAGAAAGCGTTACATACATCACACCTTTTAACTTGGTTTTCAACAGCAAAGCGAACGTTATTTTGACGATGGAGAAAAGGGGATGAACGGAAGGATAGAGATGGGAAGACAAGTGTGGGAAGGGGGTGATTTTATAGGCAAAGAAAGAAAGGGGAAACTGGAAATTCTTTCAACCTTTTTTTATTATTATTTCAATTTATTGATGTGTACGGATTTAAGTTTTTAACTTAAAAAGTAATTATATGTTTTTCTACAATGAAAAGCACTTGAATAATGAAAACTAATGGTAAGGAAGCACATAGATAAACTTGCTAATTATCATATAATATGCAAAACCTCGTCGACATGAAAACTAATGGTAGGTTCCTGGTTTTGTTTCATTTAAGAGCAACGTCTAATATTTTAAAATGTATAGTTCACAAATATATATATATATATATATATATATATATATATATATATATATATATATATTAAAAGAGAAACTTATCACATCACCTTCAACAATCAGTGTCATTCATTATGTTTCATTGATTAATTTCAACTATTTGATCATTTTGAAGATGTCATCATAAAATAAAATAAAATTAATATTAACTAAATTAAGTTGATTACGTTTGGAAAGTTGAAAACTTGTTAACGGTGACTGAAATTTTTAATTTGAATATATTGAAGTGAAATAAATATCAGCATAATTGTCAAAATATAAATATGGTTCATTCCTTTTTAAAATCAAGTAATTTGTATATACATTTCATAATTATAGAATTTGAAATCAAAGAATTCAAAATAGTATGATATTAATCACAATATTAATTTCTTCATATCCTTTTCCAAAATCGTTGTTCAAAATTATGTATAAGTATAATCTCATTCAGTTGTTATCACAATTTCGTGAAATCTGGACTTTGCAGCATCACGTTCGAATACCAGCTTCATAAGGTTAGCAATTTTTTTTATTTACTGAATAATTTCTTACAACTGATTATAGTTTATGTGTCAAGAAAGTAAAAACACCAAACAATTCCCAACTTGAACAGTTTATTCACTATAAACCAGTTCGGTCAAACATGTACTTACATCAGAAAACTCTCTACAAATACACTCACACTCAAATGATTATGTAAACCTAAAACAACTTCTATACAAGAAGAAGATCCTCTTAGAAACCGTAATATGAGAGAAACCCTAATACGAGAGAAGAGAGAGTGAATACAAAGAAAATATCTATCATACATAAAAATGAAGCAGAACATCACTTTAAATATCCCGGATATAAGCAGCTCCATGGAGCAACCCATAACTCGCGCATCAACCCGGACACCTGCATAAGAGTTTCACAATACACCCAACACAAATACAAAATATACACAAGATACCCTTTTAAGAATTAATGAACAGTTTGATACCTGGAATAAATATTATTTCAACATCCCCCCACAAACTGAACATTAATTCAAAAATCTTATTAGCTTTTAAAAACATCAACCATACCAAGACGATCAGAAATATATTCATGTTGAGAAGAACTTAATGACTTTGTTAAAATATCAGCATTTTGATTTAAAGAACCTATTTTATTTATTTTCAAAATACCTTTTTCAATTTTTTCACGAATAAAATGAAGATCTATTTCAAAATGCTTAGTTTTTTCATGAAATACAGGATTTAAAGCTAATTTAATAGCTGGCTCATTATCACAAAAAACATTGACAGGAGTTAAACCAACAATACCAAAATCAAACAACAATTTCAAAACCGAAATTATTTCACAAGCTACAGAGCCTAAAGCTCTATACTCAGATTCAGTTGAAGAACGAGAAACAGTATTCTGTTTCTTGCTTTTCCAAGACACAAGAGAGTTTCCAAAATAAACCAGAAAACCAGTAACAGACCTGCGATAAATAAGCATTTAGCCCAATCAGCATCAACAAAAGCAGTAATGCTTAATGAATTATCCTTTGTTCTATGAATGCCTTTACTTGGACAGCTCTTTAAATATCTTAGCAGTCTAAAAGCAACATTCAAATGAGATTTATAAGGTTTATGCATATACTGACTCAAAATTTAAACAGCATATGAAATATCTGGTCTTGTCATAGTTAGATTGTTAGATGCATTTCATGCATTCATTTGTAGTTTTAGTTCATAAAAGTGCATTGCATTTAGGTTTAAACTCATGCATTTTGCATATTTTTCGGGATTTTTCATGATGCAATTCCATTCACACACTTTTATGATATTTCAGAGACTTTTGAAGGTTGGATCTTGATGGAGGAAGTTAAAAAGAGTTGGAGACAAAGTTTCAGAAGTTTTGGAGCATTGAAGAGAGAGAGAATGAAGAAATGAAGATTTGAGCCTTTCAGACATTTACACGGCCGTGTAAATGATGGCTTATAGTTTACACGGGTCGTGTAAACGCATATGCAAGAGCATTCTACTTCGAAGGCCTGGAAGGATTGAGCATTCTACTTTTCTTGTTTACACGGTCGTGTAAATGGCACCCTTTAATTTACACGGGCCGTGTAAACGCCTCGACAGTTTTTAAAGTAGTTTTACTCTCATATAATTCAGACAATCAGTTTTGTTGGAGGTTAGGTCGGATTTTGGGCAGAAAGAAGGCGATTTTCAGAGCTTTTGGAAGTAGATTAACACTTGGAAACACTTTAATTTCCTTTTTGTAAGTCAATTTGAAGTTTAAACTTGTTTGATTTGTAGTTTAACCTAGACATGTGTGGTTGATTTCAAAATCATTTCCGAATCTGAATTCTTAAGTATGTGTTGTTAGGTTGTAACTTGAACTTGATTTGTGTTTAACATCTAGTAATCTTTGATTTGATCTTAATCAAGTGTTTGGTTTATTCTCTTTTTCACTTGATCAATGAATTAGGGTTTTTATCAATCTAGTTAATCAAATTGTAAAATTCGTATATGTTTTATGATTTGATGTTAGTAACATGCACTTAATTGATTGTAATTGAATCAAACTGAGTGTAATCAAAGATTAAATGTTCATAATCTCAAGCTTATGAGGAATATTGAATATTGTTGGTAATTGTTGCAAGAACTTAAAGTCATTTAATGATTTAATGAAAGAGCTTATTTGAATTAAATCAATTAAATGAAGTTTTATTTGAAGAACATGTTTTGAATAAAACAATTTTTGTCAACTTAGATATTAGAGTTTATTAGTATCTAAATTACCAACCTAGATAGAACATAATCATATTCATTTTGCATCTTTCAACATAATACATGTATAAGAATCAGAATCGGAAATGTATTTCTTTTACTAAATTCTGTTAACAATCTTGTTTATTTATGAAGTTTAAATCTAGTTCAAACACAATCCCCCATTTTAATATTATTTGTATTATGTGTGAAAATATGGCAAGATAAGAAGTCCTGTATTCATGTGGACCGACCCTGCTTACTTTATACTATATTTAGTATAAGAAATAGCAGTGACTTGAGCTTTATTAATATTCTTTATCCCATTATTTGTTGGTTTGACAACCAAACAAATTGGCGTCGTTGCCGGGGATACGGTAGTACTAATTGTTTATGCCAAGATCTTTTCGCACAGGTACACCTTTACTAGTTGATTTGGAGATAGAGAAATCTGCAAAACAAAGAAGGAAGCAAGCTAAACTTTTAAAGAAACAACAATTCGGAGCTTCTTTATCAAATCCATCAACCACATCTTCACCAACATCCAAAAGTACCACCCCCACCATCTTCACCTACTCCTACCATGGCAGACAACCATGGAGGAAACCCACCTCCAAACCCACCACCTGAACAAACCTTTAGACAGTGGGCCACTCAAGATGTCACCCAACAACCTTTGTGCATAAATTACCCTGCCGCAATCAACTTTGAACTCAAGTCTGGACTCATCCATTTGTTACCCTCATTCCGTGGTCTTGAGAATGAAGACCCACATAAATTCCTTAAGGAATTTCATGTTGTTTGTGTGGGTATGAAGCCACATGAAGTCACAGAAGATCAAATCAAGTTAAGGGCATTCCCTTTTTCTTTACAAGATTCAGCTAAGGAGTGGTTGTATGACTTACCACCGGGGTCAGTCACAACATGGAATGAACTTGCAAGGATGTTTTTGGATAAATATTTTCCAGAAATGAGAGCTTCAGCTTTACGCAGAGAGATAATTGGTATCAAGCAACAAAAAAAGAAGCCTTGCATACTTATTGGGAACGGTTCAAGAAATTGTGCTCAAGATGTCCACAACATGGGATTACAGAATATCAGTTGTTGCAGTATTTTTGTGAAGGAATGTCATCTTGGGATAGGAGATTACTCAATGCATCAAGTGGTGGATCTATAGCTGATAAGACTCCAACAGAAATCAGAGTTCTTATCAAGAACATGGCAGAAGAGTCCAAGCATACAACACAAGAAGAAGAATGGTACAGTGATGCACGAAGAGGAGTAAAAGAAATTTCTACCCCAAAAATTGAGAGTCAACTTTTTGAGTTGACTAAAGTATTGATGATGCTTGCTAAGGATAAGGGTGTGCAACCACCAGTAGTTAGACCTTGTGGTATTTGTACACAAGTTGGACATCCCACTGATATGTGCCTAATGTTACAAGAAGATGTAGAGCCAGTTCAAGCTATGGGATTTTCAAGTCAACAACAAGGAAACTTCCAGCCAAGAAGCAATCCAAATTGGCATCAACCTAATGCCAATTTTCAGCCAAGACCACCACCTTATCAACCAAGACCCCCA
Organism: Lactuca virosa; assembly: GCF_052849685.1. Lineage (NCBI taxonomy): Eukaryota > Viridiplantae > Streptophyta > Magnoliopsida > Asterales > Asteraceae > Lactuca > Lactuca virosa. The sequence continues at coordinate 370,650,504 of NC_136430.1, read as the reverse complement.
TTTCAAAATCAAATGCATCACCAACAAAGTTATCAACCACATTTCCAGCCAACTCAACCTCCTCATCAATCTCAATTCCAACCTCAAAACATGCATCAAGGAAGTAGTTCAAGCGGATCGGGAATGTCTTTGGAAGACATTGTTAAGAGTTTAGCCACAAGTACTCAAACATTTCAAAATGAGACCAAGGCGAGCATCAAGACTTTGGAGCAACAAATGACTCAACTCGCCACTTCTGTGAGTAAATTGGAGTCACAAGGCAAACTACCCGCGCAAACCGAGAAGAATCCAAAACATAGTGCATGTGCCATCACTTTGAGAAATGGCAAAGAATATGAAGGTCCTAAGATGATTGAAGAAGAAGAAGAGATGGAGCTAGAGAAAGAAGAAGAAAAGTCAAAAACACCTTCAAAGCAAGTTCCTATTGAAGCAAAAGTCACTCCTCCTCCATTTCCCTCAAGATTAAGCAAGTCAAAGCGTGAAAGGGAAGACAATGAAATCATGGAGATGTTTAGAAAAGTTGAGGTAAATATTCCTCTTATTGATGCCATCAAACAAGTCCCTAGGTATGCTAAATTCCTTAAGGAATTATGTACATCCGAGAAAAAGTTGAAAGGGAATGAAATTGTTAAAGTAGGAGAAAATGTGTCTGCAGTGTTACAGAAAAGACTACCTCAAAAATGTAAGGATCCGGGTGTTTTCACGGTTCCTTGCAAATTAGGTAATCTTCATGTTCCACGGGCTATGCTAGACCTTGGAACTTCTATCAATGTTTTGCCATATTCCATTTTTAAAACTTTAAATATTGGCACATTGAAGAAGACCGGGGTAATCATTCAATTGGCTGATAGATCTTTAGTACATCCCAAAGGTGTGCTAGAAGATGTGTTAGTTCAAGTGAATGAATTAGTGTTTCCAGCAGATTTTTATGTCCTTGACATGGATGATGATGACTCACCAAATTTGAGTTCAATTCTCCTAGGAATACCCTTTTTGAAAACAGTCAGGACTAAAATTGATGTTTATGATGGTACATTATCCATGGAATTTGATGGGGAGGTGATAAATTTCAATATTTATGATGCTATGAGATATCCAAGTGATATTTCATCTTTGAATTTTGTGGATGTCATTGAACCATTGACAGAGGAGTGTTTTGATTTGTCTAATCTTGATGTGTTAGCTCTCATTTTAGACAGGAATCTTCAAAAGGAAAGAGTGGAAAAACTTGCCAATTAATTTACAATTGATAAAGAGATTATGGAGGTTGTGTCTTGCATGGATGAGAAGAAGAAAATGAGGTTTGATGTTCCAAAGCTGAAAATACCAATGTCTAATGAGAAACTTGTTCCTTCTATTATGCAGGCACCGAAATTGGAGCTCAAAACTTTACCCGAGCATCTCAAGTACGCATATCTTGGAGACAAAGAAACTTTGCCCCGTGGTATGCCGATATTGTGAACTACATTGTTACAAATCAATTTCCACCAGATTTGACTCGATGGCAAAAAGACAAGATCAAGAAAGAAGCCAAGAGGTATGTTTGGGATGAGCCATATTTGTGGAAATATTGTGCTGACCAAATGATTAGACGATGTGTGGATCAATATGAGGTACCTTCTATCTTAACATTTTGTCACTCTTATGCTTGTGGAGGACATTTTGGTCCTCAAAGGACTGCAAGAAAAGTTTTAGAGAGTGGATTTTATTGGCCAAGTATTTTCCATGACTCTTATGTCTTTTGTTCAAGTTGTGATAAATGTCAAAAGATGGGCTCTTTAAGCTCAAAGAATCAAATGCCCCTAAATCCCATTTTAGTGTGTGAAATTTTCGATGTTTGGGGCATTGATTTTATGGGACCTTTTCCATCATCTTCGGGTTTTATTTATATTCTTTTGGCTGTGGACTATGTTTCCAAGTGGGTGGAAGCAAAGGCTACCCGTACTAACGATTCAAAAGTTGTGATAGATTTCTTGAAGGCTAACATTTTTTCCATATTTGGTGTTCCAAAGGCCTTAATCAATGATCGTGGTACACATTTTTGCAATCGTATGCTCGGGAGTGTTTTGAAGAAATATGGTGTTACTAATAAAGTTTCCACAGCATACCACCCACAAACAAATGGACAAGCCGAGGTGAGCAATCGACAAATCAAGGGCATTTTGGAGAAAACCGTGAATACAACAAGGAAAGATTGGAGTACACGCCTTGATGATGCTTTGTGGGCATACCGCACTGCATACAAAACTCCAATTGGAATGTCTCCATACCGTATTGTTTTTGGAAAGCCGTGTCGATTACCCATTGAGTTGGAACATAGGACCTATTGGGCGATCAAGCAGTTCAACATGGATTTAAGTGAATCGGGAAAGAAGAGGAAGCTTGACATACAAGAACTTGAGGAAATACGCAATGAAGCATATGAGAATGAGGTTCTTTATAAGGAAAAGACCAAAGCCTTCCATGACAAGATGATTACACGCAAGGTATTTCACAAAGGTCAAAAGGTACTACTTTACCACTCGCGTTTTAAATTGATTCCTGGTAAATTAAGGTCCCGTTGGGTGGGACCATTTGTTGTCACTAATGTTTTTGAGCATGGTGCAATAGAAATCACAAGTGAGAAAACCGGGAAGATTTTTAAGGTAAATGGTCACCGTTTGAAGCCTTATTATGAAGGATTTCAAGTCAAGAATGAAGAGGTGGAGGAAGTAATGGATCCAAAGTATCAAGATTGACAAATAGTTGGGGTCCAAGTCGAGCCAACGACATTAAAAAGGGGCGGCTAACCGGGAGGCAACCCGGGGGTATTTTTGTCATTTCTTATATTTTCATTATATTTTCTTTGTTTTCAAACTTCCAAGTTGTTTTTCATGCTAAAAGAGGGTTAAAAATCATTTTTCGGGCAGTAGAGGTTTAGCGGGTTGCAAATTCAAAAAGTGAAAAAATCAAAAAAAATTTGGCCTTTACAGACATTTACACGGCCGTGTAAAGTTATGCTTATGGTTTACACTGGCCGTGTAAACGACCAGCCACCGCAGTCAAAACTCTACATTTACACGGCCGTGTAAATTTTGCCTTTCTGTTTACACGGCCCGTGTAAACGTTAAAACAGGGCTGAACGAGTTAAAACCCAAAACTTGATTTTTTTTTTCTCATTGTTCTCTCAATACCTACGACTCCTTCTCTCCTTACTGCCCCCTTCGAAAAAACCATTCAAAATACTCAATCTTCCTCAATTTTGCATCAAAAATCAAGCTCCAAGGATAAGCTTGGGGAAAGCTTGGGGAAGCATTGGACATCACCCTACCACCATTTTCAAGCACAAATTGGTATAATTGTTCCAACTCTTTACTTGTGCATATACTTAGATTTTGGGGTGATTTTGGTGATTTTGGTGATATTGCTGTTTTTTTTGTGCATACTCTTGAGTTTAAATTGTCCTACATTGTGTGAAAAACTTTGTTGAATCCAATTTGACAATGGCCTCCCGTGGAAAAAGGGCTAGAATTGGGACCTCACATATGGGTGGTCAAGAGTCTAATGATGAACAAGACCAACATCCCATGGAAAACCCATATGAATTTGGTCTTATTTTTGAGACCAATCAACAAAACATTTTGTATGCAAGCCTTATTGGAAGAGTAATGGCGGCTCAAAAATTTGTGGACATCCAAGCCCTCAAAGACCTTCATATCTATAAAGGTGTCCACAAGCTCTTCAAGAACATTGGTTGGGAAGGGCTATTGAATCTACATGCAGTCAGTTATCAAATACCTATGTTGGAATTCTTGTCATCCATCACTTTCGATTACCAAACACACATCCTCACTTTCCGTTTGCTCAATCAATCACATAGAATTCATGTTGATACTCTCTGTGATATTATTGGTGCCCCAAAAGCGAAAAGAGATGTATATACAGCAAAAGGAAGAAGAAATGCTGTATTTGAGCGCGAGTGTGGAACGTTTTGGGGAACTATCTCGTGTGAAGATGAGTTTCAGTCAGGCACAACAAAAGCTTCTAGCATTATTCATCCGGTTCTGAAGGTCACCCACCGGATTATTGCTTCTCTCTTATTTCCTCAAGAAGAGATTAGCAAAGCAAACAAAAAAGAATTAGAAGTTTTGTGGTGCATGATTAACAAGCCCGAGGAAGTCCCTCATTTTGGGTGTTAGGTAGTTCAGAAAATGCTCAGAAATGCCCTGAGCAATGGTGGCCAGCTACATTGTGGAGGCATGGTATCTATTATAGCTGAACATCTTGGCCTCCATCTACCCAACAATCCAACCAATATAATTTCGGGCCGTACTCGTTTATCACTTGAGGTTTTGGAAATCATGCATCTCTTTCACCGCCATCCCAATGGGGATGTTCATTGGACAGTCGATGGTAAAGAATATTTACGCGTCGATAACCGAAATAAAAAGATATTAGTCTTGGCCAATGACATCCCTTCTACCAATTGGCACCTCCAATCCAACTTGGGTGTTACTGCTGCCCGTAGACCTTCAACCACCACTTCTACTCCTCCTGCTCCTACTGCTGGTGCCTCTAGCTCATCTCGCCCTATTCCTTTTCCTGAACACAATCTTTACATGGGCGAGTTTGCACACTTGAACCACCGTTACACCAGCATTCAACAGGAAGTCGGAGAAATTTATACGGGTGTCGCTGAAATCACTTCTGATTTTCAGGACTACCGTAACTTGCAAAAAGAGCGTTGGGCCCAACAAGAGCTACGGTGGGCTGAGCAGGATCAGAGATGGGTCGCTCAAGAGCAGCATAACCGCAATGTTCATCATTTGATGAGCGATATCCATAGAGTAATTGTGCTTCCCACCCAGCAACAGCAGCCTCCATCATCATCCCAACCCCAGTGGCCTCCATTTTATCCTTCTGATTATCCTTCACAGTTCCCACCATATCCTCCACCGCCCGATCCTCAATAGGCCGGCTATGCCTCTCTCCAAGCATCGAGGACGATGCTTATTTTAAGCTTGGGGAGGGGCATCCATCCATGCATTATCCCGTTGCATGTAGGTTGCATGTAATTTGATTGCATTGCATTATTTTTCTTTTCATTTTCATTTTCCTTTTCATTTTTTTCTGCATGGAAAATTTTTCAAAAGCCAAAAAGATTTTTTTTTTAGATGCAAACAAAATGCAAAGAAAATAATAATAATAATTAGAATAGAAAAAAAATGATCCAATCCCAAGCAACCAAATCTTCTCAAAACAGTTGAGATGGTAAGTGAGTCATGTGCCTTGAGATTAGCTTGCTCTTTTTATTAAAAAAAAATCTAAAAGCAAGTTAATCGCACACGAACACACCTCCCGAAGCTACTTGTGCAAAACAGAAAGTGAGAAGATTGTCAACATTTGAGCATAACAGCAGGTATGAGTCGATTCTTTGGGACATATGACTGGTCTTATGAGTAGTAAGTGCTCAATTGAACTTAAAATGCCAAATAAAAAAAAAATGCAAAATTTCAATGTCCCGAGCCTTTCAGCGCTCTAAAAAGTCCTTTCTACTCATTCCCTTTTATATACCCTGCTTGGGGACATAGCTTTCAACTATACTTACGGGTCTTTGCATGTTAACCTTTAGTCCCCTGAAAAATGTCTTAGAAGTCCTCACGGTAATAAACCGTGAGATGTCCCACAATAGAAAAGTCAAGGACAAAAATATAAAGAAATTGGCCAAATAAATAAATTAATAAATTAATAAGAGTGTTATGTGTTAACTTAGATATTTGTATATGTGTTACTTACAAAAAAAAAAAACTATTATTAAGTTAATCTGTGACCTTTGGGATTCGAACAAGTAAACTCTGAGGGGTGTTTTACACCTAATCGCCTAAAGCTAAATTGTTTGGGACTGATTGAGTTGAAAATTCGTTACATGGGTTCCATAGAAAGTCATGAACTTAATAATAACAAATAAAGCTAATCTGTGGCCTTTGAGGTTCGGGCAAGTAAACCCGAGGGATCTCTTTAAATCTAGCACACTAAGGTCATTTGATTTGGATGTGTTGGTTGGAAGCCCGTTACACGGATTTCAAAGAAAGCCATGAGCTTTATTTGTAAAAAAAAATTTAATTAAGAAGTTTGTATATAATTGTGTTTATAGTTTAATTGAATATTGTGTTTAGGAAGAATACTTGGCTGTCAAAAGATTCCCTTGGACTTGGACTTGAACTTATGACATTGGACTGAATGTTAATTACTTTGGCTGGTGTAAGTGGTTTGAAGTTTGTAACCAATCTGGATAAATATTAGGGAATTTTTTAGAAAAGATTTTTCAGAAAAAGATTGTTGTTGACCAACAAATAGCTGGAATCGGACATTGTTATATTTTATGAAACAAAGATGGTTGAGCATGTTTTGTCACATATAATTTCACGAGAGTAAGACCATAATTTGTTCCAAGAATTGACTTGATGATATTGAAAAGAAAAAAAAAAGTGTTGTGATCTTTGATTCTGTTGAGTTGTATTAGGGACTGGCCAAAGTCTTGTTTCTATTATCATATAATATTTTGAGACTAAAGCCAAGTTGACTCAAGGCATGACAGGTACATTTTCAACTATGGTACAAAACAGGGTAATTGGGTTGGATCTTTTCATGTTTGTTTTGATTTCATGCATTAAGTTTCAAATAGTTTTAACTTTAATTTTCTTTTCTTCTATTCTATTTTATTTTCTCTAGTTTAAATCTTCTTGTTCTTTCTTGAGGACAAGAAAGGTTCAAGCTTGGGGAGATTTGTTAGATGCATTTCATGCATTCATTTTGTAGTTTTAGTTCATAAAAGTGCATTGCATTTAGGTTTAAACTCATGCATTTTGCATAATTTTCGGGATTTTTCATGATGCAATTCCATTCACACACTTTTATGATATGTCAGAGACTTTTGAAGGTTGGATCTTGATGGAGGAAGTTAAAAAGAGTTGGAGACAAAGTTTCAGAAGTTTTGGAGCATTGAAGAGAGAGAGAATGAAGAAATGAAGATTTGAGCCTTTCAGACATTTACACGGCCGTGTAAATGATGGCTTATAGTTTACACGGGCCGTGTAAACGCATATGCAAGAGCATTCTACTTCGAAGGCCTGGAAGGATTGAGCATTCTACTTTTCTTGTTTACACGGTCGTGTAAATGGCACCCTTTAATTTACACGGGCCGTGTAAACGTCTCGACAGTTTTTAAAGTAGTTTTACTCTCATATAATTCAGACAATCAGTTTTGTTGGAGGTTAGGTCGGATTTTGGGCAGAAAGAAGGCGATTTTCAGAGCTTTTGGAAGTAGATTAACACTTGGAAACACTTTAATTTCCTTTTTGTAAGTCAATTTGAAGTTTAAACTTGTTTGATTTGTAGTTTAACCTAGACATGTGTGGTTGATTTCAAAATCATTTCCGAATCTGAATTCTTAAGTATGTGTTGTTAGGTTGTAACTTGAACTTGATTTGTGTTTAACATCTAGTAATCTTTGATTTGATCTTAATCAAGTGTTTGGTTTATTCTCTTTTTCACTTGATCAATGAATTAGGGTTTTTATCAATCTAGTTAATCAAATTGTAAAATTCGTATATGTTTTATGATTTGATGTTAGTAACATGCACTTAATTGATTGTAATTGAATCAAACTGAGTGTAATCAAAGATTAAATGTTCATAATCCCAAGCTTATGAGGAATATTGAATATTGTTGGTAATTGTTGCAAGAACTTAAAGTCATTTAATGATTTAATGAAAGAGCTTATTTGAATTAAATCAATTAAATGAAGTTTTATTTGAAGAACATGTTTTGAATAAAACAATTTTTGTCAACTTAGATATTAGAGTTTATTAGTATCTAAATTACCAACCTAGATAGAACATAATCATATTCATTTTGCATCTTTCAACATAATACATGTATAAGAATCAGAATCGGAAATGTATTTCTTTTACTAAATTCTGTTAACAATCTTGTTTATTTATGAAGTTTAAATCTAGTTCAAACACAATCCCCCATTTTAATATTATTTGTATTATGTGTGAAAATATGGCAAGATAAGAAGTCCTGTATTCCTGTGGACCGACCCTGCTTACTCTATACTATATTTAGTATAAGAAATAGCAGTGACTTGAGCTTTATTAATATTCTTTATCCCATTATTTGTTGGTTTGACAGCCAAACATAGATAAATCAATTTCCCAATTAAATTTTGAAATTATGTTATGTTTACAACAGAATCAGAACTATCCAAATTAGATTCCCTTCTCAAAACCAAATTAGTTTCAAGAGGAGTCTTCACAGGTTTACAAGCAAGCATACCAAACTCATGCAACAATTCTATACAATATTTCCTTTTATTTAAACAAATCCCTTTATCAGTTTTAATTACCTCAATTCCTAAAAATTATTTCAACTCTCCTAGATCTTTAATAAAAAATTGTGATTTTAGAAAAATTTTAACATTTTCCAACTCATCATTACAATTTCCTGTGATTATAATATCATCAACATATACCAGCAGAATTACAACAGTATTTCCATGATTTCTCACAAATATAGAATAATCATTTATGCTTTGTTTAAAACCAAAACTTGAAAGAGAATGACATAATTTTTCATTCCATTTCCTAGGTGCTTGTTTAAGACCATACAGGGACTTTATTAACTTACAAACCCTGACATCACCTTTAGAATGATATCCTTCAGGTTGAATCATATAAACATCTTCAGACTAGTCACCATATAAAAAAGCATTATTAATATCAAGCTGAAATAGAGGCCAAGAATGATGAACAGCAAGAGATAAAACAATTCTTACAGAAACCATTTTAGCAACAGGAGAAAAAGTCTCCTCATAGTCAATCCCTTCGCGTTGACTATATCCTTTTGCTACTAATCTGGCTTTAAATCTTTCAATTTCTCCATTAGATTTATATTTAATTTTATAAATCCAACGACAACCTATAGCTTTTCTTCCTTTAGGAAGATTAGTAATTTCCCAAGTATTATTCCTATAAAGAGCTTCCATTTCCTCATTCATTACTTTTATCCAACTAGGATCCAAAGCAGCCTCACTATAAGTTTTTGGTTCAACAGTTTTATTAAGATTTGAAACAAAGCATAGATTTTCATTATTAAGAGAAGAATAGTTAACTGTTCGTTCAATCCCATACTTATGTTTCCCCTCAACAACATAGTCACTAAATCTAGCAGGTAAATGAATAGTACGACCTTACCTAGTAGCCCTAACAGATTGACCACTTTCAAAAGAATCAGAATTAAATTGACCACTTTCCTCAGACATTGTAGAAGAACTAGGAAACATCTCACCAGAAGAAGGCACATGTGCCTCTCCAGTTTGGTTGCTGACATCAAAAATATTAGTCTCATCCAGAAATTGGTCTGCACTAGCACCATCCAACTGATGGACATCTCTCAAGTTATCTATACTAGAACTATCAAGTAAAGAACTAGAGTACAAAGATTCATCATAGGAAAAAGGATC